>NC_085875.1:44364769-44502269 GCF_034702125.1 Engraulis encrasicolus | reverse complement strand
GAATGTTTCATTTTTCACAGAGGCTGTTTACAGACTCGAGCCTTAACGGACATTATTAGGAAAGATGACCTTGTTTTGAACTCTGAGTACCTCACTACTTTGGTGGTTGTTGTCTGCAGGTCAGTGGAAATGCTTTCAAATACATACGGTTGTTACTTTTATGGTTTCCTTTTATATTATTTAGTTTAAATGTTTTCAAACATTGTGTGTGTGTGTGTTTGCGTGTGTGTGTGTGTGTGTGTGCATGTGCGTGTGTGTCTGTGTGTGTTTCAGTCTCTCTCTCTCTCTCTCTCTCTCTCTCTCTCTCTCTCTCTCTCTCTCTGTGTGTGTGTGTGTGTGTGTGTGTGTGTGTGTGTGTGTGTGTGTGTGTGTGTGTGTGTGTGTGTGTGTGTGTGTGTGTGTGTGTGTGTGTGTGTGTGTGTGTGTTTCAGGACAAGCTATAGGTTGTGGGAACAAACCTATGAGTCTTTGTCAGAATTTGTGGTTCCTCGCTCAAGCCGGTGAGTTCTACATGTTTTAATGTAAATGTATGGGTTTTTTTGAAAAATGAAAGTGAATATTTCTAAAGATGCACCTGTAATGGATGCATGTCGACTGCAAAAGCACAAGAATTCTGCACACTCTTAAAAACGATGATATCTTTACCTGAAAAACAGCCAATCCCATAACAAGTGCATCCTCATTCTACAATGTGCTGACATAACATTTCTTTTATTCACATCCTATAAACAGGATTTAAAAATATAAACAGATGAAGAGTTTTTCAAAATATCCCCATACTTGTAAATGAGGCCTCAGGTGCAGATTTTTGTCTGTGTTTCAGGGCCCTGTTACATGGCAATGTTTTTCACTCAATTTGACATTTTTGTTTATCGTTTGGGCCTCGCATCCATAAGGAACCTGCGTTTTGGGTACCCCAGATTCATCATTTTTGAGCACGGTTCCAGAGTGGGAAGATCTCGGAACGCAGCCGTTCCGGTGACATCTTTACTAATAGAACGGATTTGTTTACTCATATGTCAAAGCCACATGGCCAAACCCATTGACATATACTGTACCTCAGTGACCAGAACAAATACCAGGCTACCTGACAGTAGATTTTATGCCAGATACCACCAAGAATAAAAAATATCCTCGAGCTCCTCAATGTGTCCACTCTTTGCCTCGCAGAAAACGTCATAGAAACAACACTGTTTAGGCCTATATGGTGAGCACAAGTCTCTGAACATTTTTCATTTACTTCTAAAAAAAAAGCTTTGTTGTGCTGTTGTCTGGATGTAGCCTTTGTCTACTAAAGTCATTTTTGTACCAGACATTTGAAGAGTAACCTCTCTCTTATCAAGTCTCTCTGTGCTGTAACTTAACAGCATGCGATTAGGGCTGCTATTAAGTAGACAACATATTCTAGGTCTAGGAAAACAAAGTACTGAAACAAATGGATATGACAGGACTGTTTTGAAGTCTTACCGGTGAGAATATCAATGACAATATTAATATCAGAAACAAAGAAATGTATGAACTTTGTATTATCTGTTGCTCTTACATTAGACAAGAATTAAAAACAGGCTATACATTAAATAAATAAAAAATGGCCTGAGCCCTCCTACGTTACTATTATTATTATTATTATTATTATTATTATTATTATTATTATTACTATTATTATTATTATTATTATTATTATTATTATTACCACTGATCATACAATATTGAAGAAGTAACAGTAAATTATGCATTGTCTGAAGTAGGCTACTAATTCATGGAACCACTACACAAATGTAGGTGAAGGTAACGTGAGGTAAAATAGCCCTGTGTTCCCATGATCGCATGCCAGCGGTACTGGGCCAGTATCATGTTGATGGCACCCGTTGTCACCAAGAGAAGGGCACCTTGCACAGTGTAGTCCAAAGGTTGAGTGTGGTTGGAGCCAGGCTAAAGTTACTGGCGGAAAGGAAGAGTGCGTCTGACCGCAGTCTACTGCCGGAGTGGCGCGAGGGAGCTCAGTTGCAAGGCTCATCACAAACTGGTTGGGCTATCACAGACCAGGCACCATAATCTTTGGGTTCCATTACAATTAGCATGCAGGAGGAAAGACATGAATTAGATGACGTCGTCATGGGGTGCTTAAAATGCTCACTGGATGCGTATTTTTACTGCTGTTGTAAATGGCATAATTATCATAGTCACATTGCTTTTTAATGCTCCTTTTGTTGACATTTGTTGACAACGTGATCTAAAATTATATCTTGGTGAAGTTTGTGTTTAAGTGGAAATAAAATCATATTATACAGTCGTCATTCTCAAACTCTGGGCCTGGAAAGTATTCCAAATAGGTCTTGAAATCAATTTGTGAAAATCAAAATATGTGTGTTGCTGTTGATTTGTTTGATTTGTATTGTTTATTGGGTCAGACGTGGGCCCGAACATTTGTGAAAATTTCAAGTGGGCCCTGAGTTGGAATCGGCTGGGAACCCCTGTACTATAGTATTATGACTATGTTGTTATAAGGGGCGAACTGATGTGATGTCCACATTTCCATTGCAGAAAAATATACGAGGAACAAGAAGGTGCAATTTTTACGGTTACCCTCTTCAAGAAAGCTGTGGGGGACTTTAAAAAGAATGCCATAAAGAATAGGTAAGTCACTCATTTCCATAAACAGTCCTGCCTTTTAATGAGATTGGTGGTTGGTTGGTGTCATTAGTGATGTGGTTGGGTAAAATATGAAAGTGTAGGGGCAGTCATGGTGTAGTAGCTAGCCTTTTGCTGCAGATGGCACTGTTGGCTGAATAACAACTGTATCATAACAACAGGCATTCATACATGCTCTGCACGTTGGCCTTGTAGCCAGTTTTATTGAATGAACAGCATTCTCCTTCCATCATGGTTGGAGTGAAAGAGCTGCACTCCGAGCTCGATACTGTCTTTCATGTGATGATACACAGGACAACTTTTCAAGCAATCATCATTGACTAATTTTCTGATGAAATGGTCAGAAAGGTTGTCTGCTGCTGATCCAAGTCCACTTGATTTGTGCTGCAGTGACAGTCTAAGAACATTTTAGTGTTCCTGTGTTGCACAGGAACATTCCTCAAAAGGTTGCCATGTGTATCACGCGTGACCTTTATGGGTGCGTATTGAGCTTGGGATGTCCCACTGCCTCAGACATGTGTCAGGGTTCCCACACGTCCTGGAAAACCTGGAAAACCTGGAAATTTAGAGATATGTTTTCAAGTCCTTGAATGTCCTGGAAATTCACCAAATGTCCTGGGAAAAAATATTTTGTCCTGGATTTTTTTTCCTTCAACTTTTTCCCAATTTTGTTTGTGGTATAATTTTTACTCTTCTCCGAGTCTAGACATGACGATTGAATTTATATCCATCTATTGAATACAGCTCCAGGCCTTTTTATTAGAATACCATGAAAAAGTTGATTTATTTCCATAATTCCATCAATAATGTTAAACTGTCATGGATTGTAGATTCATGGCCCAGTTTTTTAACTATTCCAATCATTATTTTTTTTCTTTTTATATACGTTGGCCTTCCAGCTCAAAAAACCCATGAATTGGGGAATTCGCATTATTAGAATATTGTTATAAAATCAAATTTTTCTTCATCAAAATTCGGGTCACATTAAATCAGTTGAAATTTGGTACTTTCTACATAACATGCAATGGTCAATACTTGGTTAGGACCTACAAACTAATCTACAAGTTTGTAGATTATCTACAAATCTACAAACTAATCTAAACTGGGCCATGAATCTACAATCCATGACAGTTTAACATTATTGATGGAATTATGGAAATAAATCAACTTTTTCATGGTATTCTAATAAAAAGGCCTGGAGCTGTACATATTGTCCACACACACACGCTCAGTTTGGTCAGGTTGCCATCTTTGATTGCACTTACACACAGTCATATTCTTTGACTCAGTGTTGCCAAAAGTCGCTACAAGTCGCTAGTTGGCTTGCTGAAAAGTCGCTAGATGATATGATGGCGTTATATATCTCTCGAAAACATGCCTAGGGTCATAATAGGCCTACAAATAGGCAGTGCTAGCACTTACTTACAAAAAATTGTAGTGCTATCTTTTTTTGGAGATCAGAGCATATCTGCAGCTCTGCTTAATCGTAGGAAATGCTTCTGACAGCAGCTCAGCGTCACTGAGGTGCTGTTTCCACGTAGCTGGATATTTTTATATGTGGATATTTTTTTCTCCTGCTTGTATTGGTTTTGCATTGGTTTTGGCCTTCCGTTTCCACGTAGCAGATATTTAAAATCCAGGTATAAAAAGCAGGAGGAAAAAAATATCCTGTTTAGGGGGCTGAAACGCATTTGTTACAATGGAGGTTTTTTTTATCCACATGTTGCATTTACACCTAGCAGTAGAAAATGATACCCTGCTACGTGGAAGCAGCACCTGAAAAGACATGTTTTACCAAAAAGTTGCTAAATGTGGATTTTAGTCGCCAAAAGGTTAAAAGGTTAAAATGAACCATTCCATCTGTTTCCATTTATTACTTGTCCCCTGTCGGTGTGTCGCTGTGTATGCCCAAATTGTGGGTTCGACGGAGAAAACATCCGTCCTGAATTACCAAAAAAAGTGTGGGAACCCTGATGTGTGATGGACTGAACAGAGGTGGAATTTCGTTGTGTGTGCTGCGGCGTGTGGTGGGATCACAATGACACATGGGACATCTGTTTGTTTTTCTCTGTTGCCATGGTGCCTGACATGTAGGTTCACAGTGAGGGAGTTCAGCCTGGAGGAGGCAGAGCGTCAGAAACAGGAGATGGGCCGCCTCACTGTGGACAAGAAGGAGCAATACGTACGTCACATCTGCAGAGTCAGATTGGACACATACAGTTGAAGGCAAAATTATTAGCCCACGTCCTGAAATCTCTCTTGATTTCTCAGTGAGCGTGACCATTATTAATGAGTTTCTGCTATTTTGGAAACAACTATGCTATGGAGATGATGCCCAATAAGTTGAATTTGGATTTCATTATTGTTGCACCGAGTTTAAACAACAAAGGGCAAAAATGACAAGGACAAAATAATAAGTCTCCTGACAATTAATAGTCAATCTGAATCAAGACTGACAACAGGCTCTTTGAATAGTTGTTAACTAGGTTTGCACATGTCCTCCTACGGATTTTTGGCCATTTCTCCACTGCAAATTGTTCTAGCTGGTTCAAACTGCCTGGATGTTGGATATTGAGGATTGAGGTCAGAACCACTCTATGATCATGCTGTCAAGAACATTTGGACTAATGTTGATGTTTGTTTTTGGGTTATTATGTTATTGTAAGACCCAGTGAAGATTTTAGGTTAATCTATGATCATATTTCTACATGGGCTCCTTCAATATTCTATTATAGTCTTCTTCTTTTTTCATGGTGCCGTACACCCAAACAAGGCTTCCTGTGCCTGAGGCGGCCACCATGTTTAACTGTGAAAACCGTGTTACCAAGGCCTATTCCTTACCGGAAGCAAAACGTCCGAAGCAGCAATATTCTAGGCAGGTGTCCATGGAGTCTTTGGTCTAATGAGACTAAACACAGTTCCCACAATTATACATGGTGGTTAGGAGCATCAAGTTGTTCAGCTGTTTTGCAGCCTCAGACACAGGGAACCTGGGTCTGGGTCTAGACTGCTATGTCTTCCAAAATTACTATAACGGAAAGCATACATCGAAATTATTTCAGAACTTTTTCAAGAATACTAAAACCATGATAATGGAATGGCCCGCTTCAAAGTCGGAGTCAATGGCAATTGTGTATAGTATATAATTTGGACCAGCTAGAAGAACTTGCAATGGAGAAATGGGCCAAAATCCCTAGTAGATAAAACTGAAAATGTGCCAAACACATTTGCAAAGTTGAATTGCTACGTTTAGGTCAGCAGACCATAATCAGGCAAACTCGCAAGAATAGAGTACAGCAAATAATGAGGAACCAATAATAAAACTTTTTGGTATGCACATTCATTTAAAAAAAGTTCATCTTAGGTCATGCAATTGTCTTCACAGCATCACTGACTCCCAGGAAAAAAAAGCAACTACCGTACAGGGTCAGAAAGCTGTTTTTACAACATATCAGCTTATAACTTTTTGTTGGAGGGAGTAAGATAGCAGGATGAAAAAGCTGGAAGCAGAACTACAATAGAACGCACTAACCTAGTGAAAAAATGTGTCCTCCAGGGAACGTTTGTGCGCTGGCTGAAGGTGAACTTCAGCGAAGTCTTTGTGGCCTGGATACATCTGAAGGCCCTCAGGGTGTTCACAGAGTCTGTTCTCAGGTAAACGTCTCTCCATTACCTTCGCTGAGTCAGCCAGTCAAACAAATGTTGAATACTTTGTGCACAAGATAACTTCTACTGTATGAATGAGATAAGTGGCTCTCCCTTGTCCAAAGTCAGTCAGTCAGTCAGCAAAAAAAAAACCTTTTTGCACTAAATAATACATATTTTAAGTAATATGCATTTGGACTTTGTAACATCTTAAAATATTTTCTTCTTGACAGATTGTTTAGGTTGGGTTACGATAGGTCGCCTGTAAGGTCATCTACTGGTATTTTTGTTAGAACAATATCAGTTTCTCACTGTTTAATTGAAAGTATGAATATATACCTAGTCTCAAGAGCCTTGACATTAGTCTTTGTTCTAATGGCAGTAACAATGGACTCATTTTTGGTGGAGCAGTGATGCTTTTGCTATGCAGCGCACATGCACACTGCCAGTTTGATGCATTCTGGTTAGAAAATTCTAAGCGGAATGCATCAAACTGGCAAAGTGTGCATGTGTGAGAGCTGCATAGCAAAAGCATCACTGCTCCATCAAAACCGAGGCCAAAGTGTTTTCATGGTTGCTGTACAGGTATGGTCTTCCAGTCAGTTACCAGGTGATCCTCCTTCAGCCAGACAGGAAGTCTGTGAAGAAACTCAGAGAGCTGCTCTGCTCGCTCTTCACACACCTGGACACTGCAGCTGCAGCCAGCAAGCCTGATGTAAGTGTTCGCTTCAACTTTGACATCTCAATCAACCTCATGTGTACCCCAAATGTACACTGTTAAAGGTGCTTCTTTTAAAAAAAAATGGTCGACAGGTCTGCGAACTTCCGGAAAAAGTTCATTTGAAATGTTGTAAATGTTTTGAAATGTTGTAAACATATTTGCCTCTTTAAACTTAATGTACAGCCCTCAAATTCGGTTTTCATCATTTTTATTTTGCTTCTTCTGTACTGTATGTCAACTTTCAAAAGAATGCACTGGATACTGTATTTCCTCAAATTAAATATTGCAATTTGTCTCCCCCTATTGGCTAGCTTGGGGTTGACATCCCGGGAGTGACCACAGCTCAGCAGGAATACTTCTCCTACATCTGCTACTCCATCAACATCAACCTGGTCGATCCGAGCTAGCAGCTGACGTCAAAGAACTACAGGACATTCCAGAAGAAACATCACAAGGGGTTCCAAAAGTTGGTGACACTACATGCACCATACTGAGTTTCCTGGCTAGCTGCTTTGTTATCCAGAAAACTTATAAGCAGTGTTGACGTGACCACGATCACCACAGACCAAATTTCTCACAGGGCACATTACAATACACATGGGCCCCAAATAAAGACGGTCCAAAGAACAACAGTGACTGGTCACTGTAAAGTTGACTTTATTTTTATATTGAGAGAGCCTAAACTAAACAAATCAGTGTTGCACACAAATAGAAGTTGTAATAGAAAAGGATTCCATATTTTTTGTTCAATTTGGATTCCTCCACTCTTACCACTGATAGGTTTGTGATTTATTTAATTCCAACTTTATGGAACACCCTTAACTTTCAGTATAGTGCAACACCTGCCTCAGTGAAGTACAATGTGGTCACCTAAACACTGGCCATCTCCCACTGCAACTGAATCTGTCACCAAGGTATGTTGCATAAGTTATGCTACTTGCTTGCATGTTGACACTATGACTGCCTTCAGGTGTTGCCCATTTACTGTGCATTAGTCTCAGCTATTTGAACCATATACTCATTCTGTACATTGCATTTGGCATTGTATTGTTTGTGCATCATTCCAACCAGCATTTCAAATGGTTCAATATTACACTATATACAGGGCGATTCAAGTTGGTGTTTTAAAACTGTGACAATATCAGGAACAAAAGCTGCAACAAAAACGAGGTAAAAATGGCCGCTGTTGTAAGATCCACGCCCAAGCAAAAGTTTGTGAATACTGTATATTTTGTAGAAAATAAAGCTCCCGTAAAGGTACATGCTGGTTTGGTTTACATTTCATTATCTGCTACCCATACAGGCATGTGTCTACTTCTGCAAGAATCACTACTGCAAACACACAGTTCAGTGCTGTTTGAGAAACATGTTGAAAATGACACTTACGCCATCCTAACAAGACTCTACATGTGCTGTACCATACCTCAGTCCTCATGTCATCTACAGAAGAAAAAAATTGTTCAGACCTTTTCTTTCTTTATTTATTTTTGAGATTTTATCATCTCCTATTACTTATATTAATACCCATTAATTAGACATGCACTGTAACTGAGGTCTGGTGGATTAACTGACCCAGATATTTGGTTCAACTGTAACAAGGACCCACAAAAACACCTTCACATGAGTTTGTAAATGTGTAACCACACTATTTTGCCATGCAAATTAGCCACATGCAAACGACTGGCTGGCATATCTGTCCAGCACAAAACATTTGAAAACAAACAACATCATCCCAACGACCTCACTGGCAAAATTTATTCACTTCCTCACAAGAGATGAAACATTTCACATTACACAGACATCATGACAAAAATAAACATTTTTAAAAAGGCATGAAACAAACTTTTGGCCACATCATAAATTTGCACAATGAGATGCAGCCGGACATTTTATTCAGTATCAAACACATTTGATTGGTCTGCTAGACATACAGTAGACTTCCAATAAATATGGGGCCATAATAAACTAAGTCTTATTACGGAATTAAGGCATCTGTCATCATTGGAACCCATAACCAAACTCTGGTCCCAAAAGCCTCTGATTCAAAAAGCCTACAAAAAATGTATAGACTTGTTATACAATATACATTATAAAAAAAATGTACTGTATGCACGTATACATTCTCTTCCATGACCTCTCAACTTAATGATATACTGTATGACTTGTAACTTATGAGCAGTGTGTGGAATGTCTTAAGTGTCCCTCTTCCATAGGAGAAGGACATGGGCTGAAGGAAGGTTGGACCACAGACACATACGTTTGTACTTGTAGCATGACTCTGATGATGTGGGCTACCAGTGTCTGGAACTTTTAAAGCTCATCCCTGCCAAGGTCATCTAGATCCACGTCACTCAGGTCAATGTCGTCCTCCTCAGGAAGCTGTGAAAGAGTGGGTGGGGTGTTTACATAAAGCATGCATATTCAGGATACACACGCACTGCACTGCATATCAAATCAACCATATTTATATAGCACATTATCATACATAAATGTAATTCAATGTGCTTAAGAATAGATAAAAGAGAAGAAAAATAACCTATATTGTGTTATAGATAGGGTGTAATTAACTATCCATCACCAAAGGCTGATGAGAATAAAGCTGTATTTAACTTCCTTTTAAAACAAGATACTGTTGGGGCAGTTCTAATTTGGACAGGTAGCTGGTTCCAGCATTTTGCAGCATAATGACTAAATGCCATTTCACCCTGTTAAGACCTGACCCTTGGCACAACCAGTAGAGGAGATTCTGAAGACCTAAGACATCTATTAGGGTGATATTGCTCAAGCATATTTACAATATATTTAGGGTCTAAGCCATTCAGTGCCTTATAAACAATCAGAAGAGATTTAAACTCAATTCTAAATCTCACTGAAAGCTAGTGCAATGACCTTTTTCACCGTGACGTCAGACAAGTTCAGTTTTTGAGGCGAACGAGAAAAGTGACAGCTGGTTTCCACAGAAAACAGTGGGGTGTAAGTTAATGTCTATGCCACGTTTCCTGCTTCAAATGCACTGAATCAAAGGTGTTCGACTGACGGCAGAGGAAAATGGCTAGCTAATAGTACAGAAAAAAGTAGTGATAGACTATTTTTTTGCTTTTTGTCATGATCAATGAAGTGATTACATGTTCTGTTCAAGTGGCTGCTGCTGACTCCACTGGGCCAGTCAGTTAACTGACCACACTGTATAACGCATGGGTGAGGAACCTAGGGCCCACAGGCTGCTCTTGGCCCATGGGGCTGTCTTATCTGACCGCCAATATAATTTTAATATTATGCAGTTTCACATGAAATATTACGTATTTTGTAAAACAATCTTAGAAATTAAATGTTCAATACAATTAAGTTATATTTTTAGGGGACCTAGTGAAGGTGGGGTCTGTTGTAAAGGTGGCCACCATCAATATAGGCCTTAAGTGCAGGGGGGAATCCTGGTTTGTGTCCATAGTACAGCCCTTGGAGGATTTTTGTAAAATTTGAAGTGGCCCCTCAAATGTAAACAGTTCCCCCACCCCTGGTATAATGGGTGGCAAACCACAGGCAAACATCGGGACATTTCTAGCTGTTGGTCCTGTTTGCTTTTTGCCATGTTTGCTGTTTGGTTTCTTTCCACCTCAACTATTCAGTACTGAGAGTTTCGAAAACAAAACAAGCTGATCAGGAAGAAGCAGCAGTAGCTTTTACAGAAGTTCACCAAATGCAAAATAGACCGAAACTAGTACCACAAAAACAAACTTGCAAAACTCTGAGCAGCTGTAGAGAAGGTTTTGTGAGTGCAAAACATAATGTGCAGGTTTAGAGATGGTTAGATCTTATATTACGAGATTAAGACAATCCTCTTCAGATGGATATGGGGGCATGTATTTATGGGTATTTTTAAGTATATATTCTAATTTACGAGTTTGCAATATATTCTCATTTTTAGGAGTTTGTGGTGTATATTATTTACACATTTACAGTGTAATATATACTTAATATACGGGTGCCACTCACCACTCCATCTTTGCCATCCCAGGGTTCCACAGTGTGGATCTTTGGTAGAGCTGCTCCGCCCACGGTTGCCGTGGAGCCCCTTCCCATGGACAGATCCCTAGAAACACCACCAACCACAAGAGCACAGTTACATTTGTTTAGTCCATACACCAAACACCACCAACCACAAGAACACAGTTACATTTGTTTAGTCCATACACCAAACACCAACAACCACAAGACCACAGTTAACATTTGTTTAGTCCATACACCAAACACTAGGACCTAGGCATCAGATGATGACATGGAGGTTTGCACAAAATGTTACCAACAACGAGAAAAAAAGTGTAAAAGTCCATGTGAAATGGAATGAATTAGTATAACAAAAAAAAAAATCCAAAACATCTAACATCGGCCTTTGTTTACAATAGTCAACACATACAAGTACATTGGATATTCATATGGGTTGACAGTACATCAAGTCAAATAGTTACATTAAATCTCACTTTGGTTCAAAACTAAATTGACAACAGCTGGGCCGCCGCGGGGGGAAAAATTCCTCACCTGAGAAACTCGTGGATGCCAGTCTCGCTGAAGGAGCCCTTGAGGAGGGCAAACTTCATCTTGCGGGCGTTGATGGCCGCCATGGCCGGGTAGCCAAAGCCACCGATGCCAAGAGCGGACTCCAGATCCATCTGGGCACCCGCCTCTGTCCACAGCCACCTGGGTAGAGTTAGAGAATCCCATAGAAAACAAAAGAGAAGATATTTGCATGTAAATGTACATTGCTTTTTTAAAATATTTTTTTTTTTGGTCTTTTAGACGTTATTATGGACAGGACAGTACGAGAGGTGAATGAGGAGAGAGGCGGGGAGGGGTCGGCAAAGGGCCCAGGCCGGGAATCGAACCCGGGTCAGCCGCATGGCAGGCAAGTGCCCTACCGGATGGACACGGCAGGGCCATAAATGTACATTTCATTACATTAAAATTAGGAAACCTAATTTATTTAAACCTGACGTTATCCAAAGTGACTTACAGAAAAGGACATAATCAGCAACATGCAATGTGTGGAGAAAATAAGATAAAAGGCTCAAAAACGCAAATACAACCTCATAGAGTAGACCTCTAGAAGACATCTGAAACCATACTAACCCCCAGGACTTCTGCTTGTACTTATCAGCCATCTTCAGCATCACCTCCAGATAGCCATTTCTCCCTGACGCGCCTAAAGAGGAACAAATACAGAAGACGGATCAGCACAGATGATTTGTCATTTCAAGTCAAGTCAAGTGTACTTTGTCAAAAATCTATGTGACAGGGTTAGCACAGAAGTTTGAAATTGCTTTTGACCAGTCTCCAATGTGCTGTTAAAACAAAAACACATAAATAAGACATTGACAATTCTCTCTCTCTCTCTCTCTCTCTCTCTCTCTCTCTCTCTCTCTCTCTCTCTCTCTCTCTCTCTCTCTCTCTCTCTCTCTCTCTCTCTCTCTCTCTCTCTCTCTCTCTCTCTCTCTTCTCTCTCTCTCTCTCTCTCTCTCTCTCTCTCTCTCTCTCTCTCTCTCTCTCTCTCTCTCTCTCTCTCTCTCTCTCTCTCTCTCTCTCTCTCTCTCTCTCTCTCTCTCTCTCTCTCACACACACACACACACACACACACACACACACACACACACACACACACACACACACACAGCACACATTCACACATGTGCAGTTTTCAATTTAAACATCATATCAATTTTCTTTATGTTGATTTGCATTTGTGAATTACTTTTCTGCCCAAAAACTGCTTTCGGTCAGTGTAGTCTAGTAGATCCCATGTTGGCGTGTGGCTAATGATTGAATTTCTGCTAATACTTCCTTTAACTTCAGAGAGGGGAAGGACGGGGGACTTCACCTGTGTCCAGGATGTGGGGAAGCACAGCGATAATGCACAGCTGGTTGTCCTCGCAGGTCTTCTTCAGGACGTCACCGCTGACAATCTAGACACAATATCGAAGCAAAATGACCATGGACAACTGTCTGGTGGCTTGTGATAACTTCAGACATTAGTGTTTAAGATATCTTACATTACATTATACTTAGCTGACGCTTTTATCCAAAGTGACTTAAGAGATATTTACAGGGCATTGGTTACAGGAGGAGCCATGGACAGAGATGTAGGGAGAACTAGAGGTGAGATGCGAACCTGCAACCCTCTGATCTTCAAACCACATCTCTAACCATTAGGCCACGGCTACGCAATATAGCAAGTATATAATAAATATAGTTTAGCCGGTAAAACTGAAAAGCTGATTGAATCATCAATGTAATATGGAGATCAGGCTGCCAGCAAACGGTAACAGGTTGACAGATAGAAAGCAGATACCATAAAAACAGGCGCTCAGACAAACAGATAAGAAAATGACATCCATATAGCTACATATGTACAGTACTGTATGTTAATGTTTTGTACAGTAACTGATTCAGATACAGCGCGAAGCCAATGTTTACTAGCTGGGCTCCGCCCTACTGGTGACGCAACGCCTTTGGCTCAGCTACACACAGAAGGGCCAGCAGCTTGCTCAAGTGTAGAATCTGATCCCGCTACAACGGGATCTCCACCCACTTTGTCTGGAACCAATCAACTGAGCATTTCCAACCGTCCTGGGTAGAGGTGTGTTCAAGGCAGTGACGTGGTTTAAGCAGAGACGTTCTATTGGGACTAAGAAATGTTTGGTTTAAACTTCGGCACAGCCCTCAACCAGTAGCAAGCCGAGGGAGGCGGGTTAACCAGGCCATTTGGAAACACTAATCGTTATAGTCCTGGTCATACCAAAATCGCGGTACGTGAACTGAAGTCTATGAAAATCAGGCAAAATGTTTACTAAATGAGGCACAAAGTTGTCGAGCAAGTGTTAAATGCAAAACAGACGCTTAACAGGAGGCCACGATTATGAAGTACTCCTACTAGCCACTCCTTGTTAGAGACACAAACCAATATCTCAAAAGTTTTAACTTGGGTATTAGGAGGCAGGGCCCTAAATCAACCTTTTTCGTCTCCAGCCAAAATGGCAAGTAGATGTTACTCTTACTAGCCAAACACACACTCACTAATGGATGAAAGTGGCCAGTAAATTGGTGTTATATACCAGCCAAACTGAAATTTCACCACCATTTAGCCGGTAGGCTGGTGTTAATTTAGAGTCCTGTTAGGAGGTAAACATTGAGTCATGAGATAGTTGGAGACATAAATGTGCACTAGTCCCTCATACCTCCAGCAGCTCAGGAGGGGGTGCGTTGGCCGAGTACAGCTCCAGGGCTTGGGCCACGATGTCCGAGCGGGTACGGCCTCCACTGTAATCAGTAGGCTCCTCGCCCTTCACAAACACCTTTATGGTCGGGTATCCACGAACCTGGTGGCAACAGAACACAGACATGAGGCCAAGAAACATGATGTACTGCATGACAACTATGGACAGGGGTACATTTCTCAAAAGAAAAGTTGTTAGCCTGTTAGCAACTTCAGTAGTTGCCGATGGGAAAATGCATTGAAAACCACAAAGTAGCTTTAAGAAAGCAACTTTGGTTTTGAGAAATGCACCCCAGAGTTGCATAAAGTAGAAGTATGGATTCAACTTCAACGCAAATGGTATGTGGTACACAACTGCCTGAACAGGCACAGGGCTTCAACCAGCAATATGAACTAATAAACAAAATAGTCTAAGGACCCCAGTGCAGAACTTCCGTTTTCGCCTTAGACTTTCACTTTTCGTTTTTAACTTTTGCTCAAGCCAGTTTGTCCATTCCAAGTCTATTTAGATGAAGTGACATTCTACTCACCCCATAGCGACTGGCCAGGCCTGGGTGCACGGTGGCATCTACGGCTCCCAGTTTCACTTGGCCCTTGGTCTGGTCTTTCACGTCTGACGCAGCTGCGGCCCATTCTGGCTCAAGCCTGCACAAGTGGAGAAGGAGGAAATGGTAAATTAAAATCAAAAAGTCCGACAGGCGGACAACGATGCGTCCAAACGGAATGGACAGTCAAATGATGAATTAAAATTAAAAAGGTCTCTCATCCACTTATCAACAAATCCATACTGTACGTTCTTCTAATCTGGTAAGTCATCCATCTTGTCTTGCATCTTGACAGTATTTAAAAAGGTCCTGATTTAAATGGCATCAAGGTTAGAAAAAAAACCTAAGAAATATAACGGATAAATCAAGTGCTTGAAGTCAAACACAGAAATGAAAATAATACAGAACTGCACAGTACACAGTTAAATAACTGTATTCCAATGCAACGCTTTTCCTTTCAATGACCATACGCTGCAAAACAAGGAGACTTCACTGTCCATAGACCGCATAGTGTGACCAGAGGAAGGACTTCCAAGAGGGACTGACCTTTTGCAGTGGCCGCACCATGGGGCGAAGAACTCCACCAGCCAGGCCTCCTCTCCCTTCAGCACCAGCCGGTCAAAGTTGTCCTCCGTCAGCTCCACCACGTCCTTCTTACCCCCAGAACCACCGCCTCCTCCTCCACTCTATAACCAAAAAATATATATAAAAATATAGTGGATAATAGGGAATAATATGGTGGATGATGAACCAAATAGTTAAATAAGCAACTTATGTTCAATACTTAAATAGTAATAAGTAACTTAAATAGTAATAAGCAATAAGAAGATTGAGAAAAGCTAGTAAATATATAGTGATACGGAATGGCAACAGAATGTCAACAGTTTGTACAATCTCACAGGTTGTCCTCATAACATTCCATCACAAACGCACATACGTGTCATTCATGTCTGCGGTTGTATGACAAGTACATAACACCAAAAAGCATACTTAGTGTAGTTGGCACAGAAGACATACAGACATGAGAGAGGAAGAAAGACAAAAAAGACAAAACAAAATGTTGACATATCACAGCTGAACATACCTGCTTGCCTTGACCCGAGCTTCCTGATCGTCCACTGAGGCGGTCCTTGACCAGGGAGCGCAGGGCTGAGAGGGCTGCCTCCGTTATGGCCTGGCCAGTGCGACCACCTTAGTTTGGGAGGAGAGAGGAGAGTCTGGTAACTGCACTGCATTTGTTCTATATGTGGTGCTCTCATATGCTCAGCGCAACATCCCAAGCAATTCACTTAGATTGTTTCATATTCAGACATTCACCCACCCACTCCCTCACTCACTCAGAATGCTAATTAGCAGTACAATTCATAGGTAGCAATATGGGGTTCAGTGTTGGGTTCAATGATGACCCTTTAACCTAAACAGAACCAGAATCAGACCAGCATCCCTTTGATTGTTGGACAGCTCACCCACCACCATACTCACACTTGGGGAATACCATAATAACTTGGAAGAAAGAAAGAAAGAAAGAAAGAAAGAAAGAAAGAAAGAAAGAAAGAAAGAAAGAAACATGCTGTAATTACCTTGATAGTCCTCTGGCTTGTTCTTGTTGGCTCCAAAGATCTTGATGGTGGGAAAGCCCTGGATGCCATATTGGCCTGCCAACGACTGATGCTGATCACAATCAACTGCCGCCACCTTCACAACGCCCTTCACAGTGCAAAACCAGTATGAATGTTTACGTATTAATGTGTTACGTTCTTATTATTGTGCAAAATCATAAACACAAGGCCTTTCACTCTTGCCACTAAAACCACATCATGGTCTGTACTGCAGTATTGGGTATATTTATAAACCCAAATGATTGCTTATTATACTATTACTATAATAATTTGCACAATAATGCCATCAACCGCAATGCAAAACAAACACACTTAGGACACTCCAGAATACCTTGAGGGCAGTAGCAGCCTTCTTCCACTCAGGGGTGAGGCTCTGGCAGTGACCACACCTATGACAAACATGGTGAGGGTAACAGTTGGTGACTGTATCTTAGCTATCAGTCACCTGAGGTTACAATATTACAATACATGTTATTTAATATTAAACTATATGTACTTTCAAACCTGCTTAATTATAATCAGTCATATTGAATACTTAGAATTTGATGGTGGTGGTAAGCATTCATGAAAAAATGTAAAATTTTTGAATGGACAGTATGAATTCTGGAAATAAACCTACGTACAAATATTACACAGAGCACCTTTAACCAGAATTTCTAGGATTATTATCCAATCTCTCTGTTTTAACTGCAGCACCCCAGCTCAGATACTCACCAGGGGGCATAGAACTCAATAAGCCACAGGCTGTCACTCTGCAGAACTTTATTGAAGTTGGACGGTGTTAACTCCACCACGTCGTCACTGGACGAATAGAGGGCATGGGCTGTCAGGAAAATAGTGCATGCCAACACACCTATGGACAAAAGAAAACACAAGGAGTAAGTCATCAAGTAGAGCTCTCTAGGCTTAATTCTACATAATGAGATGGGCATCTGGTTAGGCAACCTGTCTGATTTCCCAGCGTCTCCCAGAACACTGGCTAATAGTTAGCATACCAACAGTGATAGCCTACAGTACGAAATGCCCAAGTTGTTGGTTTACAAACCATTATCAATTTATGCCTATACAACACGTAATTGAGGCATCGGATGTCACAGCCTTGAATACAGTGTGTTAGCCAAAATAGTGCAAAGCAAAAAGCTGAGCAGCGACTCATCAAAGTAGCCAAACTTCTGGTTAGCTAACTAGATAGACAGCCAGCTGGATAACACCTCCTGGTACCGATGCTGCCAGCGACAAGTAAGACGAGCTATTTCGATTATGCGTGTAATTCATCATACCGTGTAAAGCCTTCATGGTGACTCTTCTAGTTGACAGTACTAGCTGATGCTGTACCAAACTACACTGGGATGCGTGCAGCCGACGGTGGCAAGAAAGATTGAACTTACCGTGTCTTGCGCTGATTGGACACTATTCGTTCTTCTCGTCCTCGCCCAATCAGGAGTGGACGAGTAGATGCCTTCTCCACCATCAACATCCTAGCCTGCAGAAAAAGGCAGGATGATGATCACCAGGCTACAGTCCAAATCACAACATCGCATTCTACTGTAGCCTACACATGGCACTGTATTTTATGAAGCCTGTGTAGCATACAGCCTAGGCTTAGTAGAGACAACAGGACGCTTCCTAACCTCATCTTTTTTATTTTTAATCACCAAACAAGTATAGGCTAGGGTAGTAGGCCTATGGCTTTGCCTTAATGTGCAATAACAACATAATATTTGAATCAAACACCCACAGCAATTATCTCATGCATGATTGTGGCAGCCCATGGATCCTGTAGGTTTGGTCAGGCAAGGATACTTCCACCTGCATTCAAGCACCATCTGATTGCCCAGGATACTACACAATTCTGGTGGTAGCTTTAGTATAGTGAAGCTTAATTTATGGTTGAGTATAACTTAGCTCACTACATTTAAAAAGTAGCTTGCCCAACACTGCACGCGCACACACACACACACACACACACACACACACTGCACACACACACACACACACACACACACACACACACACACACACACACACACACACACACACACACACACACACACACACACACACACACACACACACACACACACACCATAGACTGTACACAATAGCCTATGGGGCTACAGATTATCTTCATCAACTTGCATGCTAGGGCATGGACACTATTATCTCAGATGCAACAACAACTCACCAGATAAGTGAAGATGAATAGTCTTATCAAGGACCACACACACACATACACAAACAGCACACCCACCCATACAGGTGTGTGGGCGGGAGATGGGGCATGACGCAGCAGCAGCACATATAAATGGGACCACAGCCGAACTGCCAAGAGCAGATGCCCCTGAGCACATCCATCTATTCTGTACACACTTCTTTGCTGTGGAGATAGATATCACTTATCCGGTAAGTAGGCCTATCTGATCTACTAATTTATAATTTGTGTATCGTGTATTCAGATTACAGCCATTTGTATTGATATAGAAAGATTATATTTATTCCACAATATTGTAAACACAAGAAGAGTAGCCTATATAGATTCATTTTGCTATGATTGATAAAAGCACCATTCCATAATGAAATAAAATAAACTGTGAAAGGTCACATTTAGCCTATAAAACAGAGTCAGGTAAGTTTCTGTTTCTGAGTAATGTGACCTTAATAATACAAAGTGGAGTTAGGAACTTTGGTTTTGGTTTGGTTTGCATTATCCTGATCTGTTTATGTCGCAGCCTTTTCAGTAGAAAACCTTTTCCAGACTACACATATGACATGAGATTAGATTACTCTAGAAGAATCTTGACCATGTTCTTTGAGAATGTTGCTGAAATGCTGCACTTTTTTTTTCAGATGGATGACTTAGAAGGATTTGGATATGACTATGACAACAATTCCAGTGTTCCAATGTCCACATATGACAGTGAATCAGATGAATATGATTATTATGATGATGATGGTATTTGTGATATTCACAAATTCCGCGATGAGGCGATTACCATACAGACCTACATGTACTCCCTCATCTGTATCGTCGGTCTTCTGGGCAACATTCTGGTCATTGTCACCTATGCATTCTACAAGAAAGCCAAGTCCATGACTGACGTGTACCTCATCAACGTGGCTCTCGCGGACCTCATGTTTGTGGTGGCCCTGCCCATGATAATCTACAACGAGCATAACCATTGGCCCATGGGCCCCACTGCCTGCAAGCTTCTGAGAGGCACCTACAGCATCAACCTCTACAGTAGCACGCTGCTCCTGGCCTGCATCAGCGGCGACCGCTACGTGGCCATAGTGCAGGCCAGAAAGTCCTTCGGCCAACGGTCCTACGGGCTGGTGTACAGCCGACTTGCCTGCCTCGCCATCTGGGCACTGGCGGTCGGCCTGTCCATGCCCACCTTCATGTACTACGACACCTACGAGGAGGACAGAGAAATCCAGTGCAGCTTCAAATTTAGCAGCAACAACACAGACACTGCCAAGCTGATGAAGGTGCTGGTCCCCAGCACGCAGATAACCGTGGGCTTCTTCCTGCCGCTGCTGGTCATGGGCTTCTGCTACTCGAGCATCATGGTCACGCTGCTCCGCGCCAAGAACCTGGGCCGGCACAAGGCCATCAGGGTGGTGCTGGCCGTGGTGCTGGTCTTCATCGCCTGCCACCTGCCCTACAACGTGGCCCTGCTGGCCCACACCGCCAGCCTGTTCAAGGAGAGGTCCTGCTACGCGGAGCAGATCAGGGTGGCCACCGTGGCGGTGATGCAGAGCGTGGCCTACCTCCACTGCTGCCTCAACCCCTTCCTCTACGCCTTCGTCGGGGTGAAGTTCAGGGGCCACTTCAAGGGGATTATCAAGGACCTGTGGTGCAAGGGGAAGAGTTACATTAACAACAACACCACTTCGAGGCAGACGGAGGATTTCTACATCCCGGTGGTGTCAAGGTTCCAGGCACCAGAGGGCCACCAAAGTGAAAATCCGTCGTCTTTCACTATGTGAGGTATATCACCTTTGAGTCTCGGCAATTTGTGCCAGTGCTGGTCACCGGTTATTGACTACTGAGCACCCCTCTTGCATGTGAATGATAGAGAACCAGAAATGTGATAGCAGCTGTGTGTAATCCCAATTTAAACTCTGAATTAATACATTTGGCTTTCTTACTACTACACTAAAAGTGTGTTGCAGTTAAAAACAGGCTATGTAGTGTTGACCATAGGGCTCTGAATGTGGTGCTATGGTCCTGCTGCCAGATGTCTCAATGTGTGGAAGTGTGCAGATACCAGGGTAGTTACTATGGTTGACTTGTTGCATTTTTTTGGTTGGATTGTTCTGTGTTCTTGATTGTGTTGTGTGTAGCTTTGATAAAACCTCTCTGAATTAAGAGAAATTTGCACTATACTTCAGTAATCAGTAGGTCTGTCTTCAAATTCATTGAAGCCCATAATGCACGCTGTACCACCTGTGGCACGCTGTAAGTACAGTATTCATTGAAAAGTTAACTACCACAGTACAACACTACTATGACCTGACACAGGGCCTTAACTAATGCACTGTGACTTGGTCATTGTCATTCTGGTAAGGGCAAATGTATAACGTGTTTTAACGTGTCTTGATCCAGAAAACTGAATAACTGTAAACATGTTGCAAAAAAGAATGTGCTCAGAAAATCATACCTGTTCTGATGTCACATTCCTATGCAAGCTTTATTTTTATTTGTCTTGAGATTTTGTTGCCATCCTTTTCAATGTGAATATTTTTGTTTTAAAATACATTTTATGTTTTGTGCATTCAATTGTTTTTCTGGTGTTATGAAGCTGGCTTGTTTCGTTAAAAAATAAAATAAAGTAAAATAAAATATAATTGAAACATTTATGGTCACCACTTTTCCATCCAGTCTCTACACAGCTGAAGCTTGTTTGTATTTTTCAGGGCGGTGCTTCCTTGCCATTTGACAGTACCTATTTTTTTCCATTTGACAGTTACTTTGCCAGTTGAAATTAATTTACTGCTGTTATGGTTTCCATAAGCCTACGAGAAAGAAGTTGTAAATAGGATCATAGGATTAGCCTACAGCCTACAGTACCTGTATCTAATTGAGTTTAAAAATATAAAGATATAAAAATATGAGATATTCATTTGTGTTTTACTGTATGTCAGAACACAGACACAATGCTACCATAATAATGTTATACTGTGACCCATAACAGGTACAGTTCTCTTCTGTTTGTGGAAAACCAGTGGCCGAGCTGTATCCGTATTTACATATTAAAATGAAGGGGGACCTTTGTGGTTTAGTTTGCAAGAGAAACAGAGGAGCATCTGTGTTGTCCACAGCCAGCTACTGCAGAGATCATGATCTGTAAACAGCCATGCGTTGGAAAGTGCCAGCTTACTTTTGAACTCCCGTTCCTTGTTCCTTGTGCATATTCCAAATGTGTGCGTCGTGCATGCGTGCATGAGTGAGTGCGTGCAGGTGTGCAGCGTGGGTGTGTGCAGCATGCATGTGTGCATGCTTTCGGCCTGCATGTGTGCATGATGAGTATGTGTGCGTGGTAGGGGGTGTATAGCTGTGTTTGGTTGGGATAATATGGTCAACAGCCATTTTGCATCAGGCATAGTACAGGGGGTAATCAAGCAAATACACAGAGATAAGACAACGGTTAGAGATGCATCAATTCATGATTTATGTTTACGACATTTGAACCGGGTGACCGGCGCAGCAATCCAATGCCCCACCGCTGGGCCACGGCAGGGCAGAATTTCCTCCTTGTAAGTTGTTCAACTGGTCAAAAGCGTGCTGAATGTAATGTAATGTACGTAATGGTTTTTGAAATGGGGGGGGGGGGGCAGGGCAGTTGTAGAGAGACAGGAAATTAGCAGGGGGAGGGCTCAACAGTTGACTTCGGACCGGAATTGAACCCGGGTCGCCGGTGTAGAAGTCGAGTACCCAACCGATTGAGCCACAGCTGGGCCACTGGTGTGTTACTTGTAGGGACTCTTAAAGGCCTATCTCACCATTGCAGCTGACCTCTGACCTTTGAAATTGTGAAAAGGCAGAGCTGTGCTGGGACCAACAAAGGGCCTGGGGATTTTTGCGCATCCCTCTGTGAAGTGTGAACCAGTCTATAAGAAAACGCAATAAGCAAACAGCATCGCCCCCTGAGGACTGTCGGCCCACCGGGAAATGCCCTGTATACCTGATGACCAGTCCAGGCCTGTCAGAAGGTGCCTGCCCACAACACCACAGAGGAAAAAGCCCAAACTGAATGGACTTATTTTGTTTGTGAATGTGACTTTCATATAGGCCTGTATATAATGAATTTCTCCACCTGAAGCTGTGGTACTTGTAGGGCAGGGGTGGGGTACCTAGGCCTATGTTAGGCCATCTTATTCGGCAACCCACACAATTTTAATGTTATGCAGTTTCACATGAAATATGACATGTTTTGTAAAGAGAAATCCTGTGCATAGTACAGCCCTTGAAGGACTTCATAAAATTTGAAGTGGCCCTCGAATGAAAATGGCTCCCCAATCCTGTTGTGGGGCTCTAAAACCACTATTTGACCGTTGCAGCTATGGAAAAGATGGCTGACAAGTGCATTTTTTTCTTTCTCACAAAATAGAGGGCCTTTTTGCTGTGTTTGCATCTGCCCACTTGGATATTTGTTGGCCTCAAGAGCTATAGACATTTGATCTTAAAAATGAAATCTGTAGGGTTTAAGGATATGTGTTTTGTATTTTCAGCTTTGGTAAAATGTATTTGAATTAAATGAAATTTGCACTATACTTAAGCAAGTCTTCAAATGCAGAAATCTGAATAACTGTAAACATGTTGTTAAAAAAAAGAGTCTGTTCAGAAGAACCGGATTTGAATGAGTAGTAAACGTTAAGCTCTGTTATCATATTTCTATGCGAACCCTATTCTTAATTGTCTGGAGAGGTTTGTTAATAATAATAATAATAATAATAATAATAATAATAATAATAATAATAATAATTGTATTTGTATAGCACTATCATACAAGGGATGTAACGCAAAGTGCTTAACAAATGAGAAAAAAACATAATTGTTAGAGATGGATTTAAAAGGAGAGGAAGAGAGGAGAGGCAGAGATAGCAGGAAGGCAGAGGAAGAAGAGATAGAAAGAGATTATAGAGTCATAAGGTCAATGTAGGTTAGGACCAGGATTCTTAGATGCGTAAGGTCCATAGTGGCTGGGTCTAGCATAAGTCATAGACAGACACACTGAAATTGGGCCCTCAGATGCGGCCCCTGGTGGCATCAGGGGTGAGGAAAAACTCCCTTTCGCTTGATTCATAGTTTGTAGGGGGGAAAAAGCTCAATGAGGTCTGAGAAAAAAAAACCTATAGCCAGGAAGAAACCTCAGGCAGAGACCAGCGGCCACCTAGGGGAGCCCCCTGCCAGGGCTGGTTACAGCCTTTCCAATATGAACCCTTTTTTTGTTTTAGAACACTTTTATGTTTTGTGTGTTCAAGTGCTTTTTTTGTGTCATGAAGTTGGTTTGAATGGTTTCAATGAAAAACAGTAAAATAAAATAAGCAAAGCAAAAATTGTGCCTGCCCAAAACAGAACTAAGGTAAATATACTGATACTACAATAAAAAATAAATAAACTGAACTACACTTCTTTCGGTTGAGATCTCCCCATCTGAAACTGGTGTGGTAGGCCTACTTTTAGGGGCATTACACTGGTGGTTTGACTGTTGCAGCTAATGCACAGAAAAGATGGCTGACAACTGCATTTTTTTTCTCACACAAAATAGAGGACCCATATCACCAAAACCTTTTTTGCTGTGTTTGCGTCTGTCACTTGGATATCAGATGGCCTTCAAGAGCTAGACAGTTCAAATTAAACCTGTTTCAAGGTTTGTGGAGACACAACTCAGTCAGCCAGGGGTCCGTTTCTCGATTCTTGTCGTTGCTAACCGTCTTAAGACAGTCTTAAGACCGTCTTACCATTCCCTTGGATTTAGTGGTGACTGGTGAGCAGAGTTGAGAGAGTCGAGAGAGAGTTGAGTCGCTCTTACGAAGGACGTTGCTACCGTCGTTAGCAAAGACGCTTTCGAGATAGGGGAGAGCGGGGTAATGTGAGACATTTTTTACATGAACTCCCCTCTAGCTAAGCTAAAATTATATATGTTTACACTTTTCACATTTTCCACTAATATAGGATGTTACCCAACTATGGAAATGGTCAGAATATCTATATGACCAAGGACCATACAAATATAATTGTTTTTAAAAAAGTGGTCATGTGTCTCACTTTACCGCAGAGACGGGGTAAACTGAGACAAACCAGAGAAATTCCTGGGGTAAAGTGAACCACCATAGTTTAAGCTGATAAACTTACTTTTCTACTTTAAAACAACATGTTAACATTCCAACAGCTAGATTAATAACCACACATTCCAAATCCAATATTGTAGGGGCTGGTAAGACATTTTTTTCCATTGGTGACCTCAGTGGCTACACGCCCCATCTCTGTGAGGGGTGTTTTTTAGCCCAGGTTGTCATCCTGGTGTAATTATTTGACTTCATAGCTTTCCTACAATCAGGGCTGGATTAATATGGCCTGGCAAAGGCTGCAGGCTGCTGTGGGCCTCCCTGGAAGGTAAATTTCACAACAACATTTCATAGACAGTGTCATCATTGACATAGGAATTAAGGACATGTCTACCAGCTGTGGAGAAGAGTATTAACAATATTTAATACTGTACTCAACATTACAGATTCATTTTTCAATATCGCATCTTATCAGAATTGTGCAGTTTTTGACTTTAGGCCAATCAGGGGCCCCCTGGCGGGTGGGGGCCCCTAGGCCACAGCCATATTGAGCCATATATGTTAATCCGGCCCTGCCTACAATTTATATGACTAACAATAAAACCGATTAATGTAATATTTCACAAAATTGTGTTTTTAGACCTTATTAGCCTTCCAGCTCAAAAAACCCATGAATTGGGGAATTCGCATCATTAGAATATTGTAATAAAATCACATTTTTCTTCATCAAAATTCGGGTCACATTAAATCAGTTGAAATTTGGTACTTTCTACATAACATGCAATGTTCAATACTTGGTTAGGACATTCTCTGTCTTCATAATGGCCATGATACGTTTAACATTGAAGTCAATGGCAAAAACAGTGCATGGGAGTTATGGAAGCCCAGATATCCTTGATGCTTTGCTGTCAGCTGTTCTTGTTTGTTGACCTGGTGCCCCACACTTCACTCTTCAATATACCCTGTAGATTTCCATGCCACGTTTTGGTGTTAACTCACCAGTTTAATTCTAACTCAACAGAAATAAATCCCCATTCATTTTCAATGGGGTTTCATTTCGGGTGAATCTTGTAAAATTCAAATGACAAAATTTGAATGAAATACTGCCCAGCAGTAAGTGTAATGTCAATGTCACCAACAAGCACATTCAAGCAACTTCAAAATGAAAAACAAGAGCAGGGCCTGCTGCATCTAGACATAGATAACATCTTCATAGGTGCAATTACCTCTATTCAGTTGTGTTTGTGCTAGATAAACCAGATTCACACTTTCCTTGCACACCAGAACAAAGTAGCCATTTTAATGCAGTGTTGCTTTTGATCACCCTATACTCTTGCCTAATTGCATGACATTCAACCATTTTTTTTACATGAGCATAACAACAGTCTTTTTTTCTTACATTATGTATACCGTATGTATGACAATACATTGTACTTTCAAAAGTGAACCTGACGAAGCGCAAGGCGAAATGCGTTGTTCACCTAAATAAGAACAACAAATTACTATGGACTATGTACTTTCACTTTTATTCAAATAAGCTTAGGTAGGACATTGGTCATAGTCTCCTGGAGCAATTAGATACCTTGGCCATGGGCAATTACGCAAAAGTACACTGCGTAGAATGGTGGCCAGAGTAGGTATCGCAACTATGCTGCTCACTGAAACTGTATTGTCTACGGCCAAATTTGATCTTTTCATGAATATTTATTAAATAATTGACAAATATCTATTTACTGGGCCAAAGTAGGCCTACAGTAAGTTTTGCAGGTAAAACTGTCTAGAGAAGATCTCCCATTTCATGTATGAAAAGTCCAATTTTCACAGTCATAATGAATATTTAGAATTGGGTTTTTTTATATACTTTATTGTGTTCATTCAAAATTCATTCAAGTTCATTCAAGTTCAGAACAATCATTCATTTATAAACACATTTTCAGTTTGTTTGTTTTTTTTCCCCCACTTGTGATTATTTCAAAACAGACATAAGAAAACGGTACATAGAAAAAATAAATGAATTAATTAATTAATAAATAAAAATAAATAAAAACCACACACACACCGTTTCATGTACTCCACCCCACCCACCCTTTTAGAATTTGATGGTGGTGGTAAGTATGAAAACAACATTTGTGAATGGGCAGCATGAATACTGGAAATGAACTACTAAAAATATGACACTGTCCCTTTAAGTTGTGGTTGAAGGTGTAATAAGACCGCACATTCTTATTGTCGTTAAGGGTGGCTTGAACCTGCAGCCCTGATCCCAAGACCAATTCTCTAACTGTTAATCACAGACTGTCCTTTAAAAAAATGAAGACTGTAGTAAATTGAGCACTTCATATCAAGACGTCACGGTTTGTATATACGGTGCATCATTTGCAATGTCAGCAGAAATGTAGGTTATATTTTCTTATGGTTGGCTACGTCAGAATGTTGTTGTGTCTGTTAAAAAGCACTTGACGTCTTTCTTTCTTGGAAGTTGATTATCAGAGAGATAAGAGTAAGTAAGAAGAGGTTGTTTGAAGTCGTTTGCCTTTCCGAGACTTGAGATTAAGGGAGATTCTGTTGATATTGAAATATTCAGGTCTCAACCCATCTCTGTAGGCTACCAGACTTTGTATCTGGACCTGACTGAGAGACACAAGTAGGTATTGTAAGACTGGACCTTGTACTTGCAACAGAAGGCTGACACACACCAACTACTTTCAGATGGTGGCAGTGGGAGAGAGGATTCACTTGTAGACCTGTGGCAACAGATTTGTGCAGTATTACTGTACCATTGGCCAATTGCTAAAGTCTTGCAGCCAAGTATTCACTACACAGTAACATGACAAAAGATGAGTTATATTTAAGATGGAATTGATTGAATTTCTTGTTTGGATGAATGGCTGTAGTTAGGTCTGCTGCTACTCCAAGCTTAAAAAAACTGCAATGAAGTCTATTGTTTGCCAAATTCAGACTAGCATGGCACGTTGAACTAAAAGGAAGCCTCAAGCTGAGATATTACCACTAGATGGCGTCATTTAGCAAAGACTTACAGCAAGCATCGGCTGAGCTTTGGTGAGCTGTGTTGAGGGTCAAGAGGTCGGCTGTGGGGGAACACGTCTTTTAGTCCCGCCCCTCCACTTACTGTCTTTTTGATTTCTTTGCAAATATTTTGGCCTTTAATTACACTATAAACTGCTGTGTTCTACGTACTCACCAATGCCAGTTTCGTGTCATTTGGTGTTAAGAGTAAATCAATTACAGTTTGAAGTGGAAATGATGCACCAGAGTCTTCTTGCTCTGAAGAATTGTTTGCAGTACCAATCAAAATAACAGTATTTTTATGACATCAAAACCCCACAAACTCACTCTCTCTCTCTCTCTCTCTCTCTCTCTCTCGCAGTGCAACAGGTGTGCAAATGGAGACTGATTTTGCCATTAGCCAAAGCAGGCGTGCAGTGCAGATGCCCAGCAGTCCAGGTTCCATTACACCACTGGCAGCTGCAGTGTGTCACACACAGACTAGTGTGACTACAAACCTGTTCAGCAGAATCAATAATTTGTCCACTGCCCGTGCAGCTGTCGCCTGGGACATTTTTCTCTTTCCTCAGAAGACAAAGAAGAAAAAACAATTCTGCTAATTTTTACTTTCCTTGGTCCAAGCCCCCTGTCAACTTTCCCTTTCCATGTTCCCTCTTTTTTCTCATTCCGCTGTGTTGCTGCTCCTCCTCCCATCCTTGCCCCCCACTCCACACTGCACTACAACACCCCCTCCCCCCCTTCTGCCCGGGTCATGATGTTCAGGTAGGCACAAGACGAACATCTGTTTTCCATTCCTTCTATCGGCATTCGGCTTGTCCCATCGCTAGCTCATAATGACATAATGCGTCCTCCACGCTTTCTCCTCCAATCAGCTGGTTTGGCTGGACATGTAGATTACACCTCTTGTTGAGCACACACCCACGCTTGAACATTGTGTTTAGTCATATTGTAACTTTTCACGCCCTTTTTGAAGTGTGCTGAGGGGAAGCGCCAGTCACTTCGTGATCTATGCTGCCGTTCTTTTTCCTGAGTCAAAAATCACAGGCTCTGAGTCCAAGGTTGTGCACACATGCTGCATACTATGTAGGTCTGGAATTGCCGCATAGTAGAATTCCTTCTATTGTCACTATTCACATTTACACTATACATATTCACAGAGTTAAATAAACTCACTGCAGGCATTTAAAAGGGCTACACAACAAAGTGGGACACACCACGTCGTGCACGTGCACACACACACACACACACACACACACACACACACACACACACACACACACACACACACACACACACACACACACACACACGAATTGGGGGTGGGGGATTCATCCCACGTGTGTACGAAATGAAAGCCAGCTTTTCGTCTTTGGCACACGGCCTGCCTTATGCCCCCTTTTGACCTTGTGAGATAGTTGGCATTATGTGGTGGGTACTCTTGATGCTATGCCTTAATTGCAAGAAGGCAATCTTCGAGAAAGGGGAGGATTGTTTAAACTGGCACTGTAAGCAAACCAAAAAAGACGAATCAAACTAATGACTTCAAATCCACATCCAATGACTGCTTTGTTTTTAGAATTTACTCTGTTCCTTTATGTATGCCTGAAGTCAGTGTTACGTACACGTATCTGGGTCAAAAGAGGTGTGCAAAGCTGTGGAAGAATATCAAATGAGTTTTATGCAACTCCATAAGGTAATTTCCACTGCCAATTTTGTACCAGGTACAGCTCGACACAGCACCACCCGGAAAAGTAGTGAGTTGACAGTCTGTAACTGTTAAAGTGGCTCTGGTGAAGGCTGTATACGCCTATTGCGCAGCCTGTAAGAATGGCATTGTTTACCAAATGGCATTGCCTACCAAAGTTCTCTATGCCTCGTTTTACATGTCAACAACCCTGCGACTCTACAGAATGAAGTTTTGGGCGTTGAGCGTTGTAAATGGCTGGAGATTTATAACGATGGCTACTTCATGTCCGGATGAAGCACAGCAAAAGCCCAATATTAGCGTTGGCTTACTAGCGCTGGATTTCTCAATGCAAGGCACGAATTGAGTTCAGGTATGTGCTCAGACTACCATCAGCATCATGTTTAACACCATTTAAGCCATTCTACACCAGATTACCCCTTTAAGTAAACTAGCTCACGTAAAGTAATGCTATGTGACAACGCCAAAAACGTAAGTCCAACCAGCACGGAGTCTGTGGCTGAACAGACTCAGTTGGTTAGTGAAGATGGTGTTAAGGGGGTGATGCTGATTGTCCATAATAGAGTCCAGTCTGCTCAGTGTTCTGCTATCAGCTGTTGAGGTGAGTGTCTCCAGCTCCATGCCCACCACTGACCCCGCCTTCCTCACCAGTCTGTCAAGGCGTCCAGCATCTCTCTTCCTGATGCTTCTACCCCAGCACGTCGCAGCAAAGAAGAGCACGCTGGCCATGACAGACTGGTAGAACATAAGCAGAAGTCGGCTGCAGACATTGAAGGACCTCAGCCTTCTGAGGAAATAGAGCCTGCTTTGGCCTTTCCTATAGAGTGCATCTGAGTTTGTGGACGTCCAGTTTATTGTCGAGGTGCACTACTTGTAAGTGCTGACAGTCTCCACCTTCTGTCCCCCAATAGAGACAGGCGCCAAGGGCGGGGTGGAGCGCCTGAAATCAATCACCATTTCCTTGGATATATAATACGAGGAATCGAAACACGCCCACTCAATGCAAAAGCGTGTGCTCAAAATTTGGTCTCCTAAGGGGGCGTTGTCCCTCCTTCTACTTCTCTTTTCGTGATTTTTGCACAAGACGTGCGCTACCGCCATCTACAGCGTTACGGGGACTCCTAATCGAAGGTGTCCTAAAGGGGCGTTCATCCGGCGTAAAGTGGATACCGGAAAAGAACCCGCCTGCTTTATCTCATTCTCATATACGATTCTCTGTTTTGGTGGTGTTCAGGTGCAGCTGATTGTTTTGACACCATCCCACAAAGTCGTCAACCAGTCCCCTGTACTCCTCCTCCTGATCGTCTCTGATACATCCCACAATTGCAGTGTCGTCTGAGAACTTCTGCATGTGGCATGTCGCAGAGTTGTAGCTGAAGTCAGTTGTATACAGAGTGAACAGCACGGGGGTGAACACCGTTCCTTGTGGCGCTCCTGTGCTGCTCACCACTGTCTCAGATGTGATGTCACCCATCCTTACAAACTAGGGTCGCTCCATGAGGTAGTCAGTGATCCAGGTCACCAGGCCAGGCTCCATTCCCATCCGCACCAGTTTATCTCTTAGCAGCAGTGGTTGAATAGTGTTGAAAGCACTATTCAGAATGTATCCTGGGTGGAGGAGATACAGGATAGCATCCTCCACTCCCACGTTCTCTTGGTAGGCAAACTGCAGAGGATCCAGTGCCTGGGGCTTGAGGTGGTAGCATAGCAGCACCCGTTCGAATGTTTTCATTAGATGTGAGGTGAAGGCAACCGGTCTGTAATCATTGAATTCCTTGGGGTGTGCTTTCTTTGGGACGGGTATCAGGCATGATGTTTTCCACATGGTGGGGACCTTTCCTTCCTGCAGACTCCTATTGTACAGGTGATGTAATGGCTCAGCTAATGCCTCAGCACATGTCTTGAGCAAGAACAAGAACAAGAACAAGGACAAGAAGAAATCCATGCTGTAGAGAAGGACACTGTGTACTTTGTGACCCACTGGCCCACATTCAGCTCTCTATGGTGCACCCTAGGGATCTAAGGATGGTGCATGTATGGACATATGTTTGTGTGTGCGTGCGTGTGTGTGCATGCCTGCATGTGTGTAAGGATCTGTGGATGGTGCATGTATGGACATGGGGGACATGTGGGACATGGGGCTGGAGGGGGTTCAGTTATTGTCCACACATGCAATAGGCCCACAACCAGATGGAAGGCCAGATACTTTAACGCGGTGTGGCCTAATTGTGAGACTTGGCCGAGCTCCCGGCCAGGGTTTCAGTCCTGGAAGAGAAAACATTTTGAGGGAATAGAGAGGAAGAGGAGAGTGTTTTTCCTCCCGAGCTGATGGGACATTCACAAAAAATGTGTCCCGTGTTTGTTTGATGGGTGTGTGTGTGTGTGTGTGTGTGTGTGTGTGTGTGTGTGTGTGTGTGTGTGTGTGTGTGTGTGTGTGTGTGTGTGTGAGAGTTCGATGCGTGTGTGTGTGTGAGTGTGTGTGTGCGTGCGTGCGTGCGTGCGTGTGTGTGCTTGTTCCATTTGCATATAAAGTCATCACACATAATGTCATCACAGCCGTAGGATGTGGTGGTGTCCACAAGAGCAGAGAAGGACCTGGAGTGTGTTGTTTTGCTTTGTGCTGAAGTGATTTATTCATCCACGCTTGATGAAATGTTCCAATAATCAAAGTTGTACCACACACAAGTACACATGCACGCACGCACACGCGGCACACATGCACTCATATATACACAATACATACAAGCCAGCCGACAGAGGGGGACAAACGGGTATGTTGTCCCGGGCCCAGGGAGACAGGGGGCCCAGAATTGGGTCCCCATTACATAGTATGTATTGGGTAGGGGGCCAAGAAAAAGCTGTCAGCGGCCCTGTACACATACACAACAGAAAAGCAAGTTACAGTTACAGCCTCTTGAGTGTACTCACTGCTCAGTCTTTTTCAGGGCTCTTGTGAGGATCTCTGGTCTCGAGTTTGGTTGGTGGCTGTTTTTCAGATGTCCCAGAGAACAGAGGAGAGGAGAAGAGAAGAGAAGAGAAGAGAAGAGAAAAGAAGAGAAGAGAAGAGAAGAGAGGAGAGGAGAGGAGGAGAGTAGAGAAGAGAGGAGAGGAGAGGAGAGGAGGAGAGTAGAGAAGAGAGGAGAGGAGAGGAGAGGAGAGGAGAGGAGAGGAGAGGAGAGGAGAGGCTGTGCCCTGTAAACACAAACACAGCCACTACAGAGCCTCCAGTCCACACACACACAGTCTCCCACCAAGCACATGCTGTAAGCTGCCACATCCAATTCAAGAAGACACGGTGAGATCCACAGTGCAGTCTGGAACGCTTAGTGCACACACAGAACTGTACACAAGGCATCCCAATAATAACAACAATAAATAACAACAATAAATCGATGAATCTTCCCCAAATCTCAGCCAGAAATATTAAGAAATTCTCTGCCAGACACCCCCCCCCCTTTTTGCCCTTGAAAAAAATGTTTTTAGCCCCCTTCTGTATCCTGTTGCCAGCCCTGTTGTAAACACTCACGGCCACAGCCACCACAGCAGGAGCAGACACAGCTCTGTGTGATGGAGGAAGAGCTTGACGTGAGGCGAGGGGGCTGTCAAAGAGTACGGTCCAGAAGGGGGTGCTGTGACTCAGTGGGCTAAGGCGCCACACCATAAATCCGGGGACCCGGGTTCAAACCAGAGGTGGGAACAAGTCATTGCTGGGCAAGTCAGAGGTAAGTCTCAAGTCAATCCGATCCGGGGTCATTTCCCCATCTTGCTCTCTCTCCCCCTCATTTTCTTTCCTTCTCTGACTGTCCTGTAAGCCAGTGTTTCCCAACCTTTTTTGTCTCGTGTACCCCCTAAGCCTTTTCATTGTGCCATGAGTACCCCCTAACTCATGTTTTGCATCCATTTTTCTATTGCAGTGTGACTATGCTCCATGCATTTGTGAAAATTACATTTTTCCAAGTACCCCCTGCAGTATGCTCGCGTACCCCTAGTGGTACACGTACCCCTGGTTGGGAAACACTGCTGTAAGCAACTAAAGGCATAACAAAGATACCTTACATAAAAAAGAAAAAGAAAACGAAAATAGCACAGAAATTAAAAACACTGCCACATTTTGCTGGTAGCCAGCTCAGAATCAACTGATCATGTGTCTCTTTTTCACTGCCGATTTTCTAGTAGGCCTAGGCTACAGCTTGACACAGAGCGATTCGGCCGCCACTTTTTGCTTTTTGAATAGGCACGACACAGCTCAATCATAAAGCAAAAAGTGGCAGTCGAGTCTTGCTGTGTCGAGGTGTAGGCCTACCAGAAAACTGGCAGTGGAAAAGAGGCAATAGAGACCTGAGACCTGAAGACAGGTAAATCATTAGCCCCCTGAAATCACCTGTGTTAGAATGAAGATGTGGCAAGCTTTTTGTTTTCTCTGTACTACCTTTACTTCTTTTTGGTGTGTAATGCAATGCTTCGTGTGCAGCAGTGGCCTAGGGCCTTAGGGAGTTGAACTTGTCATCAGAAGGTTGTACAGTAAGCTCACATCGGTCAGGAAGAATGTGGGGGCTCTTCAGTACCATCGCTAAAGTACCCTTGCGCAAGGAATCTAAACCCCACATCCCGCTAGGCAGAGGCGATTCTAGGCTCAGGTGGGGCCCCAAGCGAAAATACAAAAAAATTATAATTTGAACCAAAATCGCCACTACTGTGGTAAAATGTGGGCTGTTATTCACTATCTAGGGGCTTGGGGGCCCCAAGCAGCTGCCTGCCTTGCCTGGTGGCAAGATGCAGCTCTGCCGCTAGGGACTCACCGTCAGCTGTATCGTGTGTCAGCTGATTTGCGCGGCAAACTGGAGTGCAGGTGCCTATAATTAGGCTTTGTAGACTAGTTTGGCCGTTTGGGAGACAATACTGGAAGCTACAGGCAGACTTTGCTGTGCTCTCTAATCAAGCCAAGACGACTTTACTGGGGAAATGTGAGTTCTGAAACACAGCCGGTAAGCGCTTGTTGTATTCATTTCGGAATGTTTAGCGATGGGTTTATGGCGCTAACTTGCGTTCTGCTCGATGCCACGCACGGCGATTGGGTGTCTCGCAGTGTTTGCTGATAAAGTAGGCTAATCTCTGTAGCATACCTGCCAACCTTGATTTTTTTTAGTAGCAACTTATCTTAGCGCGGCAATTCATGGCGCAACAAATACCTCGAAGTGAGAAAATGTGGTCGATGCAGCGCAGCATCAAGGCAAGTCTGAGGGCCTTTCTGAGAGGCTACTTGAGCTTACATGGCCTGCTACACCAGACCAGTAGGGCCTAGCCTAGAGGCATCAGGCATGAGGCAAATCGTTTATTTCACCAGATTCTCATGGTCTTCACAGTAGCCTAGGCCTACTTTGAACTACCACAAGCTACTTTGTAACTTTGTAACTTGCCTAAGGGTGGGGCGGAAATCAGGCCTCTAAATTAGCTTTATTCATCACCGGCCAATATGACTGTTGGGCTTGTCTTACTCAAACATAGCCTACAATCATCACCAGTCAAGTTGGCTAGTACGTTGTCCTACTACCATCCAAACAGAGCATTTGGTCTCTTGGAGGTGTTAAGGAGCTGGAATTAAGTATGAAATTGAGGCTTGCTGTTTTATTTTGTTTGTTTTGGCTGTAGAAGGTAGCCTACATGTAGGCCTACATAATAGGAAAATGTATTTGATGAGCTATACAGCCATTGAGACCACTTGTTTTCTTTGGATTTTTTTTAGGTCTAAAAACATTGCATCTTTTGTGTTATTTGACCATTTGTAACTTTCTGTAAAGGAAACTTTTTCTGTTGAATGAATGCTCTAAATGACTATTTTCATTCGAAATTCATAGAAAATGTTGTCAGTAGTTCATAGAATGAAAAAACAATGTTCATTTTACTTAAACACATGCCAATAGTAGGCTAGTAAGACCAGAAAAACTGCTAATTTCGCGGTGGTCTCAATTTTTGCAGCCGCTGTATATAATACCAAGGCATTCCATGTGATTTTATGAATGACAAAAATACAAATTTCAATTATTCAGCACAATGTAGTTTCGATCTTTGAGAATCTTAGTAACCCGAAAGCTTATAGCCTGGGCACAAGCAACAGTTTCTTGGTTTTAATGTTGGGCATTTGTATTTTGATGGAAGTTTGCAACCAATGCTTATGGACTGTCTGTATTTTTTAGTGGGGTTGATGTGCTCAGATTGATCATTCCAATTGTATTTTATTTATAGCTCTTTCCTACAATCTCATAAATTATGATGGCTTGTGGTTACTCAATCTGGTTTGTAGTCTAACATTGCAAAGTTTATTTTTGAAGACATGATTGCACATTTCCTGCATGTTCTCGCATATTTTTGCACATTTCTATATAACTAATTTCTTTTCTTTGTCTGCATTTGTCCCTCCAGGTTTTTCACCTAAGGAAAAGACAAAACCACAACTCCTTAAACATCCACCAGAAGTCACCATCCTTTTTACAAGTTGGGGAAAATGACAGAGGTCAACCAAATTAAAAAAAACTAAACTAAAAATAAAACGACTACCTCAGAAGATCCACACCACTGAAATCAATAGAAAGGCAAGACTAATGGAATCCTGTGTTTGTTCACAGTCCTTGTCTTTCAAGCGCGGAAAACCCAGTGCTGATATACACTTGACAGTGAAAAACCAAAGCACCATTGGAAACTGACGACTGCCAGTGCATCCCGGCTGCAACAATGAGCTGTCTACCAGTGATGCAACTGACCAGTGGACAACCTCCTGCTGCCAGTGACCAAGATGCAAAGACTCTGTTCACATTACAACCCAACACAGAGAAAACACTTCACATAGGGGCCTGGAGGATAAAACTTGGAGGGGAAAAAAAAGTAAAAAATAAGTTCTGCTTCATCTCCCCACTTGACATTCAGGAAACGTTTAGCCACTCTTTATGTCCATGCAACTGTCCCGCCCAGCCGTCGTAGACTCCTGAAGCACCTTTTATCCAATAGCTCTTGTACTGCTACTATTGTGGGTGGGGGAGTTCTGGACTTAGACTGTGTGTTGTCCTGGACTGCAGTTTGGTGTTGGGCCTTCAGCTGACTTCAGGAAAGTACTGCAGTGAATGTTTTCTTCTGCATTTCTAGTGACATTGTCTCCTGCTTGTGCAGTAATGTCTTTTTACTGACTTTGCTGGCTACTGAAGGAACTGCACACCGCATTGCCACTTGGAACTTCAGTAAGGTCTTCAGCACTGGCCTGATATCTGCTATGTTCACAGCACCTGGAATCCATCACCAATATCAGTCATTGCTCCTCTGGACTTTTCCAACTCCGTCTCTGTAGGGGGTTTGGCATCCATAACTTTCATGCTGTATGGCACCCGAGATGGTCTGGCTATCTACCAGTTGATGCCACTTCTTGACCTTGGCAGTGCTTTTGGAAGTAGTTCTTCAGCTGTGCTTCAAAGACTGCTCCGCAAATCTTCGCCTTGACTGGGTCACCCTTCTGGTCAAGAGGGTTCAGCTTGGCCTTGGCCTCACGATGACACAGTGCCTACAGCTCCACCGCAGGTACAGCACAGTACTAGTAGAGTAGCGTAGAGAGGTAGACGCTTGGCTTAACAGCTCTCTTCTGGTGAGTGGTTCTCTCACTGTCTCTCAGCAAGTTCTGGCCGAAGCACATTTCTTTTTTCTTCTTGGAGAAGTTGATCTCTGCCGATATTTGAGATTGGTGATGAATTCTGGGTACTGTGGGCATAGTCCCCGGGGGGCTGGTCCTGATGTCCTGGCTGCGGGTTCAGAGAGGTGGTCTGGTCTGCCGTTCCTTCGACTTCCTTGGGGAGGGTGGCCAAGCGGGGTCAGTGGAATGCCTTACTGCGTAGACAGGGGCGGTGTTGCTGGAGTGTGGAGGAGGGTATTCACTGCAGAGCTCACCTGGGCTCAGCCGAGGGCACGGCACCCAGTTGCGATTCGGAACGGTGCGTGGTTCATGTTCGGGGCTGCGCCTCCCGCAGTGGCAGCAGTGCAAGAGCTGTTGGCCGAAGGGCACTTTGGCGGTCTGGGTGAGCTAGTCAGGGCAGTTGCATGGACATGGGGAGCAGCTGTGGGACTCCTGAGTGTTGGGAGGGGGAGTGGGGACAGTGCCTTCATCCGACACAGTCACTGTCGGCGAGGGGGAGGGGGTCTATTTCCTGGACAGGGCCGTGGAGATTTCAAAACAGTCGACAACACCACCCACCCCCTCAAAAGACTGCAAAAAATGCAAACACAAGTCAGCCAGTTCTGAAGTCCTGGAGCCAACTTACAGGCCCGAACCTGTTCATCCACAGTAAGTGGCACACTGCAAGAAGAAATGTTGCTGTTGGAAATGTAGTGTGGCTCTGCCACCAAAATGCATTACGGGGACAATTCAAGTTTGCAAGAGTGGTCAGCGTGACAAGTCCAAAGGCATTGTCCAGGATTTCCGTGTGAAATGCCCTCCAAGTAGACGTGTGAAATTCCCTCCAAGTAGACGTGCTCAACTGAAGATTCGAAAGCAAACCAAAAAGTCCTGGGACCCGCAAGGTACCACATGGCATCAGGATGTGCGACTACTCTTCGTCCAAGTTAGCAGAAACCAGCTGGCCTGATGGGTGCCATCTTCCTGTGTCACGCCATTCCAAGATCGACTGGGAAGTGTTGCTGCAGGTGGTGTCTGGGCACAGACTCTCTGATTGACAACCTCCATAGGTCCTCGCTGCACTGGATGTGTGGGGTGAGTAAAAAGTCAATGTAACATTTGTCTTATAACCTAAGAGAATGCCCTTAAGTAGGGCCTAAGAAAATTAAAAGTTTGGTTCCGGTTGGTTGTCAGCTTTGGTCATGGGTCGGTCGGAATTTTTTTTTTTTTAAATGTCCGACACCCCCAACCCCCCACATGCGCCAGATTTCGTCATACACGTTGTTGGAACAATGCCAAGGTGGAGTGAGGCCTGCTAAAGCTACAATGAAATAGCCTACAATAAGCATTAATGAGCCAATTATACTGACCGTCACCAAAATGAGGATATGATGCGTAATAGCCTACCGTTTCTGGCAAAACTTGTCCAGCTGTCAGTTGCCTGACACTGCTATTTTAACTCCCGTATGCCTATGTCCCGTTTACTTTTTTGATTCCTTTCCATCATCCGTTGTAGACCATATTTTCATTGGGATGAAGGTTCTGGCTTGCAAACATTCTATTTACTCACTTTTTTGTTTTACGCGAGGATGTAGACACCTGTGGCGATATGAATGTTTTAATGGCGGGTGATTGAGGGGCAACATCGTCATTGTCATAAATCATCATTGTAGGAAACTGTAGTAGTCCTAGGTCTTCATTGAACAGTCGTAATTGTGGCGACATCATCGTTCATTTCTATTTCATTATTTGGAGGAGGTGCGGAGAGTCAGACAGTGACAGGCGCCCTGCTCCTGTGCAATGAGAGAGAGAGAGAGAGAGAGAGAGAGAGAGAGAGAGAGAGAGAGAGAGAGAGAGAGAGAGAGAGAGAGAGAGAGAGAGAGAGAGAGAGAGAGAGAGAGAGAGAGAGAGAGAGAGAGAGAGAGAGAGAGAGAGAGAGAGAAAATAGCGGGTGCAGGCCAACGGACTTCTTGGTTAACCAAGCCTTGTGGTAAATAAAAGAATGAAGGAAAACTCGGGCAAAGCATTTCCCTTCTCTCATATTAACTTATTTTACAAGGTATTGATACAGTGCTACTTTAGTATTGTTATAACGAGTTATGCATCTCGTCGAACATGCAGCGCGACTGAACGGAAGCCCTTTTCTAACATGAGGAGACAATATCAATACATTCTAAAATCGTGGATACTCATAATGTTGTCTGTGTGTTGCATTTCGAGGCGGGTGGTCAGGCTGTGTCGGTGTCGGGTGAGGTAAGGCTACTGACTTATTGTTTGACAGGCATTTTCGCTAGGTTCCCTAACTATCCTACATCGTAGGCTATTAGTCTGCAAGAACGCTATGAAGCAAGTTGTTTAAAACTTACAAGCTACAACGACAACCAATTAGCATGTTGTAGCATAATAATTAGCCTACACCGAGTAGGTGCGCAACTCAGCAGTGACATTTGGGGTTTTCTAGTATCAAGCCGCGGCCCTTATGGCGCGCGCGTGTGTGTTGCTCCTGTAATGATATGAACCAGTGATTGGTCATCCTTAATGGTGTAATTCCCTATGTGCTAGATAGGTGGCACCCGTGCATTGTATAAAAGCCTAGTGTTAGAACATACAGTGTTCAGAGCAGTACAATGTAATAGTAACACAGTTGTGTACGCCTGTAATATGAAGTGCAACCAGTTTACTATATAAAGACCGTTCTCTTCAAGTACCAGTGTGCTTATTGAAGAACCCACAACACAAACGAAACATGGTGTCGGAAGATGGACTTGGGGAGAAACTTCAGAATTAACGGCAAGTTGAAGAGGATTGACTGAAAACGCCTGATGCTAGTCCGGACAGAGAACATAGCCAGCTAAGTCAACCAAGGATTGTTAGCCTGTTTTCCGCGGGAGAAAAAGAGCATACCAAAAGCAAAGATGCAAGTGCTACAACCACCACCTAATCTGCTGCTGACAGGTAATGTGGCTGAGAATTGGAGAAAGTTTAAGCAACGATTTCAATTGTATGTATCAGCTATTGGTGCCGACGATAAACCTCCAAAAGTGAAGGCATCCATATTTTTACATGTAGTGGGCGAAGATGCACTTGAGGTCTATAACACCTTTTAAGTTTGATAATGATGATGACAAAATGAAACTGGACAAAATACTACAGAAGTTTGAGGATTACTGTATTCCAAAAAGAAACGTCACGTTTGAGAGGCACAGATTCTTTACATGTGTTCAGAAAACGGGAGAAACCATTGATCAGTATGTAACCGAATTGAGGAACAGAAGCAAGACGTGTGAATTTGGAGGGCTGACAGACTCGTTGATAAAAGACAGGCTTGTTTGCGGAATTCCAGATAACGTTCTGCGAGAAAGGCTACTGAGAGAGGAAAATTTGGATCTAACTAAAGCACTAACTCTGTGTAGAGCAGCGGAAACAGTCAGAACGCAAGCAAAAGCACTGGTCAGCGAGAGTTGCAACGTTGACGCAGTGAGGAGAGAAGAACGAGGAGCAGTCAGGAAGAAAAGCGGCGCTCCCGACGTTAATCGTGAAACGAAACCGGCGCACAGAGACGTGCAAGCAAAGGCATGTAGTCGATGTGGCACGCAGCATCCTCCCAAGAAATGCCCCGCGTATGGTAAAGTGTGTAATAATTGCAACAGAAAGAACCATTAGGCAAGGCAGTGCAAGAGTCAGGCACAACAAAGCAAAGTGCATACAGTGAATGAGAGTGACTCTGAGGAATTCTATGTGGATGTAGTAACAGAAGAAAATACAGACAAGAAAGATTGGATGCTGAACCTAAAAGTGAATGACACAAACATTGTGATGAAATTAGACACAGGAGCACAAGCAAATGTGATTTCAGAGACTGTGTTTAACAAAATCAGACCCAGACCAAAATTACATGCAACAAAAGTGAAAGTGAGTGGATATTCCGGCGCAGCAATACCTGTTAAAGGAAAATGCATGGTCAAAGTGACACACAAAGAGAAAGAGCATACACTGGCGTTCATAGTAGCGGCTGGAAATGTGCAGACCATATTAGGATTAGCTGCCTGTGAGAGACTGAATCTAGTAAAGAGAGTGCTAGCAGTGGAAAATGCAAATACAAAATATGATGAACTGATGGAAGATTACAAGGACCTGTTTCAGGGTCTAGGCTGTCTTCCTGGAGAGCACACGATCCAAGTCGACAAGACAGTGCTACCAGTCATAAATCCGTGCCGAAAAGTGCCATTTGCTCTTCAAAATCCCATGAAAGATGAAAGATGAATCACCGCACACTGGTATCTTTGCTGGTAGTTTATTTGGTGAACAACGCGTTTCGCTACTGCTTCATCAGGTTCACTCTTTTTATTTGGTGAACAACGCGTTTCGCTACTGCTTCATCAGGTTCACCATGAAAGATGAATTGGACAGGATGGAAAGGCTGGAAGTGATCGAGAGAATAGACGAACCAACTGACTGGGTGAGTTCCCTAGTCATAGTGAACAAAAAGAATGGCAAGCCGAGAGTATGCATGGACCCGAGAAATTTGAACAGAGCTATAAAGCGTGAACATTTCAAATTACCCACAAGAGAAGAAATAATGTCACAGTTCGCCAATGCACAATACTTTAGCAAGTTAGATGCATCTTCTGGATTTTGGCAACTGAAATTGGACAGTGCAAGCTCGAAATTGTGCACGTTTAACAGTCCTTTTGGCAGATACCGATGTTTGAGATTACCATTTGGCATAGCCTCAGCGCCTGTAGTGTATCACAAGACAATTCATATGATCTATGAGCACTTGGAAGGTGTAGACACCTCCATGGATGACATAATCGTGTGGGGAAGTACAAAAGCTGAGCACGATCAGAGGCTGAAAAGTGTCCTAGAGGCGACAAGAAAAGCAAACCTGAAATTGAACAAAGAGAAATGCCAGCTGGGCGTGAAAGAACTGACATTTGTTGGAGATATACTGAGCAGTGAGGGAGTTAGGCCTGATCCCCGAAAAGTGACAGCAATAGAAAACATGCCAAGGCCACAATGCAAAAAAGATGTGCAGAGATTCAATGGAATGGTAAATTACATGGGAAAGTTTATACCTAATCTATCTGAACGCATGGCACAATTGAGACAACTAACTGAAAAGGAAACAGAATGGGAGTGGAGTCATGAACATGAAAAAGCATGGAAAGACCTGAAGACACAGCTTACACTTGAACCGGTACTGAGATTCTATGATCCAGCAAAGCCCATCAAGATCTCGTCCGATGCATCACAAAGTGGACTAGGAGCTGTTCTCCTGCAGCTGTATGATGAATGGCAACCTATTGCATATGCAACGCGCTCTATGACAGACGCGGAGACGCGTTATGCACAAATTGAGAAGGAGCTTTTGAGCATAACTTACGCATGCGAGAGATTTCACCAGTTCATATCAGGACAGGAAGCAAGTGTCGATCATAAGCCATTAATTGCACTGTTTAAAAAACCACTCAATGACTGTCCACTGAGAATCCAGAGAATGATGATACGCCTTCAACGCTACTCATTGACAGTGACGTATACACCAGGCAAGCTGATGTACACAGCCGACACCTTGTCAAGAGCAGTTGACCCAAAGGGACCGGTGAGCAGTAACGTGAATGATGACGTGAATGCTTATGTGGACATGATCACAAGTGCCTTACCTGTTTCTGATACCAAGATGGAACTGATAAAGACAGAGACAAACAAAGATGAAACATTGAAAAGATTACGCCAAATCATTAAAGATGGATGGCCCAACACAAAACAAAATTGTTCACCCGACATCACAGAATACTGGGATTGCAGAGCAGAGTTGTCTATAGTCGATGACCTCATCTACAAGGACAGCAGGATTGTCATTCCAAAGAGTCTACGACATGACATGCTCAAGAGAATTCATGCAGGGCATCTTGGAATTGAAAAGTGTCGTAAGAGAGCTCGTGAGGTGATGTACTGGCCACAGCTAAATCAACACATCACAAATGAAGTGTCTGGTTGTAAAATATGTCTGAAATATCGACCACGCAATCCAGCTGAACCACTCAAACCACACACAGTGCCCGACAGACCATACCAAAAAGTAGGTGCTGACCTGTTTGAATGTGCTGGAAAAGATTACATTGTCGTGACAGATTACTATTCTTTGTATCCAGAGGTTAGTAGGCTGAATTCTACAACAGCAGAGGCAGTGATAACAGCCATGAAAGCCGTATTTGCGAGGCATGGAGCGCCAAGCGAGGTCTTCTCTGATAACGGCCCGCAATTTTCCAGTGAGAGCTTCAGACGCTTTGCAGAGGACTGGAACTTTGTGCACATAACATCGAGTCCGTATTACCCACAGTCTAATGGCCTAGTTGAAAAGTCAGTTCAGACTGTGAAAAGACTGTTGTACAAAGCCAAAGACAGTGGAACAGACTACTACCAAAGCCTGCTTGTGTACCGCACAACGCCACTGGAGTGTGGTATGTCACCTGCAAGACTCCTCATGGGACGCAGACTGAGATCAAACCTGCCGATTCAGGAAAAGCTGCTGAAAACGAAGGAGGGAGGAAAGGTGAAGCGATACAAAGAACAGCAGAAATCAAAACAAAAGTTCTACTACGACAGAGGAACACATGACTTACCTGAACTGCATACTGGCGACAAGGTGAGACTCAAAGATAAAGTCAACGCATGGTCACAGAAAGCAACTGTCCTGAAAGAAGTTCAACCAAGATCATACAACATTCAGACAGAAGATGGCGCTGTGCTGAGAAGGAATCGCCGTGACATCCTGGGGCCAGCAAAAGCAGATCAACCGCCTGATGAAGCAGCCGAGCAACATCAGCAACCAGAGAATCCATCATCTGAGGCAACAGTTCCGGAGCCGAGTCCAGATCCTGCTCCGAGTCCAGGACAACCCCTCAAGAGATCGTCAAGGGTTATACGACCACCAGAGAGACTGATTGAACAGATTTAGTATTGCAGTTCGGTCAGGATGAGGTAACATTTTGAAATAAAGTTTTATATAGTTGGATGGATTTTCAGATTAAAGTAAGTACATTTCAATAGATTCAAAGTTAAGTTAAAGTAAGTTCATAAGGTTTAAATGTACGTGAGCTACCATTTTAAAAGTATAATACTTTTATCTTAAGAAGGGAGATGTAATGATATGAACCAGTGATTGGTCATCCTGAATGGTGTAATTCCCTATGTGCTAGATAGGTGGCACCCGTGCATTGTATAAAAGCCTAGTGTTAGAACATACAGTGTTCAGAGCAGTACAATGTAATAGTAACACAGTTGTGTACGCCTGTAATATGAAGTGCAACCAGTTTACTATATAAAGACCGTTCTCTTCAAGTACCGGTGTGTTTATTGAAGAACCCACAACACAAACGAAACAGCTCCTATGTGGATAGTCATGCGATGCAAATTCAGTAACTTGCAGGCAGGTAGAAAGTGAGAGATGGCGAGTTATGGGGATGAATAAACGTGTTGTGTCTATATGAACAACCGTCCACACAACATCGATATATTTTTTGAGGATTCCAAAAACTCAACAAAAAAAAATTGGGTCACACGAAAAATGATAGGGTCGGTCGGCAACCGGAACCAAAACAATATTTTTTCTAGGCCTAGTGAACTTTCAGTGTCACATTGGTGTCAGATGAATACGGATGAAGACTAACAATCTATTTTTTGATCTATCAAATATCTAAACTGATTTTCATTTCATGTCATCTCTCTCTCTCTCTCTCTCTCTCTCTCTCTCTCTCTCTCTCTCTCTCCCCCCCACCCCCCTGTATAGCTCCAGTTTGGCATCAGCATATGCTGAGAGGAGGAACCGACGCATGGGCTCCGCATTGGCTTCTGTCACCATGGCACACCTCATGGGAGTGAGTATCACACAGTTGCTTAACACATTCAATACCAGCCGTTTTTTGGAATTTAGCTGTAGACTCCCAGCCAATTTCATCATTTTTTGTCATTATTTGAACAGCCACCGAATATTTTGTCTTCAACCCACAGACGCTTGTCAGGGCTTGTTCGAAAGCCCAAAATCTCAGCTGTCTGTATATTTTTACGGTTTGTTTCTAGCTTATTCCATTCCGAAGTTATTTAACTTGAAGCGAGCACTGGTTTAGGTAAAAAATAGCGATTTTCAACATTCAAACTGAGATAAAGCATTTCTCCGAGTTTAAATTGCGGGTCTAAATGCATTTCAGGGTCTAAATGCATCCAAATGCAAAAATCACCTCGTCAGGCTGTGGTTCAGAGCCACATCATCTGAAATGCTAGCTAGCTAATGTTAGCCTGGTTCACACCAGACGGTGTGTGTGTGTGGCTTTGGCGCCCCCTGGCGGAGCAGAGCTACACACACTACCGTCTGGTACACAGCCATAGAGCACGCTCCGTCTCCAACCAGAAAATAGGCTGAGAATTTATTGCTTCTGCACAGCCTCCTCACCAACAAATTCCTTCAAAAACCTTCCTGTTAAACCTTCCTGTCAATATAGTCTCTAATCTGTCTTGTGACTCCTCAATGTGAGTTACCGTTTATATTTAAGAAATAAATTCTCAGCCTATTTTCTGGTTGGAGACGGAGCGTGCTCTATGGCTGTGTACCAGACGGTAGTGTGTGTAGCTCTGCTCCGCCAGGGGGCGCCAAAGCTACACACACACCGTCTGGTGTGAACCAGGCTAAGCTAATGTCACTTGACTGACAGTTTTCGTTCTGTAGATAAAAGTAGGCGTGCCAAAGTACTCACCAAAAATTAGGTTACTTTCTGCTGTGTTGCATGCTGTTTTTCATTACAACCTTCCATTTTACACCTATCTTGATGGCAGCAAAACTCCTTATCCTTCCATCCAACCGTATCTCACGCCTTTCGTAAAGTCTTCACGAAAAAAATAGCGTAATTTTCGTGGTGCATTCACGTTTTTGCCCGCCTTTCGTAAAGTCTTCAAGAAAATAATAGATTATTTTTCACGCTGCCTATTTATTGGTTTTTAAATGTAGATGAATGATGAGAGACGAGTCATGTGGAGATTTTAGTTGACGAGAAGCCTTTAGTTAAAAACATATCTGCACTGTACAAAGACCAACGTAAGAAGAAGCGGTTAACTTAATTGACATTCCAATATTCAAACTCAAACTGAAGATTCTGATGACGCACATGACGTCATGCCTGTAAAACATAAAATGCACAAAAAACATTTCACACAGCCATTCTACTAAAAGTGTACATATCCAACACTCCTTCTCACTTGCAGGTAGAATGTTCAGCTAGACCTAGTCTAGACTAATGGTTTCAGTCCAGCCATGTCCCTCAGCTTTGTGAACTTTGCTTGAGTCAGGCCTTTGGTCAGCATGTCGGCAATCATGTCATCAGTTCCGCAGTATTTCAGATCCACGGCACCACTCGCAACTTGTTCACGAATGAAATGATGCTTGATGTCGATGTGCTTCGCACGCCCATGGAATTGTGGATTCTTCGCCATACAGATAGCTGATTGGTTATCCTCATAGATCACTGTTGCCCCTTTAGGACAGTTTTTCAGATCTGACAGCAACTGTCACATCCAGACAGCTTCCTGAGAAGCACTGGCTAGTGCCATGTACTCAGCCTCTGCTGTAGACAGAGCAACACATGCCTGTTTCTTACTCCTCCAGCTTACTGCTGCGCCACTCATCTTGAACATATAAACCCGACACAGACTTTCGATCATCTAGGTCTCCAGCCCAATCCGCATCAGAGTAGCCAACGCACTCCTTCTCTGTGCTGTTCTTGCTGTAGAGTAGACCTAGTGTCTGTCCATTCAGGTATCTCAGGATTCTTTTCACTGCTGTCCAGTGCTGCTTGGTCGGGTCAGAACAGAATCTGGCTACATTGCTCACAGCAAACGCTATGTCAGGTCTTGTTCTTGTTGACAGGTAGAGCAGGCTACCCACAGCACTCTGGTAGAGTGTTTGCTCCACTCTCTCTGGATCCTCTGTAGCTTTGACAAGCTTTGCACTTATGTCAGTTGGGGTAGTGACACTTTTAGCATTCTCCATTCAGAATTTCTCCAGAATATTCTTGGTGTACAGGGTCTGACCCATCCATATGTTTCCATTTGGATGTTGCACGATCTTCACTCCTAGAAAGTGCTTGAGGTCTCCCATGTCTTTCACTTCGAAGTACGTTGTCAGCTCCTTCTTCACCTCACGAATGCGTTTGTCACTTTGTCCTCCTAAGATTAGATCGTCGACATACACTGCAACTAGAAACATCTCGCCCTGAGCTGCTGTGTATATGCAGGGGTCACTTTGTTTGCATGAATCCCATCTTCCTGAGTTTCTCATCCAGAACAATGTTCCAGCACCTAGGAGACTGCTTCAAGCCATACAGGCTGCGCTTGAGTCTGCAAACAAGGTTTTCCTTCCCTTTCACGACGAATCCTTCAGGCTGTTTCATGTACACCTCTTCTTTCAGTTCACCATTCAAGAAGGCTGTTTTGACATCCATTTGATGCAGCTTCAGCCCATGTTGAGCAGCAAGTGCAGCAACTGTGCGGACAGACTCAAACCTGACGACAGGACTGAATGTCTCATCATAGTCCAGTGCTTGACACTAACTTTTTTGCTTACCAGCCATTTTGGCTAGTGGTTTTCCTGACTCACTAGCCATTGGGCCTTTTCACTAGCCATAATTTTCTTAGCCATCATAGCAGCTTTAATTAATTATATAATAGGCTGTAGGCCCTAATAATGTAATGTAGGCTAATATAATATAATATAGGCATAATATAATATAATATAATATAATATAATATAATATAATATAATATAATATAATATGCTATAGGGCAATTAGAATTGTTAAGCCTATTAACTGGTCCATGCATGCATGCTATGCAAAGAACAGATTTACTGATCTGAGGAATGGCATAGCATAGTATATTCAGGCTACCATGCAGAAACACCAAGCACAGTGTTGTGGAAGGGCACAAATGTAAGCTACACGAGAGCAAAAATATTTTCGTCTTTAATCTGGAGGGACTTCTTCATATCATATAGGCCTATCTGTGGAGGTCGCCGTCCAAATTCATGCGCAAAGTAGATAGCCTAAAGTCATTGCCAAGTTGGCCGGTCCTCGGACATGGATGTGGAATAACACCTCTTCTGGGATATTTGCTTATAAAAGTATCCACTAGAAAGCACACACAGATGCGGTAACTAGCCTACAGAAGGGGCTACGACTTCCTTTCATTCCGTTTAATAGTGAGTTGTAAAATACAAACGGGCGAGACGGGCACCTGCGAAGGGACATGCAATGGGATGCTTTTGTGCAGTCTGGAAGGCTACTACTGCGCGTTTTTTTTAAGAACTGTTTGACAGTCGGGAACAACAGCACAAGAAACATGGAGGAATATTAAGGTATGAAGACACAGGCAAATCAGAAAATAATTTAAACCAAACATTATTAATGCCGCATGTGTCCTTGTCTTATCACTGCGCTAATGAGACTTTCACAAGAGTAAGACAGACTGACATGTTTTCCTCTCGCTTTGGTCATTTTAATGACCACTACTACTAAGTATTGTAGTAATGACAGATCGCAAAACAGGTCAGTTGAGATGAACTTCGCTACTTTATTTTCACGTGAAGATTTCCAGTGACATTTCGAAGCGCACGCTGATGTCCCGGTAGCTCGCTGTCACTCCTCTTCGCAAGACTAGCTCTAGGCCTATCAGATTCCTGGCTTGCGTGAGACACAGGTGACACGTGACACAGGTGCTTCATGGGTATTGTAGGCTCGCAAAATCGCATTGTATTGCTTTTGTAGCAAAGACGGTCCGAAGAAAAAAAAACTACAAAATGCGGTGCCTCATCATTCAGAATAGTAACGGACCCGCCAGAATGGCTAGTGAACCTTCGGTATCTACTAGCCAACGCCGACTTTCACCCGCATTTGGCTACCTGGCGTGTGTTAGTGTTAAGCCCTGTCATAGTCAGATCCAAATCTCTGTGAATAGCCTTGAGCCACCAGGCGAGCTTTGTGTCTTTCAATTTCTCCATCAGCGTCAACCTTGACCTTGAAGACCCACTTGCTCCCCACGGCTTTCTTGCTCTTTGGGAGTTCCACGAGGTCCCACACTTCATTTGCATATAGAGACTCCATCTCTTTTTGCATTGCCTCTTTCCACTTTGCTTTTTCAGGACTGGTAAGTGCATCACGCACTGTTTCAGGCTCTCACAGGTCACTTTCAGCGACGGTCGCCCACTCTCCATAGCGATCTGGCGGTTGTCGAGCTCTGACTGGCCTTTGAGTCTCAGCCTCTGGCTCTGCTGTTTCAGTGACGACTGGTTCTTCACTGTTTACGCAGTCGAACTCCATCAAACTGTGCTCATGGTTATCTTCGGATGTCTCAACACCACAGACTGATTCGTTGAACACCACGTCTCGGCTGTAGAAGACTTTTGTTTGTTTTGTGTCATACAATCTGTATCCTTTTGTTTCTGTTCCGTAGCCTAGCAGTATACACTTCCTTGCCTTTGTGTCCAACTTTTTTCTTTCATCCTTTGGTATGTGTGCATAGGCATCACATCCAAACACACGGAGATGACTCACGGTTGGTTTCTCTCCAGTCCAGGCTTCATAGGGTGTCATGTCTGCTACAGCTTTGGTCGGACTTCTGTTTCTCAGATACACTGCTGTTGCTAGCGCTTCAGCCCAGAACTTCTGTGGCAGCTTTGCATCAGCCAGCATTGACCTCACTGTCTCCACGAGTGTTCTGTTCATCCTCTCTGCTACCCCATTTTGTTCAGGAGTCTTGGGCACTGTGAGTTCGTGTCGAACTCCTTCTGTCTTCAGGAACGCGTCAAACTCCTTTGACGTGTACTCTCCTCCATTGTCCGTGCGGAGAACTTTCAGCTTTCTCCCACTGTATGTTTCAACTTCTGCCTTCCACTGAACAATCTTGTTGAACACTTCGTCTTTGTGTTTCAGGACATACATCCACACGTAATGACTGTAGTCATCGATGAACGTCAGAAAATATTCTGCTCCACTCAGTGACTTTTCATTTATTTTTCCACACACATCACTGTGCACTAAGCCAAGTGGTTCAGTAGCTCTTTTTCTGCCATCAGATGGGAATGGGGCACGATGGTGTTTCCCTTCAACACATGACTCGCAAAAGTCAGTGTCCTGTAGGACATCGTAGTCCAGTCCATCCACTAGTTGCTCTTTCGCTAGCCTCTTCAGATTTTGCACTCCAAGGTGACCGAAGCGCCGGTGCCATGTGGTTCCCTTTGTCTCCTTGTGCGCGCTCTCTGTTGCAGCTGAATGAGCCTCTTTGTGTTCTTGGCAGTGAACATAGTACAAGCTATCCACTTTCTTTGCTATTGCAATTGGCTTTCCATTAGCATCCATTAGGCTACATTCATTAGCACTGAACTTCACAGTCTTTCCAGACTGAGTTGCCATGGACACACTGAGCAGGTTGTAGGACAGGCGTGGTACATACAGCACATTACTCAGCTTGCATTTTTGAATTTTGTCATCAGCAAGTATCATGTTGAGCATGACAGAGCCACTTCCTGTAGCCTCAACTGAATATCCATCACCAAGAGTAACTTCTTGAATTGGCTGTGAGCTTTCAAATTCAATAAACATCTTCCTGTTATTGCACATGTGGCAGGTAGCTCCAAAGTCCACAATCCAGCTATTCATTTTTTCTCCAGATTTCACTGCTAATGCCTGACTCACTACTAGACGTACACACTCATTGTCATTTTTTCTTTTCACTTCAGCCTTGTTTGATTTTTGCTTTGATCCTTTTTGGCTTTGCTTTTCATCATTTTGCTCACTCCTAAGCAAGTTTCTGCAAGTTTGATGTGGCCAAACTTTCCACAGTGGTGACATTTAGGACCTTTCCCTTTAAATTTCTGTTTACTGGTCATTGCTTTCGCGTCACCGTTTGCATCTGCATCACGAAGCTTCATTTTACGCTCCTCATGCAGTAAGCGCTCAGTCACCGTTTCCATTTTCGGCACATCAACACTTGCTTCTAATGCTGTCACGATCATGTTGAATGACTCTGGCAGACTCGCGAGTAGGTAAACTACGCGGTCATCTTCATCAATCGGATCTCCAATTATTGACAGCGCATCAAACGTTTCAATCATTTGCTTAATATGATCTTGAACAGACTCACCATCTTTCAGGGTTAAACCGTGAAGTTTGCGCCTCAGCGACAGCCTGTTTGCCCACGTTCTTGCTTGGAACTGATCTGCGAGCTTGCGCCAGACAGTGGCAGGGTCCCGCGGGTCTCCGAGTAGGTAAAGCAGCGATGGTTCAATTGACAACACAATCGTAGCCAACTTCGGATATTCCTCCTTTTCCGTTCGTAGAGGAGTTGCCACTTTGCCTTTCACTATTCCCCAAAGTCCATCTCTCACCAACGCCATCTGACATTGCACTTTCCATGTTAGATAGTTAGAGCCGTTCAGCGGAATAATTGAAACCTTCAAACCTTCCGACATCATTCTTCTCTCTTCTCTCGAAGTATTTCCAAAGAACTATCACGGCTTCTTTTCAGCATGTCCTGGGCCCATAACCTATTGGTTTTTAAATGTAGGTGAATGATGAGAGACGAGTCATGTGGAGATTTTAGTTGACGAGAAGCCTTTAGTTAAAAACACATCTGCACTGTACAAAGACCAACGTAAGAAGAAGCGGTTAACTTAATTGACATTCCAATATTCAAACTCAAACTGAAGATTCTGATGACGCACATGACATCATGCCTGTAAAACATAAAATGCACAAAAACCATTTCACACAGCCATTCTACTAAAAGTGTACATTTCCAACACTATTCACTTGAATTGCCCGACTGTTGCCTAGCGACCCACTAGTTTGATGCCCTTTCGGTAGCCTACCGTCACATGGTAATCAAACATTTCAAACAAGCAATTTAGGGTTAGGTTTAGGGTCAAGGTTAGGGTCAGGGTTAGGGTTAAGGTTAGGGTTAGGTTTAGGGTTAAGTAGGGTTAAGGTTAGGTTTAGGTTTAGGGGACATAAGGCGTAAGTACCGAAAGGGCGTCGAATTAGTGAGTCCCGAGTGTATCAGCAGTGTTCTGTCAGCACCCCCTCCCCGCCCCTGCAGACGTTTGGATAACCATAGCAGCAGTGGGGCAATTCAAGTGAATAGGCAGCGTGAAAATTAATCTATTATTTTCGTGAAGACTTTACGAAAGGCGGGCAATAACGTGAATGCACCACGAAAATTACTCTATTTTTTTCGTGAAGACTTTACGAAAGGCGTGAGAGAGGGCTCTTCCATCATATGTTTAGGAACAGGCTAGCTAGCAAGGTCTGTGCTGACAGGACATGTTTTGTTTTGATGCTCTAGGAAGTAAATGGAGATGTGACATGACGTGACGTGATCAGGAAGTGGTTTGATTCGCTATAATAAAACTCAATATAAAATGCACAGATGATGAAATATCCAGATCCTGACTTTGTAGGAGTTTTGACTTTGTAGGTGTTTGAATGTGCATTAGAATGTGTAGATTCAGAATCCAATAAAAAATACGTAAAAACTCAAAACCTAACACATGGGAGGCAAAACTTATTTTTACGTGACTTGGTAGTGAATGTGTTAAGAGAATGCCCTTAAAAAATAGTATACTTTCAGTGTCACATTGGTGTCAGATGAATATGGATGAAAACAAAATATCTATTTTGATCTATTAAATATCTAAACTGATTGTCATTTCATGACTGATTTTCATTCCCCTCTCTCTCTCTCTCTCTCTCCCTCTCTCTCTCTCTCTCTCTCTCTCTCTCTCTAGCTTGGCATGAGCATATGCATTTTCTTCGTGATGGATGAGAGGAGGAACCGACGCATGGCCTCCTCATCGGCCTCTATGTTCACTATGGCACAACTCATGGGAGTGAGTGTCACACAGTTGCACACATACACTCACATTGCTCCCGCTTTCTCATAGGTTATAAACAAGTGCGTCAAAATAGGGGGAGAATGTTGGGCTGAGTCACCAGGGCCCACCAGGTACAGTGAGGATAAGTATTTCAAACCTTGCTGATTGTTTTGCTCAGCTTTGGCATGGACATTCTAACTCAACAGATATACCGTATTAGCTCGAATATAAGACGATCCTGATTATAAGACGACCCCCCATTTTCAGGCTCATGTTTTGGGGGAAAAAGTTTTTTGAAGACTTAATTTTGTTTCACATTGGAAACTTTTCTCAAAATGCAGTTTTTAATTTGTTGGAAAATCTGAGGCTTTTTACAAATAACAAATTTCACAATATAATTTTCATGGAATTTCCATGATATAAGACCACAGATGGCTACTCATATCCTTTTCCTTTCTTTACTCACTTCACCTGTCAAGCGCCAATAGGCACCTACAGGCTACAGCCGCCTGGGCCCGCCTGTTTAAAGTGCGACTCAACATAGCCTACACTCAGAGCATTAGTCTGCGCCAGCCAGGCAACCAGTCCAGTAGAGATAGGCAATCTATTGTGCAATGCACAGATTTTGCGAAATGCTTAGTTGACAGCAATATCTAACCAGCAGCCGTCTCGCCAAACCGCCGTTCAGTTTATGCATCCAAAGTTTTCCGTTGGACTGTAGAAACCGAACGTGACCAAAGGCAGATTGACGCATTGCACTTGAAACCCATGCGCTGCCTATCAGGACCACGTTGACATTAAAAGTCCGATTGATATTCATTTCGTACCAAGGGTAAAACTCCTAGTGATTTTATATGAACAAGACAATCTCTTGCCCTAACCATTATTCTGTGTTGTTACATCGTTGCGAGGCATATCGTCAAAGGCACCGCTTGTCAAAGGCGCCGCTTTCTCAGGCACACACAGATGACCATTGATTGGCTGATGACAGCATCCAAAACTTATCCTACAGGTTGTTCGTCAAATCACCCTTCATTTCTTTAGTTTCTAGTGGTGTTGTCAGCTGACCAGAGAGAACAACCAAAGCTTTCCTGATGATACTGTAAAACCAAACACAAATAAAAGCAGAGCAACGAGCCGCGATTGACTTGTGTTTTTCCCCTTGCACTGTCGTCCGCATCGCGTTGACATTGACAGTTGATAGACGTGCGGTGCAACAGTCATAACGAAACAAGCATCTGCAAATTTGATATGGACAAAACAATCTCTTAACCCATCCATTATTGAGTTGTGTGGCATTGTTGTGAAGCATAGGCTAATGGCCACATTCAGGTCAAGTTAAAAAAAAAAAAATCTCTAGCGCACGGAAATAAGACGACCCCCCCTTTTTTAGAGTACTATTTTTATAACAAAAACCACGTCTTATATTCGGGCCAATACGGTAAAACCCCATTAAAAATGACAACCATAAAATTATTCAAAGATCTGAAAGGTATGTTACCATAAAATTATTTTGGTCTATCTACTTAAAGAAGACTCAAACTGCTGCATATGTTGACAACAGTGCTGAACAGTAGCTGAACTCTGTGCTAAAATGTGCAGGTCGTGCTTAAGTGCTGTGGGCATTCAAAGACAGAACGTTGCAAATGAAGCTGCTGCTGGCAGCTTGCGCTGTCTGCACTATGAAATCAACAAAATCTGAGCATTTTCTACAGTTGAACTGGATAGATTAAATATTTCTAACTGGAAGCATCATGGGAAGGGGCAAGTCTTTGTGCAATGTCATGAGGCCCAAGTCCAAGTAGAGACTATTGATCAAGCCCAAGTCAAGTCACAAGTCTTTTGACATTTTGTCAAGTCCAACTCGAGTCGTTAATATGATAACTTGAGTCCCAGTCACACGACTCGAATCCATAACTCTGGAGCAGAGTAGAACACAAGTTTCAGGGTTTTGCCTTCATCAGTGCTGTGTGTGCTCACCTGTGCACTGATGAAGGCAGAACCCTGAAACGCCTGCTCTACTCTGCTTTCAGGAAAAAAAACCTCCTTGTGCTTGACATTACTGTCTTCTTCAGTGTGGAAACCTGCTCTCTTAGAGTTCAGAGTTGAATATTAGCTTGAATGTAAAAAAAAGCTTTGTTTCTTTCAGATGTTCTTCACTGGAGCTGAAATGAACCACGCCAGATCCTTCACCCCTGTTATGTTCAAGAGGAACTTCATGAACCACTGGGTTAGAAAAAATATCTACAATTTATGCATTAAAATTGTGCAGTGTTAGGGACTGTTAGTATGTCAAGAAGTATTCAGTTAAATCAGTCATTACATTATTTATTGGTGTTTTGCAGAATGTGCCATGCACTGCATGTCTCAAGATTGTTCTGTCTTGCTCCAACGTCTCTGAAGCTTACATGTAACTATAATATGGTTTTCTGTTCTTCCCTCCTCGTGCAGGTGTACTAGGCAGGTTTCATGATCTGTGGCGCTATGGGTGCCATCATGTACGACTTCATGCTCTTCCCCCGCACCCTGAAAGGCAGCCGGCCCCTGAAGGTGAACCAGCAGCACACCTGCGAGGAGCTAATCAAGCTCAACAGCCAGGCCCTATAAGCCTGCTGCCCAGCCAGGGGAAGCAAGAGCCAGCCAGCCTCCATCGATCCTCGCTGCGTTGTGAGGTTAGAAAGATTAACGTTAACATAAATGTTACATAGGCTTTTTACTCAAAGATAATTCCCTTAAATACTCTACTTCCAGTGTCACATTGTATTCAGATGAATCTCTCTCTCGCTCTCTCTCTCTCTCTCTCTCTCTCTCTCTCTCTCTCGCTCTCTCTCTCTCTCTCTCTCTCTCTCTCTCTCTCTCTCTCTCTCTCTCTCGCTCTCTCTCTCTCACACGCTCTCTCTCTCGCTCTCTCTCACACGCTCTCTCTCTCTCTCTCTCGCGCTCTCTCTCTCTCTCTCTCTCTCTCTCTCTCTCTCTCTCTCTCTCTCCCTCTCTCCCTCTGTCTCTCTCATGCTCTCTCTGATATTTTGTCTCGGTGTTAGAATGCACCTACCATTAAAGTTATAAACTGATTAAGTCTATCAGTTGACAAACTTCAGCTATCAAATACTTTTTCAATGTGCGAACCTGCTCTCACCATTGAGAAATAAGCATGTGTGTGGCCCCAAATAGAACAGATCAACACATCCAGGCCGCAACAATTTATTGCTTCCTTATTTCAACTATGAACACTATTTGTTTGTTTCAGATGTTCTACACGAGCTGAAATGAACCCTGCCAGATCCTTCACCCCTGCCATGTTCAAGAGGAATTTCATGAACCACTGGGTAAGAAAAAAGTGTGTTTACCTTTCCATTGTTTGTAAACTACTTTCAGGTCAGATATAGAATTATGTGGTCTGCACTGTTAGTGTGTCAAGTAGTATTCATATAAGTTAAGTATTGATTTTGGCTGAATGTGCAATGCACTGCATGTCTTAAAAGGCCAATATGCAGGATTAAAAGTTAAATTAATCACTGTCCCGTGTCAGCCGATGCTTATTTGAGTTAATCGTAAGTGAGCGATGACTCTCGCGACCACTTTCACAGTCCACTGTCAGAGAACTACGAATGTAACTTTTGATTGAGCGACCCAAACGATTGTCGTACTGTTCATAAGAAAAATTTGCTTTACAATACTGCCAGATATATATTCAAATTTGTATCAACTGCTGACATTGTAGGAATATAGAATATATACTATCAAGACCATTAGCTTGTGTGCCCTTATCGGGAGACCCAAGAACATTCCTCTTTTGATACAAACAGAACAGAGAGGCTGCAGAGTAAGTTCAGACACACTAAAGCTAGATTTATGCTTCGGACGTATAGCCTCTGCGTTCGTCCGTTTTCTGTCTGTGCGAGTCCACGCCCCCCTCTCAGAGGCTCTGCGCCCGTCGCCGAGCGCCTCGAAAAAACTCTAACTATCCGTCGGACGGACTTGGGAGTACGCAGACAAACGGCGCTATGATTGGTCGTCTCGCAACTTCCTTGTTCTGTTCTTGTGGCAGCGCAATGCCAGTAGTTTGCGAGAGCAGAGCTGAATTCTGTTAAAAACTATATTAATGCCTTGTGTGTAAATGTGTGTAAATACACAAAGCTACAAGCTAAATAACAAACAATGCATCAGTTGAACACTCGTGGCACAATGCCTGCAGTTTTACTACCGTTCCTCCACCGAATGTAAACACACATCGGCAGAATCAACTGTCTTTACATGCTTGCATTTTCTGCCTGTGAAAACAGACTGGGTATGTCAAATAATGATACCAGTGCATTGCCTTTGCAATTTGTGTGAAAATACCTAGCTAACCGGGATAGAAAGCAACATTGCTTAATAATGACCGCAGTGCTTACAATGTAGTGAAAGTAATCGCGCAATTTCAAATGTGGCTCGCGACGAGACCTCGGACCTCGCAGAACTCGCAGATGCATGAATACAATGTTGGTTCGTGGCCACTCCCACGCGAGTTTTGACGAGCGCAGTTGCAGAAGTCTAATCTGACCTTAAGTCATTGTTAAGGTATGTTTCAAATGTATCATGAAAGTCTCTGAAGGTACTCTGTAGCTTCTGTCAGGATCACCCGATCAGGACAGCCAATCAAAACTGACAAGTTCAATAAAACTACCTTGCAGACACTTAAAGGGCAGAAATGTGCTTCCGATGATGGGACTGATTAAGCTGTATCGTTGTAATGACCTAGTGTCCTCAGTAAACTCTGAACATGATTGACAAATATCTGCCTCTGTGTCTATCTTCCACCTGTGAACACAATTCTTACAGCATTCTGTGATGAAAAACAGTCTCACATTGAACTTAGTTAAACAGCATTTTTTCATTACTGCATGGTACCCGTGTCATGCCTGTCTCAAAATCTACACAAACTATGTAGTGCTACATTGTGCCCCTTTAAGATTGTTCTGTCTTGCTCCGATGTCTCTGCATCTCACATGTAACTACAGTATAATATGGTTTCTGTTCTTCCCTCCTCATGCAGGCGTTCTGGGTGGGTCCCATGATCTGTGGTGCTATGGGCGCCGTCATGTACGACTTCATGCTCTTCCCCCGCATGCGCAGCCTGGCCGAGAGGGTAGCCACTCTGAAAGTCCGCCGGCCTCCAGAGCAGAACCATCAAGCTCAAGAGCCAATCCCTATACCATAACCCTGCCACCAAGTCAGGAGAAGCAGTGGCCAATCAGACTTATTATAGTAGCCCCCTGCTTCCAACAATCCAGATCTTCTCCTCCCAGCAATCCAGCTCTCCTCCTTCAAACTTCTCCACGCCCCGTCACCAGCAACCCCAACTATCAAAGACTAATATCTGCCCTATTCAAGCCCCCCACCACCATCATACACATAGTTTGGTGTGTGTGTGTGTGTGTGTGTGTGTGTGTGTGTGTGTGTGTGTGTGTGTGTGTGTGTAGTATGCATGTGTACTTTGCTCACACTGACAAACTAATTCTAACCATCGCAACAGAGGGACATGTGTGCACTCGAGGGGCGAAAAAGAGACCTATGAACAAGTCAAGTAACACAATCAAGACAGCCCAGTGTAGGGTGGGCAACGCTCAGAAATAACATATGAAGGGAGGCACACTTCAAGAAGAAATGTTGCTGTTGCAGATATAGTGTGCTTCTGTGACCACTCTTGCGAGCTTGAATTGCTCCTTCATTGCATTTTGGTCGATGTGACCACTCCAAGGGCATTGTCTGGGATGTCCATATGAAATTCCCCCCAAGTGGATGTGCTCATGTGAAGATTCCAAAGCCAACCTAAAGTCCTGGGGACCCACAAGGTACCACATTGTATCGGGATGTACGACGGCTCATCGACCTCCTACCAGTAGAGGAACAAGTTGGCTGCAACCAGCTTGCCTGATGGGTGCGATCTTCCCATGTCGCGCCATGCCAAGACCGAGTGGGAGGTGTCGCGGTGGTCCATGTCCGCTTCAGGCTTGCTTTGATTGACAGCGTTTATTGCTACGTATTGTGAGTAAAAAGACAAAGTAACAATTATGTTTAAGTGATACTGTCCCATTTTTGGAATTAAGCTTATTTTACACTTCTTCTTGAGTTAAATGATTGATTTTTACCTTTCTCCTGTACTTTCAATCGTTCTCCGAGTATGGCAGTGCAAATTTTATCTCTAAGCTAGCAGTTAACATTGAGTCCTATGAGACCAGTTAACCGCCAACTGGTCTGACAGGACTCAATATTAGGGACGTTGGACTGAGTCACCAGGTACAGTAAGAATATAATGAGCATTTCATGTCTTGCTGATTTTGTTGTTGGTTTGCCGTACTGATAAAGACATGAATAGTCTATCATTTTAATGGTAGGTGTATTCTAACATGCAGGGACAGAATATCAAAAAGAAAATGCAGAAAGTAACATCTTCCCCTCAATTAAAAAGAAATCAATTATTATATAATCTTAGAAGTATTTGATCCCCTGTCAACTATTAAGTTCTGGTCCCACAGAATAGGTAGACACTTCCAATCAACTTGTCAACTGAATTAAAGATGGGCCACACCTGTGCTTGTTTCTAATCTTATTCTACATCCAGGCTGCAACAATATCTTGCTTCCTTACTTTTTTACATTAAAGCTAATGCTCAACTATGAACACTATTTGTTTCAGATGTTCCACTCTGGAGCTGAAATGAACCCTGCCAGATCCTTCACCCCTGCTCTGTTCAAGAGGAACTTCATGAACCACTGGGTAAGAAAAAATATATACATTTTGTATATAAACTACTGTATGTATTGTATTGTATGTAAACTACTTTCAGGTCATGTATAGATGTATGTGGTCTGCACTGTTAGTGTGTCAAGAAGTATTCAATTAAATTAGTTATTACATTGTGTATTGATGTTTTGCAGAATGCACCATGCACTGCGTGTCTTAAGATTGTTCTCTCTTGCTCCGATGTCTCTGCAGCTTGCATGTAACTATAATATGGTTTCTGTTCTCCCCTCCTCCTGCAGGTGTACTGGGTGGGTCCCATGATCTGTGGTTCTATGTGCGCCGTCATGCATGACTTCATGCTCTTCCCCAGCATTTGTGGCCTGGCCGAGAGGGTAGCCACCCTGAAAGGCAGCCGGCCTCTGGAGCAGGACACCTGTGGGGAGCCCATCAAGCTCAAGATGGTAAATGGTCACCAGCACCATATCAGTCAATCAGACTCCAAACTAGTGTACCTTCAGTCAATGCAAATCAATAGAGAGCACTGCCACCTCTGTCCAAAACTGGAGTAAAACTGTGTGAATATGAAGTGACACATTAATCAAGGACCAGATTTGAAATGTCAGGCTAAATATCTACTTAAATCATATTAGTCGATAAAGTACATTTTAAGATCACTTAATATTAATTGTGTAGATATTCAGCAAAACACTTAAACCATTATCCTTGTTTATTATATGGTTGTGACGTCATCTGTCGAATGCTCCATTCATTTCAACGGGGCTCCCCAACGTTCGGACGTCTGTTATTTTTCGATAACGGACGGGTTGGTCTATAACAGACCGCTGTCAATGGCAACAAGACTTTTCACTGCTAAAGCGACTTTTCAACAAGACTCTAATCCGCTGCTGTGATAGACAGCACCCGTTGTCCTGGCTACCGCTGTCAATGGCAACAATACGTTCACTGCTAAAGCCACTGGCTTGTATACAAGTCAGTGGCTAAAGCGAATGTTTCATAGGCCCATCACTCCGCAGGGGGTCCGGTCTTTTGTCACTCTAATCAGCTGCTGTGATAGACAACAGCTGTTGTCCTGGCTACCTAGCTGTTGCCTAGCGGTGTTCAGTGTTGCCAAGTCCGCTTATTATAAGCGACATTGGGCTTCTTTTTTTGAGCAGTCGCTTTAAATTTTGTAAAGTCGCGGGTTGCGTTTTTTTTGGGCTTGCTCTTTTCAGGGTTGGGCTTGCTGTTTTCTCCTGCTCTGCCGGTCATTTGAATGTGTTTCTCAATGGCAACTCGTTTTTTCTCACTCATCCTTACAAGTGACCCTACTACAGCATTGTTAACTGCCACTTTCTGTGGTCACTTGAGGGGATTTTAGCTGCCACGCAGACCCCAGCAAAGAGCAAGGTCTTCCCTGACTAGGCACGCGACTGACGACCCACCCCTTCGGTTGCTTATTTTGGGCTTGTTTTCACTACGAGCGTCAGTCGCTTCTTTTGGGCTTGTTTTCAAGACGTCAGTCGCTTATTTGTCGTAGAAAATCTGGCAACACTGGCGGTGTTCCACAACGGCACTGTTTTGTTTTGCGCAGCAACAATCTTAACATTAAATAGGTCTAAAGAAATGTCCCCGCCATGTGTGAATCATTTAAGTATATCCATATAATAAGCGGGTTAACATTCGGCGAGTCGGTCGCTTTGTGGAATAGCAGCACTTCAGAGAGAACAAGACCCCTCCGCTCCGCGTCGGGGTCTAAAGATTCTCTCTGTCGTGCTGCTATTCCACGGTAGCGACCTTCTCGCCGAACGTTAACCCTTACATAGTGTTGATGGGAATTTTCACATTATTAAAGGCCAACTTCCGATAAAGTTTTACTCGCTCCTTTTGAAAGTCGGACGGTCACCTCAAGTTAAACTCGCATGCAAGGCTTCATAGTGGTGCGTCACCTCGCCTGGCTGTGTTTCCCAATTGACATAAACAATGCAGAGCTACGAGCGAATCACGAAAGCCTGTCTGTGTTGCATCACATCGAAAGAACGCGTTGCCCACATGGGTTTATGTCGACCCATTTTTCTAAAAACATGTCGAGTATTTTTTCTGCTTGTTTTCAAAACAAGCAACGCCTGGTGGCCCGCAACCTAGCTTAGCTATCAGCTGGTTGCTACTCTCAGATACACACAGAGCACACAGCCAGTTTACATACAGCCTCCCCACCTCTAGAATGTCTCTGCAGAGCAGGGGGAGAGAGCCAATCAGAGACGGATAGCCAAGAGAAACCCGGAAAACCCTCTCGTTTGTCCACAAGGCACCTTGATTGCTTGCAAAAACGGCTTGAAACAAAGCAATCAGAACGTTTTTTTAAACAGGACCAAAGCGTAACGCATTCAATAACAATGGGGGACACGGCAGTATTAATGCGATAACTATGAGAGGACATCTTTAAGCAATTTTTTGACACAGATGAGCCACCTTTTCCATTCATTTACATTTCTCAGGTCTACCTCCAAATAATGGCTGGCAGGATTGTCATGAAAAAAGGGGTGGGGTCACCTCTAGTCTAATGTTCTTCCCCTATGGGAAGCACATTAAGGTCATGATGTGGCCCAGACCAGAGAAGGTCAATGGTTATTACGAGAGACAAAAATCTAGACTTTTTTTCGGGTAGTACTGTCCACTAAGTAGCGCCAACCAAGGAGCGTGGAGGAGCGCAGTGGCTTCACACACTGCGTTTGGATTGGTCGACCGACTGCATTGCTGTGATCACGACTGCTGTAAAGCAATTTCGATAGCAAGGTGCTAGTGGAGGCTGACTCCTAAATGCCAAAGCTGTAAGAAATTAGAAGTACATGACTCCCAGGTTATTGTACATTTCATTTAAATCCACATTGGTTTCTCAGAACCCACAGTAATATTGTCAGGTTTCAGCCGACGGCGAGCACAATTGTCAGTTATTAGCGCCAGCCTTATAGGCTGCGCTGTCTCGACAGCGCTGTCTCGACAGCGCTCCCTAGGTGAACTGCAGGCACGGGTTGGATGGCAAGTTAAGACACTGTATGTAAACCCACTGTGCCTAGAACGTCTCTAGACATGTACCCTATAGTAATCGTATGGAGGGAACTGAAAAACCCATTTGGCAAGCCACAGCCACTAAATCTTATAGGAATGTTGTCTTTTCTTTGCAGATCATCTCTAAATCATTATGTGCACAAACATTGTCATCCACTAAACAAAACGTCTGACCTCGGTCCTAGAGAACAAGGGCTTTTCCAATTAGTACTTTGTATTTCATTGAGGTAAAATAAGTACTTGACCCCTCTAGCCAAAGAAGACAAATGCAATTAATATGATATTCGTTAATGTGGTTTTCCGGATTTTCTTTCTGATATTCTGTCTGTCTTAGAATGCGCCTACCATTAAAGTTATAGATTGATCATGTTTTTATCAGTTGACGAACCAACAAATTCAGCAAAGGATCAAATACTTTTTCAATGTGCGAACCTGCTCTCACCCTTGAACTGTTCTATTTGGGGCCACACGCATGCTTATTTCTCTACATCCAGGCTGCAACAATTTATCACTTCTTTACTTTTTTACATTAAAGCTAATACTCAACTATGAACACTTTGCTTTTGTTTTTTCAGATGTTCCACACTGGAGCTGAAATGAACCCTGCCAGATCCTTCACCTCTGCTGTGTTCAAGAGGAACTTCATAAACCACTTGGTAAGAGAAAAATATATACAAATTATGCATTAAAACCATGTGTATACCCCCCCAATGTTTGGAAACTACTTTCAGGTCAGATATAGAATTATGTGGTCTCCACTGTTGGCGTCGAGAAGTTTTCAATGTGGTCTGCACTGTTAGTGTAGAATTAAATTACCATAGTTATTACGTTATGTATTGGTGTGTTGCAGAAGGTGGCATGGACTACATGTCTTAAGATTGTTCTCTCTTGCTCCATTGTTTCTGCAGCTTACATGTAACTATAATATGGTTTCTGTTCTTCCCTCCTCCTTCAGGTGTACTGGGTGGGTCCCATGATCTGTGGTTCTATTGGCGCCGTCATGCATGACTTCATGCTCTTCCCCCGCATATGTGGCCTGGCCGAGAGGGTAGCCACCCTGAAAGGCAGCCGGCCTCTGGAGCAGGACACCTGTGGGACGCTCATCAAGCTCAAGACCCAAGGGCTTTTCCAACTAGTACTTTGTACTTGATTGGCTATAGGGGTCAAATACTTATTTTCCCTCAAAGACGACAAATGTAATTAATATATTATTTTATATTATTTGTCAACTGAATTCTCACTGTGCAAGGGGGCCCAGAGGGTTTTACATAGACCTGTTAATGATATATAAAAGGGGTTCATTAGAGCTGTTTGAACATAGGGAATTTTGTGCTCCACACCAGTGCATAAACGTACCTTCACAAGAATTTCCTTTAGTGTGATTTAGCTTGATTTCTATATACCTGCGAAATAATGAAGGCAGAACCCTGAAATGTCTGCTCTACTCTGCAATCAGAAAAAAACTCCTTTTGCTTGACCTTACCATCTTTTTCAATGTGCAAACCTGCTCTTACCCTTGAACTGTTCTATTTGGGGCCCCACACATGCTTATTTCTAATCTTATTCTACATCCAGGCTGCAACAATATCTTGCTTCCTTACTTTTTACATTAAAGCTAATACTCAGCTATGAACACTATTTGTTTCAGATGTTCTACACTGAAGCTGAAATGAACCCTGCCAGATCCTTCACCCCTGCTCTGTTCAAGAAGAACTTCATGAACCACTGGGTAAGAAAAAATGTATACATTAAAAACATGCTTAAACCCTCCTATTGTTTGTAAACTACTTTCAGGTCATATATAGATGTATGTGGTCTGCACTGTTGGTGAATCAAGAAGTATTCAATATGGTCTGCACGGTTAGTGAAGAATTCAATTAAATTAGTTACTACATTGTATATTGATGTTTTGTAGAATGTGGCATGCACTGCATGTCTTAACCAATTCATGCCTGATGTTGCGTTGCACAACATTGGCCCTAGCGCCTGGAGCTGCATTACGCAGCATTCAGGCTCATGAGATTTGAGACAACTTCATTAATCTCAAACAAACAGATTTTTGATAAACACATTATAATGAAAGATGAGGTTTTTAGCGTTAAATGCAACGTAGTGCATATTTTTATGTTCTTCAGAAGCTGAGATATTTAGGTTTTTATGGGCTGAGGGTAGCTTTTCTTAAATAGCGCTCAGGCATTCAGCACCCTTTGTTGCAGGTGCCTTAGGCGTCAATGGGTTAAGATTGTTCTGTCTTGCCCCAATGTCTCTGCAGCTTACATGTAACTATAATATGGTTTCTGTTCTTCCCTCCTCCTTCAGGTGTACTGGGTGGGTCCCATGATCTGTGGTTCTATGGGAGCCGTCATGTATGACTTCATGCTCTTCCCCTGCATTTGTGGCCTGGCCGAGAGGGTAGCCACCCTGAAAGGCAGCCGGCCTCTGGAGCAGTACAACTGTGGGAAGCTCATCAAGCTCAAGACCCAGGCCCTATACCGTAACCCTGCCACCAAGCTAGGGGATGCAGTGGCCAGACAGAATTGTTATAGTAGCCCCCTCCTCCCAGCAACCCAGCTCTTCTCCTCCAAGCAACCCAGCTCTTCTCCTCCCAGCAACCCAGCTCTTCTCCTCCCAACAACCCAGCTCTTCTCCTCCAAGCAACCCAGCTCTTCTCCTCCAAGCAACCCAGCTCTTCTCCTCCCAACAATCCAGCTCTCCTCCTCCCAGCAATACAGCTCTCCTCTGTCTCACTGTCTATGACAGTGTTTGTATGTATGCCTTAGTCTGAATGTTCTCTCATCTACATTCTACAATCTACACTCATGACGGGTGAGCTATAACAGTCAACTTGGACATACTTTTTTATCATTACATTTCATTACCAGTATGATCTCAGTTTTGTTTTTCATTTCTTTTGTTATCTACAATACAAGATGTGGATGTTTGATTCGTCTGTGTGTGAGGGACTGAATGACTGAAAATTCACTGCAGCTTTTTATTTTTTGTTTATCATTACAAATCATGCATGTGTTACAGTGTTTGAGGGAGAGTGTGGGCCAGTGCAAAGTGTGTGAGTGTGTGTTTGTGTAGAATGTGCGCGTGTGTGTAATGTGCGCATGTACAGTAGAACGTGTGTGTGTGTGTGTGTGTGTGTGTAGAACGTGTGTTTGTGTGTGTAGAATGTGTGTGTGTGTGTGTAGAACGTGTGTGTGTGTGTGTGTGTAGAACGTGCTTGTGTGTGTGTGTGTAGAATGTGCGTGTGTACAGTAGAGTGTGTGTGTGTGTATAGAACCTGTGTGTGCGTGTGTAGAACGTGCTTGTGTGTGTGTGTGTGTGTATAGAATGTGCATGCGTGTGTGTGTGTGTGTGTAGAATGTGCGTGTTTGCGTTTGTGTGTGTGTGTGTGTGTGTGTAACTCGAGTGTGTGGACTGCTGCTACTATTGGTGGTGGTGTTCTAGACTTGGACTGTGCATTGTTCTGGACTGCAATTGGGTGTTGTGCCTTCAGCTGACTTTGGGGTGAGTACGGCATTGAATGTTTTCTTCTGCATTCTAGTGACATTGTCTCTTGCTTGTTTAGCAATGTATTTTACTGACTTCCTTGGCCACTGAAGGAACTGTGTACCGCACTGCCACTTGGAACTTCAGTTAGGTCTTCAGGACTGGCCTGATGTTCTCTGCTATATTCACAGCACCTGGAATCCATCACCAATCTCAGTCAGTGCTGCTCTGGATATTGCCAACTTCCGTTTGCGTGGAAGGTTTGGCATCCATCGCTTTCACGCTGTATTGCAACCGAGAGGGTCTGGATGCCACTTCTTGACCTCCATTCGGCAGTGCTTGTGGAAGTAGTTCTTCATCCGTGCTGCAGACACTGCTATGCACGTCTTGGCCTTGATGACGACGACACGGTCATCGTTGTGGTCAAGAGAGTTCAGCTTGGCCTTGGCTTCAACCATCCCCACAAACACTGCTATGCACATCTTCACCTTGACACAGTCACCGTTGTGTTCAAGAGGGTTCAGCTTGGCCTTGGCCTCAACCATCCTCACAGAGACACCATGGCTGCAGCTCCACTGCAGGTAGAGTAGCGTAGTGTAGGGTAGGATAGAGTAGAAGCTTTGGCTTAACAGCTCTCTTCTGGTGTTTGTTCTTTCACTCTTGTCTCCCAGCAAGTTCTGGTCAAGGCACATTTCTTTCTTCTTCTTGGAGACGCTGAAGTTTGAGATTGGTGGTGAAGTCTGGGTACTGTGGGAATGGCGGATGTATTCACCCGGGGGGCCAGTCCTGATCTCCTGGCTAGGGGTTCCGAGGGGCAGTTGGGTCCGCAGTTCCTTCGGCTTGCCAACAGGGTCAGTGGAATGCCTTACTGCGCAGGCATGAGGCAGTGTCGCTAGAATGCAGAGGAAGGCATTCAGTGCATTGCTCACCCAGGCTCAGTTGGGGGCACTGCACCCGGTTGTGGTCTGGGATGGTGCGTGGTCTGGATCATGGGCTCCATCGCCAGCAGTGGCAGTGTTCAGCGTGTTTGAGAGAGGGTGTGGGTCTGTGTAAGTGGTTTGTGTGAGAGTGCGTATGTCACGTGTGTGTTTGTCTGTGCATGCGCGTGCGTGTGTATGAGGGGGAGAGAGACTGAATTTTCACAGCAGCTTTTTATTTGATATCATTATCAAATGCCAAAGAATACATGTTATTTTTCTGAGTTGTATTATTATTTGTATTACATTCCATCTGTATTATTTGCCATGATATTAAATTGACTTTGGCTTTGTGTGATGGTTCATGGTTTTTTTTGTGGTACAGAAACGCAGATCAGATTTTTTTTTCCTAAGACGACTGGGCTGAAGTCTGAATCGCTCAGCTAGTCCATACACCACAGGCTGGCATAGCGTATTTATTTCCATTTTTAAAAATTGCATACATTTGAAGGGAAAAGATAGAATTTCAGGACACAAAACAAACTTTTAAAAAAGAAAAAAACTTCTAAGTGTTCCAAACGTTGCATTGAATCAACACTTGGCATAGCAGAGCTGTGACACACACACAATAGCTTAGTAGGTCAATATTCACGTAATTTAAAAAGATCAAGTAACTGCATATTATTGGGTTTAGTTAAAAAAAAAAGGTAGTGACGCTTAGTGACCAATTGCATCCACTGCATATTAGATCACTTACCGTCTCAAATCAGTTTTTCAGTACATCGTCTTCTCTCGTTTAATTGGCATGTCCCAGTCATTGCATTTTACCCTGTATTACATTAACCTAGTGGTTGTTTTAGGGGAAACAACCCATTTTACGCCACTACACTGGCTTTACCAAAGAACTAGGGTTCTTTTTTTTTGTCCCTCTTTGGTTATAAACAACCAAGTTGGCTTTTTTCTTTCTTTTTTTATTGAATGGCTTTGTTGCATATTCATGTTTGTTCTGCAGCTAAGTCTGAATCCGCAAGCAGTCTCCTTGGAAATGTAGTCCTTCAGTGGTTCCTGTAGACACATGACAAACATGCATTAAGTCACAGTGCATCTTTAACGCCCTGTCTATACTACAGTATGTAGGATTGTGGCCAGAGTAGGTATTGCAACTATGCTGCTCACTGAAACTGTGCTGCATGTTGCCAAATATGATCTTTTCATGAATACTTACTAAGTTATAAAGTGATATTTACTATTATGACCAAAGTACAGAAAGTTTTGCAGCTAAAAAAAAAACATTTTTTTGAAGATTCAAAATGGTGGAAATCATGTATGAAAACAGCTATTTTCCCAGTCATAATGAATACTTAGAATTTTATGGTGGTGGTAAACTATTCATGAAAGGTAACATTTGTGAAGGAGCATGGTGAATTCTGTAAATAAACTTAAATATTACACAGTGCACCTTTAAGATATACAAGGTTGCCAGGTATTAATGATGTGTCTAGAAAAAAAGTTTGTGCACTTCGAGTTGTTTGTACACTTCAAATGTTCTCTTTTATATTCTTGTTTGCTCAAAAACGAATGTGAATCAGACTTTATTACACAAAGACCGTTGTTACAATACTTGGCCTATCGGTTTGCAAACGGAAAGGGAAAGGTCTTGCCAGGCCAAGTAATGTGTGGGTACTCAAAGCAAAACATTTTGGAGATGATAATGACCTGCAGCTATCTATTTGTCACAGAACTCATCAAAACGTTCGAAAAAATCCTGCCAATGTCACAAGATGGCAAAATTGCGTCGTGCCCAGGGTGCATGCTTTTTTCTCCGGCGTTGTATTCACAAAATCGCATCATGTCCGGCACAGCACACACACCCTCTCAGCAAAGTGGCGGCGGAATAGAGTTCTTCAGCGGAAGCGGAAGCATGTAGTAGATTGTAGTCTTTCATGTTAGCATTTAAGGACGTCCTGGTTCCTATCGGCTTCCGGCCTCCATTGGGAATGAATAGGGGTAAATTTCAAATAAGCTCCGAGTGCAAGCACGCACTTAGCGAACCCCCGCAAACTGTCGAGGGTGTTAAAAATAGGCTGTAGGTATGACATGGTTGATCCTTTTGTGTCAAACTTCGACATAAATACGATGTTGCGTCCATATGCTAAACCCGGAAGCTTTTGGCGACTACAGAAACGGCGCCAGTATCTAACGGCATGTACGTGCGGAAGGTTGTACCCATGGCAACCAAAGGAAAGTATGTAGTTCGGAAGTTTTAATGATCAGAAAGGGGTTAGCAATATTGAATTATAATCGTCATGATTTAACATGTGAATACACCAACATGATGATACGATCCGTTCCACTAATGAGAAAGGGATGCGGGGACACGCTAATGTTCGTTGTTGCCGTGCAACTTATATTTTTGCCAAACCTGAATCTCTATGGCGTTTTGCAATGTAAAAAATCGCCAGGGAACCGGTAGTCCAAACGCCGCATACAAGTTGACGTCAACGCTGAAGAGCTCTATTGCGACGAGGAAGTGCCTTGCTAATCAGCGAAGCTAATCAGTCAAATCCTGACCCCTGTGGTAGTTATACCGAATAGTGTTTCACAGGGCCACTGACAGCTTAGCCTGGGCCCAGGACAAAGTCATGCGAAAGTCCCCCCAACACACATTGAATGTAATGTGGATCCCATCCTAATTCCCAGAACCCCCCATTGTTGGGACCAGGACACCTGACCACTTTGCTCCTCAGTGTTGGCTTCCCTGGTCATTTGATCTGATCCAAGAGCAGCAGAGGAACGGCGAAGCGATGCATCATTCATGATCACGCGCCGCAAGCTGACTGATCCCAGAACAGTCCCAGCTGCAGCTGAAGCTGAGGTGCAATATATTTTTTCTTTTTCACTCCGACTGCAGTGTGGTGTGCTGTGTGCGTGCGTGCATGCATGCATGCCAGCGTGCATACGTGCGTACATGCATGCGTGCGTGCGTTGTGGTGATGTGAGGCATGAGTGTGAATCTCAACCCCACACACACACACAGACACACACACCCTCCCTCCCAGCCCAAACACACTTCACACTGGGCCCTTTCTGCAGGTGTTGAGGAAGGGTGTTTCTCTCCCCCTCCCCTCACTCCCTGCTGACATTTTCTTCTCTCATTCACACACACACGCACACACACACTTTCTCTCTCTCTCTCTCTCTCTCTCTCTCTCTCTCTCTCTCTCTCTCTCTCTCTCTCTCTCTCTCTCTCTCTCTCTCTCTCTCTCTCACACACACACACTTTCTGTCTCTCACTCTGTCTCTCGCTCACACATATCCTGCTCTTTCCCACTCTATCTCTCCCCATCTACCTTCCTAACTTCATCTCTCTCTGTCCTTTTCTCCCCCCCCCCCTCTCTCTCTCTCTCTCTCTCTCACCTTCTCTGTGATCCTGGTCTCTGATGCTGAGCATACAGACGCGTCCAGATTGTTCTCATTTAGCTGGAAAGGTCAGGCCCTAAACTCACACAGTCCACAGGCCCCTCAGCAACACCCGACACCTCAGACACACACACACACACACACACACACACACACACACACACACACACACACACACACACACACACACACACACCAGGCCCGTTGCGTTAAGGTAAGCAATTTAGGCAGTTGCCTAGGGCCCCCGAGTAGGTGGGGCCCCCAAGGACGACAAGTTATGTATTCAACAGCAATGACGATTAAATAGCTGTATAATAAGGCAGTGTCATCTGTATGAAGAGCTCTGCTGCGAGGGAAGCAACAGCGCCTACCTAATACCCCCTGCTCGAGGGGGGGGCCTTTCCAATAGGTTTGCATCAGCGACAGCCTCAAGTCAAGTGCCAAAAAATGCAACGATAATTTACTCAAAGTACCCCCATCTGGAGGGGGCCCCCCTTCCAATTGGTCAGAGAAAGCATCAACTCCAGCGCAAATACAAACTGAAAATTAAGCGACATAATCTCTCTCGGTGGATGTTGCACAGACGCCAGTTTACATTACATTTTTGGCTCAAGACAGTTGCTTTTATAATAAAAGTTAGATAATCTCGAAGACAACATATTATCCTCTGTACTGCAACCAAACTGTCCCAGGCCAGAGATTGCTCAATAACACGCCGTTTCTCGAGTCGGAACTGTTTTGGACAGACGCAAGAAGAATAGAATGAACAATGTGCATTACCAATATTTCGGATAACACGAGTCACACAAGTGAGCTGAGTGGGATAGCTGAATTGTAGCACAATAGTCACTTTCTTACTATTAGCTATAATGTGGATTACAAACTGGAACTTGTGGAAACGCGTGGATTACAGTGAGGGGATAGCCTACATTCTGCGGTCAAGACAACGCAAGGTAAGGGCACTGATATTTGTCCCTTGTAATTGACACAGTTGTCAACCACGGAGTAACGCAGGTGGTTGTTCAATCATCCTTGTAACCTACATAAACATACATGTAAGCAACAGTTATTTAGGTAAGCAACAAAGTCTAATGTAATGCTTCCTTCACAGTTTAGATGGAAAAGCCCCATGTAGCAACATGACGACTGACAAGTTAGGAAGGGGGGAAACACAGTTTGACCTTCTGGGAGCAAAACATAATAATACAAATATGTTGGCCCTGCTCCATTGCTCCTCTCCTGGCCACTGTAAATCAGTGAGGCTGGCCCAACAATGTCAAATGATGTAATCTCCAAACAGTTGTTGTGTTCTTCTTTTTTTTCTTCCAAAGCCTGCAAATCCCATCATTGACATGTAAACTCGTAAAGAAAAAGAGACTGGGAGACAGGAAGGAGGAGGATGTTGTTGGTCTGAGTGACCATTCTTCACTTCAGACACAACAACGCCAGGAAAACAAATGGTTGATGTGTGAGTGAACTTGACACCCACCTCATCTTTCAGTTGGGTGTTTCATTTTTATTTTTGGTCTTTTTGACTTTATTTCTGATAGTACAGTGAAGGTGGTGACAGGAGGTGAGTGGGGAGACAGAGAGGGAGAAGGGCCGGCAAAGGACCCGGGCCGGGAATCGAACCCGGGTCAGCCGTATGGTAGACGAGTGCCCTACCGTTTGGCCACGGCAGGGCCCAGCTGGGTGTTTCGACAGGAATAGGATGCCAATGAGGAGTCTGAGTAAATGACATAAGTGGAGTTTGGAGGTGTGGACAAGCAGCAAGAGTCTCACTATAATAATAAGGATACACTGTAACTGCAAGAACATAGAGTAATGAAATATAAACGTATAATAGTACGACTGTCCATATAGAAAATCTTTATTTTGGTTTGCATTTCATACATCTATTATTTAACCCACTATATAAATATGGCCTAAGATGTAAGGAGGAAAAAATACTCTTTTTTTAATAACATATTAAAGAGCAAATGAGAGAGAAGCAAGGAATATACCACAGTAAAGTGCCCTTGTCCATGCCAGATGTGTCGCCAGGATCCGTGCCCAGTTCAAAATATTCAGGAAAAACTACAGCAGTAGAGTATTGTAGTGTAGCAACTTCAGTGTATTCAAATTAATTGGCACATAATTGAAACCATAACTAGACATTTTCTAGTTCTATAGATCCCTCTGCGCTCTATCAGAGATACATCTTTGAGTTAAATGTTCAAGTGTTCCTAAGGGGAGCCCAGTGTGTTTAAGAGCATTCCTTCCATCTCGTAGGGAGCCAGACGCCGTGGCCTGCTCGGCCAGGTTTGGGGCCATATTTGTGCTGGAAGGCAGAACTTGGGAGAGAGGCGAATCGAAAACGAGCCCTCTAGGCGGAATTTACTTAGACATGCTTCGACAACGCCAAAAAAAACTCTTCTCAAATGAAGATTCTCACCAGTGCTATTAGTTCTGCACTGTGGGGAGGCAATGCTAGTGAACAAGTGTGTCCAAACTATGATACTTGAAGATGAGTGGCTTGTTTGTTTTATGTGCTGGCTTGGCTGTGGCAGACATTTTCAGAACATTTATTAAGGGCTTTGGCAAAGGTGGAGGATTGTTACTGGCTCTGACTCTGCCGTGTCAGAGGTGTCCAGGAATGCAGGGCCTGTCTCTCTTACTATCTGTCTAACTGTCAGTGCTCTAGCAAAATTAGTTTATTTTTTAAAAGAGCAATAATTACTTCATGAGTCGTGGACATACCTTACCGACACACACACACACACACACTTTAATTCCGACAACATACATGCTCTCTCTTCTCCCTCTTAAGACCTTCACTCCTTTTTTTCTTTGTAAAGGATTGCTTCTGTCCAACTCTTTGAGAGTGCATCCTTTTAATAGCTGTCAAAGGACAGGGTATGTGTTCTATTCCAGGTCTGACAGTTTATATAATGAAAGAAGTTACAAGAAATACAAAGGTGGACTGATATACCGGATTAAATATTGGAAATTCATATCAACACGTTCCATTATCCTGTGAACAGGGTTTTTTTTACACACTTCTGTTTTTCCTCAAAAAAGTTGAGGTAAAAACCTTGAACCAGCGCCAAAATAAACAGTCATCTCAAACTACATGCCTGCAACAGCTGCCAACCTCAAATCCCTCCCATACATACATATAGTATATTCTGACAGGAAGCCTGAAGGCAGTAAAAATAAATACTTTCAAAAGAGCCACCGAGTGTACATACCTGTATATACTGTGTGTTCAATCCTGAGCCCAATGGCCTCGTAAGGATAACAGCTTGTGATTGGTCCAGCCATTGATAGAGGTACAGGTGTTTGGACATGGCCAATTGGGGTGCAATAAAGCTGGAATTCACCGTGTCTGGATGGGGAGTGGAGTGGAGTGGAGCGAAGCCTGTGGCATGAGCTCCACTGAAATGGGTACTTATTTGTGATTCATTTCAACAATCCAGTGGAAGTTTATAGCAGGACGTCTGCGTCTGCGTCTTCTCAAGCCCAGCTTCATAGCTGTGCCCAGTCCGGGGCCCCCAGGACCAGGCCTCCATGCCTGGGGCTGCCTCTCAGCCAGGAACACGGCAGCTCCAGGCATGATATAAGCTCTGCCCCATTATTATTTTTTTTACCTCTAACACTCAAAACATGGAATAGTCTACCCAGTAACCTAAAAAGTATTACTGATTATCAGGCCTTCTCAAGGGGTGTGAAAAAATGGATATTAACCAATCAGCCTTGTCAACATTAGTCATATGTTTTTTTAAAATATGACTCACACTGTATGCCATTTTAATGTGTGTGTGTGGGGGGGGGGGTGTATGACGCATGGCCTATGGATGTGCTTACTTGTTTATATCTTTGTTTGTTTATGTTATTGTATTTTAATATTTGTTTTACCTGTCCAGGGACTGCAGATGGAAAGTAGCTATATACGTAGCTAATAATCTGGCACAAGCCATCTTGTTACTTCTGTAATCAATGTGTATTGTGCATGGTCCCTGTTGAACTAAACTAAATAAACTAAACTTAACTAAACTTGCTTGTGCATGTGAAACTGTAGTGCGTGCCAATGCTATTGAGAGTGATGGGAAATGCTTGAAATCCCTTCAAACTTCCCCTTGAGTCAGAGTGATGGTGGGACACCCATAGATTTGTATATAGAAAATACAGATCTATGGGACACCTACTGCGAACAGAGTGGAAGATGACGTCACAAAGTTGAAGATTAAGTGAGGCGAATGGGCGAATTGGGCGAATGTGGAGTGGGGAGAAATGGGCCACAGCCTTGGGCCATGATGCCCCAGATCACTAGCTACTGTAAAGAGCTACTGTAAAGTGATACTGTAAAGTGCCTGATGCCTTGATGGCTGCTTAACCCTATCCAGACCGGGCTTTTTTGGCATTCCTGGGACCGGGGGGGGGCTCTTTTGACCCCCCCCTCATAACTTAGGAACTGAATGCCGTATGACCACCAAACTTGGAGGGGATGATCTTCAGCCAAAGATCTATGAATGACATCAGTTTGGTGTCATTATTTTATATTATGACATCATTATGACGTCATTTCCTGTTTTTATTGCCCAAAATGTCACCTTCATGTATTTTCCATCTAACTTGGGAAATGCACATAAATTTTGCTTATTATTTGCGTCAGACCACTTCAAATGTTCACAAGGGTGTCTGATGCTGATGAAAATGTAAAAAAATATGAAAAGTGATGATGATGAGACTTAGATCAGTGATTTTTGGTCAGGCGTACCTGTCAGAAAACCGTTGCCATGGCAACAACAAAAACTATAAACCTAATCTTTTGGTATCACACTGTAGCCAACTTCATTTTAGGAAAAGTCACAAAGTTTCGTAGTCATAGCTTTAGTCATTCAGGAGTTATACGACATCAAAGTTGGTGCGGGCACTTTTAGCCCCCCCCCGGTCTGGATAGGGTTAAAGTGCATGACTACTTTCAGTAGACCGTGAAGGCAGCAGCTCACAGACTTTCCATTTTGTGCATAGTATTATTGTCAGGGCTGCAGTACTCGCGTCAGGACTCCAGACTTGAGTCCAGGTCAAGTCTGTTTTTCTATGAACTTGGACTTCACTTGGACTCTAATCTTTTTGGAAGCGTTCTTGTATTAGATTCAAACCTCTTTTGACTTTCTGACTTGACTAGTCCTGGTCTTGGACTCGTCTTGGACTTTACAAAGGTGGATTTGACTACAGCCCTGACAACTGTGCACAGCAGCGTAAAACAAAAGTCTTTATTAAACCACAAATTCTAAGAGAGTGAGATTTATTATTCTAATCACAATGAAAAGGATTTTGTAGTCAACAGTTGTCTCTTGCAAACTATTAACAGGACTTTTCTGGGTAAGTCCTTTGCGGAAATTAGTCAGAGCCAGCTGTCTTAGAGCCCCTGTCCTGGTATGTTTATTCACACTAGTGCAGAAAAACAAAAAAAATCTTTCAAGGCTGCTTTCTGCATTCTCTATGCATGTCTGCTCCAAGATAATACACTCCACACAGGAAGGCAAGCTGGAAGAGGAAAATGGAAAAACAAATGTTTTCTGAATGGAACACGGCGGCATGCTTATTATTCTAATGAAATTCTTGGAGGTGTTAAGCAGTGACCTAATGGTACAGACAGGGCCGCTGACAGATTTTGCTGGGCCCAGGACAAATTCATCTGAAAGGGCCCCTACCCAATACATACAATGTAATGGGGACCCAATTCTGGGCCCCCTATCTCCCTGGGCCTGGGAGGGACAACATACCCTTTTGTCTCTCCCCCCCTGTCGGCGGGCCTGGGTACAGGAGCTACAGACTCTTGTGCCATAGACTGTAAAAGCCGAGGTGTCAATATTTCAAACCAATTTGATTTCAATTTTAACTGTTACTGTGCAGACTGGGGGAGTTGGGGGCTGGGGGGACCAGGTGTTGGACCAGGAAAGAGGAGAGAATCTGGGCTGAGCAGAGTCAAGTCGTAATGTCTCATCTGTGGTCCGCTCTGCTCCGTTCCACCATGACTGGCCGCAAACACTGCACTTCCTCTCTTACATAACGTAAAGCAGCTTCCAAAGCAAACACTGGACCCGCGTCAGGGGACTCGCTTGGCTGCGGCAGTAGCTGCCCTTCCACTGTGGTAGTGGCATTGGGGTGGGAAAAATATGTGAGTCACACAGTCACAGGCATGTGCCACATTATGAGACAGGCAGCAATGGAACACTACTGTGTCTTACTCTAATACTCAGATAGGAGGATCGATCTGGTTCTCAACCCTTTTTTGAACAACCGCCCCCATTGACTTCATCATAAGCCTCCCAACGCCCCCTTGACCACATCATAAGCCTGCCATCGTCCCCTTAGTATTAACAAAATATGAAATAGGCTAATGCCCCCAATGGCAACTGAGCACCCCACCTGTATCCTTATCAAGTGCACTGGGGAAGTTGTGTGAGTGAAGACTCCAGAATGTGTGTAGGGATCCCACATTGCCCTTTTTAAGTAGGAAGTAATACTTTTCCCTGACTCACTGGACCAACTAGAGGCCTTCTTGTCTAGCTTGACGCTGAAAAGCTTGTTTCTGCATCTAATTTCCATCCCAGCCTGTTTGGCTGTAAGACACTCTCATGGCTTAGATCCACCACAGAGAGGCTGGGAATGTATCGAACGACAGAGAGAGAGAGAAAGAGAGAGAGAGAGAGAGAGAGAGAGAGAGAGAGAGAGAGAGAGAGAGAGAGAGAGAGAGAGAAAAGAAGCTTTGAGGGCAAACAAGAGATTAGTTTTGAGTGAATGGGGCATTGTGCAGTTAGTAGACAGCTTTGAAAGTCTGAAGTTGTCACTCTCTGTCGTAAGTGCGGTAAAGCAGTCATTATCACACCTCTGTGTGTGTCAGACATGCCACCCCCACCGGCACCACCTGTGAAATAACTCACAAAGAAGGCAGTCGAAGGAAATCAAAGGGGAAACTGTCTGATTTAGGCAGGCCAGACAACAAGGGGAGGGGGCTTGGTCTTTCTTATGTGTCTGAATCATACCGCCTGTCTATAGTGTTGTACGTGTCAGCAGGACCGCTAGCAGCTTTGGGTGGGCCCAGGACCGAGTCCTCTGAATAGACTCAAAGTTAAAAGCTGACAATGCAACAGCCTAAATAATAAAGTAAGCAGCAAGTGTTCGTCTCAGATTTTGGTATTCTGCTGGGCAGGGCATTCAGTTAACCTTCTTGGTGAACAGACGATAACATTTAAATCCAAATGATCATCATCCATTTGAATCATTTATTCCTGGCCCTCTGGATGGTTTCCTGTCTCGGTGCTGTCTGCTGTCTGTGCACACAGCCCCTTCTGATCCCTGGGAGGAAATTGACCCTCTTCTGGCTTCTCTTTAAAGCTGGAAGACACAGAAATGTGCGGTATGAAATATGTGGCACAGGCACACTGTTACTGCGAGAGGAATGAAAATGTCTAAAATATAAACTCTGTAGAACTAAGTCGACAATGATGGGGAAACTTGGATTCAGAAGTTATTATCCAGTTCCACATATTCAAAATGACTTGGTTTTGGCATTTGGACAGGTGAATATGTGGCCCTGGATTCTAGATTCTGACTCCAGTTTTCCCATCACTGAAAGGAGAGCAATTACAGAATTTGTCATACAAATCAGCGCTGTAACCTGTAAGCTGCAGTCCAGACATGCAGAAAGAACTCCAGACATGCAGAAAGAATTAATTATTGCTTACATAAATCACCTAACATACAGCCTAGCCTAAGTTGTAATTAATTACACAGTATAACAACAGACAATTCAAAGTTAAGCAAGAAGTTAATTGTCCATAGCAGAGAACAGGGCAGGACTGGGAACAAAAAGGCTCAGGCATTTTTGTGCAATCTCCTCTAAATTATGGGCCAGTCTCTAAGAAAATACGTCCCCCCAATAGGCCCCAGAGGACCTTTGGTGAAATGAAGTGAAAGCCCACCTGGGAAACTCCAACTCCCATAGTCATTGTGACACACCATTCCACAGTACACAACGAAACTGCAAGGGACCAGTGTGGCGGCATGGTACCATGCTCAGGGTACCTTAGTCATGGAGGAGGATGGGAGAGAGCACTGGCGGGAGAGAGTCTGACGCCGTAATGGACCTTTTTTTTACCCATGACTGCCCTTGGTCCACTGAGAGAGATGAGGGATGGAGGCCATCAGCCATCAGCCCAGCAGACCCAGGCCTGGTTTCTGTGTTCATTCCCTCCTACATGGTTCCATTAGAGCTTGAGTTCAGCCCCTGGATTGGGCTGGAGATAAGGAAACATTTGTCTTTTTCTTTTCTTCTCTGCTGTGTAACCATCTGCAGATGACTCAGCAGAGTTGACAATGACTCCCTATGCTTACTATGGGGTGCAATGACTGGTTCTCATTTAACCCATTGTGTCCTGGAGTGACACATACGCATTCAGGTTACACTCTTCAGGTCACACATGATCACATTCTTTTCTCTTCAGAGGCTGAGATATTTAGGTTTTTAATAGGGAGAGGGCACCTTTTCCTAAAAAGGGCTTAGGCTAAAATAGGTTAAAAAACGATGATAATCACAGAGCCGGTTTTACCAATTAGGCTGACTAGGCAATTGCCTAGGGCCCCACCCAAACTGTCCACTGTAGTGGCACCACAGTGACCGTCAGCCCTATCATGTTAACCCATTAAGCCTAAGGCACCTGCAAAAAATGCCTGAATGCCTAAGCCCTTTTTGTGAAAAAGTGCCCTCAGCCTTTAACAAGTCCGACAGGCGGACAAAGATGCGTCCGTCTATGCACTCCCACCTTGTGGACACAGGGGGGAATGGCAATTTAGAGAATGCTTTTCAGAGGGACAGACGGACGGACGGACTGACATACCCACTTTTTGAGATGCTAGGACGCATCTAAAATCTAAATTTCTCAGCCTCCGAACCACATAAAAACAGGAAATACATTGCATTTAAAAGCTGGGGCCTTCATTTTGCATTAAAATGTGTTCATTCAGCTCTTACATACCCACATTTTAAATTAAAAAGAATCTCAAATCTCAAGAGCCTGAATGCAGCGTCTATGTCGCTCCAGGCACCTTGGTCAATGCAGCGTATGCAGCATCAGGCTTAAATGGGTTAAATAACAGCAAAAGCACTTCAAATGGGCTCCATGTCCTTGCCTAGGGCTTCCAAATGGGTAGAACCACCACTGGGTAATTAGAAGCAACATTTCTATGCCCATATCTACACTTCAATGTAAGACAGCTGATGAAAGGAACGGAGACGCCGTGTGTTGTTTTCATTTCAAATGTGGCCTATTTTTCTTTTTTTTTATTATTGTTGAGAGGCATACATTACAGTGCAAATGATTCTTTGGCAAACATACAATACAAAATGTCAGATAGGTATCCACGTTTGACCACTCACTTGGTAAAAGCATGATGAAACTTAACAGAGCAGTGCATTCCATTTAAAGTGGGCAGAGAGAGGTCTGGCCGAATGGTAGATAACAAAACAAATGAATGAAAAACAAAATAATAACAACAATAATAACCAATAAACAAAACCAAAACAAATGAAAACAATGAAATGAAAAAAGGAAAATTGCTGTGTGAATGAACAGTGGCAAAATATAAAAGCAGTGGAAAAAAAAAGAAAAGGCAAGATCGAGATGCGAGTTCCTCTGGTATGAGGTGAGTAGAGAGAACTCGTCCGTCTAGAAGAAGGAGAAGAAGAAGAAGAAGGCACTAACTTGTTGGCGGGAAACATCATGGCTGAAACAAATAGGTGAAGAATGGAGCATGTGAGGGGGGACAGAACTAGAAGAGTAAGGCTGAGAATGTGAGCGTGAGTGTGAGCGCCGTGGGGTTGGTTGGTCCTGCAAAACCGGGAAATACCAACATCACGTGATTCAGCAAAAAAAAAAAAAACATTAGTAATGACGCCCAGGGAAGCTGACGGGGGGGACGATGACAAACGGGTCTGTTGTTCCGGGCCCAGGGAGAGAGGGGGCCCAGAATTGGCTCCCCATTACATTGTATGTATTGAGAGGAGGGCCCTTTCAGATGATTTTGTCCCGGGCCCAGTCAAACCTGTCAGCGGCCCTGATGACGCCACACAACATAGGTACATGTGTTATTGTTCTGATGTTGTTCTAGTTGTCACGGCAGGTCAACAGGATGTTATGCATGAACCCCCCACCCACCCCCCCAATCCAACCTATTGTCTGAACGTGGCAACCAGACCCAGATGCTCAGCTTAGCATGAGGAAGTCGCTGGACTGAACTGGACTCCCCTCCCACAGCGTCCCTTTGTATGGCCTCCCTTTCCATGGAAACAGGCCCAAGGACGTTCCACCAGCACAGAGGACAAATTATAGAATGCAAAGAAAACCTATAAAAACAAATGCCAACTCTTGTCACCTACATGTTCTCACATTCATAGAAAGATTAATTATATTAGGTGTTTTGCGGTGGAAAAAAATGAAAACGGTAGATATTAGCTACTCATGTACATAGGTTTTTTCGTTTACAAACATTCATGTTGTGAGGAGGGGCAAGATGCTAAGCAGCCAACCAGGCGAAATCATTTTTTGACCTACAGCAGTCTCCAACAATCCTAGGTTGGACAGTGTGCAGCCAGGGTCGTGCAGCCAGGGATTGTTTACAAACGGTAAACCCATGTATAGCTCTACAAGTGTGGTCTGTCCTCAGAAAAGGAGAAGCTCAGGTAGGGTTTTTCATACGCTGAAGGCATCACTTTCGTCAAGCCTTCATTATCCAGACAGAAATACTGCCCTCATCACTCATCATTACTGTGCCATGATGATCAAATGCTGTGACTACCGCAAACAACACCTCACCACTGGACTCCATGAACTAATATTATTTGTACAAACTATGCCTACTTTGAAGAGTGGTTCTAACAACATGTGTTTCTGTACGTATATGTACTATCTATATTGTATGTGCCTTGATCATAAACCTCCCCATTCATTGTTTGGGATGATGACTCACTGCTAACAAACGCCTCAGAGAAATGTGAGCCAAAAAAGGCAGACATCTTGTCCCTTTTGAGAAGTACAGACTTCTTCCCAACCCTTATTGAGTTTTACTCAAACATTCTACAGCTTTCATAGAACTCTGTGTAAAGATCCAGCCGAGTGTTTGTGACATCGTAGTGAGAACTGCAAAGTTTGCGAAAATTGTAATGACATACACAAGATTATACTACTCAAAGGGTCTACCTATCCCAAGTCTCTCCTCTCTTTCTTTCTCTCTCTCTCTCTCTCTCTCTCTCTCTCTCTCTCTCTCTCTCTCTCTCTCTCTCTCTCTCTCCTCATATGGCTTTCATTACAGAAGAACAGGGGTGTTGGGGGGGGGGTTCATGGAGGTGCAGCGAGAGCATGGATTTGACTAGAGTGACGTCAGCCTTTGTGAGAGAGCGCCTGGAGACGAGAGCCAGGCGTCTTCACACTTCGCCCAAGAGCCTGCTTCTGCCAGCGACGATATGCGTGTGACCACTCAGGGGAAGGACACACACAAACACACACGAAAGAGAGAGAGACAGAGACAGACAGAGAGAGAGAGAGAGAGAGAGAGAGAGAGAGAGAGATACAGAGTTGTTCAGAGTTGCCCAGTGAGAGGACAGAGGGAAGTGGATCGAGAGCGAGCATCTGCGTTATGAAACCCATGTTTAAAACCCCACCACAGGCCTGCATAATCCGCCTGTCCACACTCTCAGTGTGGCTTGACATGACTGCCCGTGGTGGTGGTGATGGTGGTTTAGGGTAGAGTTGAGAGAGTGGGAAGGAGAGGTTTTGATGTGGTGGTTTTGCAGATATGTTCCTGGAAACCACAATGACACTTGTCAACTTTTTGATGAGAGGAGTTGGCCGCAAGGCTTTGACAGACAAAGTGTTGATGCGTTTGTCAGTTTCCCAATAAAAGGAAACTGCGGTGGACAAAAGGGAGAAGAGCCTGAGAAGCATAAGAGAGGTCCCACCTGTGATATCGACGAGGTACCAAAACAGTTTAGCTCCTTCAGCATTGGGTGTCTTGTGTTTTTGTGAGTGTATGTGTGCAGAAAGCAGCTACCCTTGCACATGTGGAAAATACTGAACACTTTTAAATACTGCATCGGTAGATAAGTGGACAGACAGCCCAAGGAAACAGCTGGAAGGGGAAAAATAAAAAAGTAAAAAAAGAGAGCAAAACCTCAACAACTTTCTAGTAAAAGCTGGCGTTCTGTCCGGTCTGTGCTCTTATAGGCCTATACCATGACATGAAAGTAATACCTGGAGCACGAAAATGCATCTCGTAAGCTGAAGTTACCGTAGGAGGGAAGGGGGAGCTTGAAGGGGAGTTTAAAAGGTAGGTCAACACACATGGGACATACAACAACTGTTCTGACATGATGTACCACCCCCCCACTTCCAAGGTCCAGAAAAACAAAACTGTTTATGTGACTTTAGGGAGAGAGAGAGAGAGATAGAGAGAGAGAGAGAGAGAGAGAGGGAGAGTGAGAGAGAGAGAGAGAAAGAGACAGAAACGCCAGATGTTAGTTAACCAACAGGGAAAATATGCACATTCGGTAATCAGTAGACTTTTTTTTGCATTACAATTTTTTAAACAGATATTCACATTATCTTCATATGAAAGCAGATATTACGTAGGGGAAAATACACATTTATATGTAAAAAAAATGTCATATATATTTTTGTATGTTCAATATACGATATAAAAGCACCATAAACATTACGTAAAAGGCACATAATGAGAGTGTATATGATGATTTGCATACTGTAGAAAAAAAAACAAAAACAAAAACAAAAAACTTTTTCTTTCAGACTGATGCAACTAACTAAATCATTTCATCTCAAGAAGAAAAGGGGGCAACACTATATTTTATGATCACGGTATTACAGTGAAAATACATGGAAGCCAATTGGGCAAAGCGAAGCGATGCAAATCAGTGTTGTAGTTTGACAGAGTAAAATTACACAACATTGTTGTTAAGGAAATTAAATTGATTGAAGCCTTATGTTTGATTGTCTGCCAATGGTGAAATTCACTCAGTTGCATGAGGCTAAATCGGTTTTGACGCTTTCGCTTATTGGAGAATTTCATTTCGCTTTGTGATCAGTTCGCTTCCATGTATCCTAACCATTACAGTGTATGTACATAACTAGGCACAGTGGTACAACCTGAGCAGTGATATGTAACATCATGTACTACTGTTATACTTACACAACGTACCAACACAAGATTGTATCACTGCACTTAATTAGGTACATGCACTGCAACACCGTAACGTCATAAAAACAAAGTGTAACCAGAAAGTGTGATTGCGAAGGAGGAGAAACAAATAGCACCAGTTTCTTCGGCATCTCTGACCTGAGAACGCATGTTTTTTTTGTGAGACGACATGGCCGGTGGTGGTCGATGATCTACTTCCCTTTCCGTGCACACAACCAATAGGACGCTGCCCTCATTTGAGCGCTGGCCAATGGCAGCGTTGCCCTCCTCTGTATGCTAGCCTGGTGGGCGGGACCAGCACTCCTCTGGACCACACCCACTGGCCCTTTAGGGTCCCTGTTTGTAAGGCCAAGATGGAAGGAGGGAGGCAGGGAGGGAGGAAGGAAAGGTGGAGTCCCACGTCCATCCTTTATTTGACGAGGCAAATCATGTCCCTGCCTTGATGGCACGTCAGGAAGCCAGTGGACTTGACCATACCCAGGTACGTAAGGCAACGGGCCTCAGGGGTGGGGGCTGGGGGGCGGTGCGGGGCGGGACACTGACAAATCAGAGTTGATATCCAAAAACCCCCCCATAAAAATTATGGATAAATCTCTTCTACAATTTTCGAAAAATTAGATTAAAAAAGCAAAAACAAATACCCTCCCCCAACAACTAGCCGACTGGATGCTGGTGGTTGCAGCACACTGCCATGACTCTAAGACCATGTCTCTGTTGTGGGTGGGAAGTCTCCTCTGGGATGTACACGAGGGTGTGTAAAGGGCTGCATTAGCAGGAGGAGGGAGGTGGAGGTGGAGGAGGTGCTCCTGAGGTTACGCGTGGCCATGGGGCCTGGCCTCCCGACTCGAGGAGGGGGAAGGGGAAGGGGGCTGGTTGAGGCACACAGGGCAGCAGGCTCCTTTCAGTGTCACAGGCTTCTCGCAGTCCGCCGGGGCACACCTCTCCACGAAACACGTCACCTGGGTATCCTAAAGACACAGACACATACAAGACACGTCACCTGGGTATCCTAAAGACACATAAAGAAGAAAAATCCGCACTCACAAGCTACATCTCATTATTTATTTATAGATTACCACCATGTCCACAAGCAAACGCGTTTCGGCTATCAAGCCTTCATCAGTGCGTGGTACAATGAAGGTACCACGCACTGATGAAGGCTTGATAGCCGAAACGTGTTTGCTTGTGGACATGGTGGTAATCTATAAATAAATAATGAGACGTAGCTTGTGAGTGCTGATTTTTCTTCTTTAAGTTGATATCCTAAAGACACAGACACATCCGAGACACTTCTCATGGGTTTCCTGACTGCACAGTTCGCTTCGCTCCTGGCAAATTCGCTCTGGTCGCCCCATTCGCTCACCGTGGCATAGAGAGATAACGATTTCAGGCGCCCAGTTAGCGTAGGTTGCTCTTTGTGTACACAAGGCATAACTCAAGAAACCTGAACTGTGATGTCAGCTATGAATATGTTCTGGATTGTAAGTTGCTTTGGTTTTAAAAAGTGTCTGCCAAATTCAATGAACTATAATGTACTAAATGTTCTTTAAAAGTGCAATACCACAACCTTCCTTTGGAGGGCAGGTTGCAGAAGGGAACAACTTGACACAGTTTGCCCTTTTGAAAACATGTTAAAGCAACACAGGAGTGTTTATTTACATATTTCAAAAAAATGGTTTAGATGTAGGCTGTGCCTTAGAGAGTTGTGTTGTCTTCTCAATCCATGTGTGTTCATGCACATATATGGTATAGTGAAAAAATAATTTTGGTACAAAATAATTGACAAATAATTTGGCCAAGATGGTGGCACAGTGGATACTTCATTTTGGCAGCATCTGATTCCTGGGGAAGTTTATTCTGGACATCACAAAGGGTTTTGTGTAGTTCTATTACACACAGTCTATGATCCTAATATAAGCAAACAGATGTAACACATATCCTGTTAGCATCCTGAGCCACAGAGAGCATACAAAACACATATGCATCCGGACACACACACACACACACACATGCACACACGCACGTATGCACACACACACACACACACACAGACACAGAGAGACACACAGAGACACACAGACACAGACACAGACACACACACAGTGTACTCAATCTGAGGTCTCTCTTGGAACAGGGAGCGTAGCGTGCAGTGCCATGCTGCCAAAGAAAAGCTCTTTTTCACTTTCATTTTCATCTGAAAATGGTGAGTAACACCCTGAGCTCGAAGCCAGACCAGCAAAAAACATGATGTCATCTACCATGTGCTGTTAATGAACCTACCTCTTCAGTTAGAAAAACAACCCCCGACCACAGGCCAGCCCCACCAGATGACAAAAGTAAATAGCCTACCAACCAGAATCAGTTTAAGTCTTGGGATGGGTCGTGTGTGTCAACTGGGAAAATAGTTTTGGAAATACAGTGGGATAAATAAATGGAAATACAGTGGGATAAATAAATGGAGATACAGTGGGATAAATAAATGGAAATACAGTGGGATAAATACATGGAAATACAGTGGGTGACCAAATGTGTTTTTGCTGTTGCAGTTGTGGGGGAATGGAAGACAGTGGGTGTCACTTCAGTTTTATAGCAAAAAGAGATCCCAGTCAGTCACCATTAAACATCCGCCTTTGGTTCTCTGGCAATAACGACACAGCGTATAACTCAGTCCCAACTGTATTTAGACAGCTCTAGTCCCAGACCTATATTCCAAATATTTGCGTTACAATTACACTTGAAGACTCGGCGGACTTAGCAAGGAATGCTAATTCATCAAATGTACCGGTACATCTGGAAAATTAAGTTGTTTAAGAAAAGTTTGGCGTCTAGCTTAGGGAAGGAAATTATATTGATGATTCGCTATCACTCCCCTATACTTACATTAGGCTTCAAATGTCCCAATCCTTGAATGTATGTGTATGTGTGTATAAGATCCTTGAGCTAACTGGTATATTATGTTTGAAATATTTATATGGTTTATACAAACACTGCTAGGCACCTTTATTTCCTTGGGGATTAATACAATGTGTTTATTTTATTCTGTTACAATTCAGACACCATTTTGATTTGAAAGTGTTAAGACATGATGCTTTTAAAACCTACACACATCATCCTTTTACCCTTTTCAGCCTCTAGTAATTTTCGCTCTGGCACCACTTCCAGTGCTGACCTAACTGTGAAACAACGTATGAACAAAACAGCAACACCCATCCCTTCCCCACCCCCATTTCCCCTGATGTTTTGTTTGTATGCACATTTGTGCTTCTATACAGATTATCAAGGCTTGATAATGGAGCCACATTCCCTCTTTAGGCACAAATGAGCTTTTTGTTGTTGAGGGGGAATTCCCACAGCCACCCCCACCACCAGTGGAAACTGTGTAACTGCAAGGTGAAGGCAGGGACCGAAAATTCTTTATTGTGTTAAGACATGGCCCCTGTTATAAGTTATCAGTCATTATCAGAATTGCAATGACCAGAGATGTCAAAAGTTAAAGTAGAAGTAACATTTTCTTCCAACACAGGTAGCTTCACTGAGTAACAAGTAGACCAGCTTACGATCAACTGTCTCTGTGCAGCTTGGATAAAATTTGTGGTGGGTTGTTAGTCATTCAAATACCAACCCAGTCTATCTACCTCATTAGATACAGTGGAAAAAGTAATGTAACATCTATGTAATACCATATGCCAGTGTTGTACTTACAACATCAATGTACTTCTACTTTTACTTTTAACACCTCTGACACCTCAAGTTGTAATGTACTAATGTTACTAATGCTTCTGTGTAATTTTGTAGTAGTGTAGTACTATGTACAGCATTTACAATGAATATTAGGTGTTCCACCGGTGGAGCGGTGCACATTATGAGGCTCCAATAGCCTGTCAGGCCAAAGGGCAGGGAGTGGCAGAGGGCTCCTCGCCAGGGAAAGAAAAACCTTGCCAAGTGTGCCAGGACGGAGATCAGTCCGACCTTGCATGGGCGGGAGAGTTGTGTGTTAGAGGTTTGACTCGACACATTTTATGCAACAGGCAGACTGCCCACATCCCATCCACCCATCCACCCATCCTCCCTCGCCCCCCCCGATCCCAAGCCCCCCCTGTGTGGCCTGCGGAAACCCGATCGCTCCGCCGAGGGCCTTTATCAGCACCTCCACAGGAGGAGGGCCCCCGGCCCACGGGACTAGACCCGCGCCGCAGGGACAACAATGGGGCGTGCTGGGCGATCGCTAGGAACGCCGCCGGTCAGATAAGGCAGCCTGCTGAAAACAAGCACCGCCGCTGTACTGTCTAACCCGGCGCTGGTCAACACAACGGGCTACTCTCACACACACTCACACACACACACACACACACACACACACACACACACACACACACACACACACACACACACACACACACACACACACACACACACACACACACACACACACACACACACACACACACACACACACAGCCTGAACACATCCTGGTGGGCGAAACACCACACAATAGCATAATACTGTACAGAGTTGAGTGCAGTTGGTTTTTTTTGTCAAAAGTGGATACTATAGCGAGTCCAGCCCATAATACAAACAAACTTGATGACCACACACTGATACACTGTAAGTATTGTGCAGTTGGAAATCAGAACAGAGAGGGACATTTTCCTTTACAGGCTGTGTTGGTCTGTGGTTCTAGAAGTTGCACATACTGTACTTTGCATGGTGCAGGAGTACTACTCCATATTTGACAATACTTGTTGTCAATACTTTGACAACTTTCTAATATATATATATACTGTTTAACATTTTAAGGACTTTTTTGCCTTTATTTTTGACAGGACAGTGACAGAGGGACAGGAAATGAGTGGGGAGAGAGAGACAGGGAAGGATCGGAAAATGACCTGAGCTGGAAATCAAACCCAGATTGCCGGCGTAGTAACCCTACCGTTAGGCCATGGCAGGGCCGACAATAGATAAACTAGATAAGATTGACTTGTTGGTCAATATTGCCATGCAAGAAGTGTTGAGTAAACGTTGAGACGTACTTTGCATTGGCATGTGGTGCAGGAGTCCCTTTTCCAGCGAGCCCCGTCCCGACGCTCATGGCCCTCCAGATCAGTGCAGTCCGTCTTGCTCAGGCGCGCTTCAAGTCTCTTTATCTGGCAGAGGGAAGAGAGAGAGAGAGAGAGAGAGAGAGAGCGAGAGAGCGAGCGAGAGAGAGAGAGGGAGAGAGAGAGAGGGAGAGAAGAAAATGTGAGTTGACCCAGTTGATCTTTACAGAAACCTCTTGTTGCTACAATGGAAAACATTTAAAAATGTCTGAATTTATATGCTATGGAGCCATGCAAGTGCTGGCTGATTATACATGCAAACATGAACCAAACAAAAGTATCATATAATGAGGACAGAAATGCCGAAGGATGTGTAGATGTCTTAATACATTCTTGCATGACACGGTGCATTTCATGTGCCATGTTTTTTTAAAGGACAAAAACTTGATGGACATCTTCATTTTTTGTTCGTTTTCTAGATTCAGCATAAACGCTTCGCCTGTTTTCCACACAAAATGAAAACAAGCACTTTCTCGAAAGGCTCACGTGTCCACAGTAGAACATGCTCTCGTTCTGTCGACAGCAATCACGCGCGCCAACTCAACCGTGGCGGATTTATTTGACTATCCACTTACAGTAAATATCCCAAAAGCACTTGTGGGCCCCACCACACCACATGGCCAAGGAGAGCCCAACTGGGTCAAGATGCAAAAAAACCCTCTTCCCCTTTAAATCATCCTGGAGCCCCAAAGACTTTATCAGACCCATACCACCTTATTTAATGGGCGGCTCGCCTACAGTGACGTGTACTGTAACTCTGTCTCTAAAGCTGCCCTGCGTACCGCCATGCTATCCGATATGCTGTTTGGATATCCTGATGGACTTTGGGTTAAACAGTGCCGCGGGGAGTCCTGGACTGATGGCCCTAGCTCTCTCTCTATGTTTTTCCTGTGTAAGTGTGTTCTCTGTGTGTGTGTGTGTGTGTGTGTGTGTGTGTGTGTGTGTGTGTGTGTGTGTGTGTGTGTGTGTGTGTGTGTGTGTGTGTGTGTGTGTGTGCGCGGAAAGCAGAGACACTGTGGATGACTTGCAGCAATACGTTTCGTCCTGGACACATGGTACCAAATATCAATGGAGAACGTGTTTATTTTCCCTCGATTTGGTCATTGTTCTTTTTATGCTCCTAAAGAATGTTGTGTAGCACACATACTACTGAAGGCAGGGAACACTGGTGTGCACACCAGCAACAAAAGGTTGCACAATCCAGGGGAAAAAACAGATGTTCATACTGTATGTTAACCATTTTCACTTTTCCTGACCTGCTGTGCACCTAATAGTTACGTTCCTGGAAGTACAGATGTTTTGTCAACCATTTCAACTCTTGCTGTACAGTGGGAGGGACATATGAAAATCTGACTGCTGCTTGCCTGCCGGAACAAAAAATGAAGAATGCTCTCTTTTCCTGGAGATACAAGTGTTTTTGTTGAAACAGCAAATTAGAAATGAAAATGTCAAAACTAACACACTGTTCTGTCACTTGTGTAATTCTGTAACAAACTGTGACATTGCCTTGGGGCTAACTCTTGAAATTTACTACGAGGCAATATGAGCATCATCACACAGAGCTATTTGTAAAATTTAGAAATGTGTGAAAATCATCACTGAGACATAATATTATTTAAGATATTTCTGAAGTTTAAAAGTGTATTTTACATGCATCACATGACTGATTGACTGAAAACGTGTGCTGTCAGAATGTTGACGTTACATAACTGAAGATTAACAGTACAGAGCACTACAAAACACAGACAAATCGTGACGGATCCTCACCTGTTTTCGCAAACTCGTGATGGTCTTCTGCATATCTGTGACAAAGTCTTGGAAGTCGTTCAGCGAGGGTTCAGTGCTTGGTTTACCCGGCAGTGAGACGTTCACGGGCACAGAGGGCTCATCATGTGGTATGCTGGATACATACACAAAACACATTGCCATGGTTACCATGCTGATCTGTTTCCCACCACACAGTCCAATTTGTGCTGCTACTTCAAAACTTTGCGGGTGTGCGTGAGAAACTAATAACTTCAAAACAAGGGTTATCCCAGACAGTGGATGAAAAACAAACCTTGCTTATTAGGAATGGAAGCATATTTTAACAGCAATTCAATATTCTAACAGCTAAGCTCAACAGCTTCATTCCCAATGAAAATAAAACCAAATAACTCTTCTAGTAGATGGTTTAAGCCAGGGGTGGGGAACAAGGAGGTCGGGAACCTATGTCTCGAGGGCCATTTGCGGCCCTTGAAGCCATTTTATCCGGCCCCCGACATACTTTTGATGTTATGCAGCATCATTTTGTAAAGGAATCGTAGAAATTCCATTTGCGATACAATTAACCCCTTAATGCACACCGTACCTCCTGTGGCATGCTGTAATAGACATTGAAAGTTAACTACTATAGTACTACACTACTATGACAGTGCACAGGGCCTTTAGTAATACATTACGACTTGGTCATTGCCATGCTGGCAACAGCTAATTTATAAAGGTGTGTCCTAAGGGGTTAAGCTATATTCAAGGGACCTAGAGAAGGTGGGGTCTGTTGTAAAGGTGGCTGCCTTGAATATAGGCCTAAAGTGCAGGGGGAAATCCTGGTTTGTGTTCATAGTACGGCCCTTGGAGGACTTTTAGGACCCTTAGAGCAACTTGAAGTGGCCCTTCAAATGAAAAAATGTTTCCCACCCCTGGTTTAAGCCTTGCTCTTCAGCAAACTGACCTTAGTAAACATAATGTTCATTCTCTCTGGGGATCATCCGTTTGAATGATGAGCTAATCCTCTCATTACCTCTCATTGGATGTGGTGTCCTTCGTAGTGTCCTTCGCAGTGTCCTTTGTAGCATCCTTAGTAGGTTTGTCGTCAACATAGCTGTGGTCTGCTGATCTGCGACCCCGGAAGTGGAAGGACAGCGCATTGAACTGACCCTTGGTCCTGCAGTCTATAATGCCAATAAAAAAAGAATTGTACTGACTGATATGAAATGCACCTGTATCTTTTAACAGTGGATGAGTCACTCTGTACAAAAGGATATTGTCATTCACCTGCTCAACACCCTCATTCACAAAAAATACTTTCACAGAAACAGAAATGCTAACAGAGTTATACAATGTCTACAGGTATGCACACATGAATACACATGCAGAAACATGTGGACAGTTACACACATACACATGACAGAGTACAGGACCTTCTCATCTTGTCTCATCTCTTTGCAATGGACTCCTAATGCCCAAGGCCATCCGTACAGGCTCCTCCACACTACCACACACTTCAAAAGAGGCCATACCACACAGACCCCATGTCAGTATGTACTGCTGACTCCTGCCTGCCCATCATTATAAAGTGCTGTGCCAAGATCAGATTTAACCGGCGACTGCAAGATAAGATAACACAGCTGCTATTATCTGCTCTGCAGGAAATCAGGCAGACTTGTCTGGACAAGGCCGGGTCATAAAACTGCCTAGCTATAACATGAAAGGGGACAGTAGACAGTCTTTCGCTCTCTGTCTCTCGGTGTCTCTCTCCCTCTCTCTCTTTCTCCCGTGCCCCGTACTGTACTGTGCGAAGATCAAATGGCATGACTTTGGCAGTAATAAAACACACATTTCTGAAATGTGTAATTTAGAATTGCCCAGGGATAAAATGCCATGTAGTTGTAAGTAAGTTGATAAACAAATGCTTTTGCTTTCTCTACATGCATGGTTCTTTGCCCCTTTTGGAGAGAGAGAGAGAGAGAGAGGTGAAGAGCCTCTTTTTATGAATGTGTGCTCTGCTTACACACGAACACACATGGATCGATGGACACACGCACTCATATATACAGGTCCACTGACCTTGTTCGAGCCCAAGACAAAGTAATTTGAAAGGGCCCTCCCCACAATACTGTACTCCCTGGTCCCGGGTCAACTGACCCCTTTGTTCACCCACCCCCATCCCCAGTCGGCTTCCCTGTGCGCACGCACACGCACACGCACACACACATGCACACACAAATACAGTTGTGATTTAGGAGCCAGGAGTACAGTACATTAGTGAACTTAATCAGGGGTGACCTAGTTTGTCAGATGTGACTCTTCAAAGACCTCTCCCTTACAGACTACTAAAGGTCCAACATTTCCAAAATGTATGCTGCTCATTCACAAATGTCATATTGCTGTATTGCCACTTTCCAAGTATGCATTCATGGCTTGGACGTTTACATTTAATACAGAACGTGAACATATGCTCTCCATCTAAATCCACCATTTTAAATGTCACACCCATCTTGGACTGCAAACCCTACTCATGTCAGACCACAAACACAGTCCCTATACACAGTCCTCCCTATTAATGAAATGACACAGATTTCTTATCTACTGGCTTTTGACTTTTACTCTACCTTTTTTTTTTTGATACTTTTTATTTATGGTATTTTATAGATGCAAGACAAATACAAAGACAAAAAAAACAGGGAAAAAACTAAAAAACAAAAAGAAAAATAATGTGGAGGTCAGGAGAATAAGCGCATATCACAGTCAATACAATACAATACAATACTATCAATACAATACAATAGTCTCATTAACCTGTGTTGTTAGTTCTGTCATTTATGTAAACGGACCATTTAATCCACTTTCTTTCTCCAATTTCTTTTTGCAGCCTTAGGGAATAGGTCATCTGCTCAAGAAGATGTAAATGTTTTACAATGCCAACAAATGTGCCCACCGTAGGTGTATCTTTCTGTAGCCAGAATTTGGTAATTGCCTTTTCCCATGCTGCCATCATAATTTTTAAGAGGTACTCATCATCTTTGTCTAATTCCTCAGTGACCTAAGTACACCTTATCAATAACTTCTGTCACCTCCATCCTGTAAGTCTGAATGTAGGGACACAACCAAAATATATGAGCATGATCCACCATGTTTTCTCCACATTGTCTCCAGCAGCCCAGCTGAGTGTCTGTTTGTTTGCCCTTTTGCTTAGGGGTTATAAAGAAGCGGATCAGGTTTTTCCAGCAAAAGTCTCTCCACCCCAATGAGTTTGTAGTAGTTGACTGTATTTTCCAAGCATTCGTCCATATGTCCTCTGTTATTACAATGTCCAGTTCTTTTTCCCAGCGTTGCTTCACATATTCTGTTGAGTCCTTCTTAAGAGATCTGACAGCATGATACAGTTTACTTATCAGCCCTTTACTGCTCATGCAGTTGTACGCTCCAACAAATAATTGAACAACCTTAGAACACTCTTTCTGTTCAGAGTCCCTAACCTCTTTACAGAAATAATCAGACATTTGCAAGTACCTGTAGAAATCCTGCCTCCTCAGGCCATGGACCTTACATATATGTTCAAAACTGTGGAGTTTTCCATCTTTAACTATTGTACATAGAGATGTGATACCTTGATGGACCCATTGTTTGTATCTGAAGTCATACAATGATGGTTTATAGTCAGGATCATAAGCAGGCCAGCTGAGTAGTTTTACTTCCCTTGAGTGTGATGGCGTTTAACCATTTCAAACCATATCTTAAATGATAAGTTCACCCAGTTGCTTTCTGTCTGTGGTCTTGACATATCCCTGTCAACACAACACCATAGATGCCTGTAAGGGGACATCTGTTAAAGATGTCTCTATATCTTTCCACTTAGCTTTATAAGATGGGTTGCATAGACAGACAAGTGGCCTCAGCTGAGCAGATATATAATAGTCCTTTATAGATGGGAGTGCCATACCCCCCTGTAACCGTGGCAACTGGAGAGTGGAGAATTTAACCCTTGGCCTCTTATNGCTCCACACAAATAATGAAATGTGCCTATTCCATTCTCTGAATTGTTTTGTAGGATATCTATAGGAAGTGATAAAAAAAGATAAAGTAATCTGGGCAAGATGTTCATCTTAACTGTTTCTAATTCTAAACTGCCAAAGTCAAGGGGGAGGAGACTCCACCTGTTAAGATCCTCATATATTTTTTTACTAACATTGTTGTAATTACGTTGGAATAACTGAGACAAATCTTTAGTCAAATAAACTCCTAAGTATGTAATTTGGGTAGAGTGCCAGTTAAAGGCATAGTTTGTTCTAAGTTCCTGTGTGGGAGCAAAATGAAATGTCATAACCTGAGTTTTATCTATATTGAGAACATAACCTGAATATTTCCCATATGTTTCCAACATGTCCATTAAAATAGGCAGGCCAGAGGCTGGTTCAGACAAAGTGACAAGTACATCATCGGCATATAGGCTTACTTTATATTCTTCTCCACCTATGGAGATACCCCTCAGTTTTTCCTCCTGCCTTATGGCCTGTGCCAAAGGTTCAATGAACAGGTTGAAGAGACTAGGACTGGCAGGACAGCCCTGTCTACATCCACGCTCCAGCCTAATAGGATCTGAAAGACTGCCATTTACCTTAATTCTAGCTATGGAATTATCCCCAAAGCCGAATCTTCTCATTACTGAATAAAGAAAATTCCAGCCCACTGAATCAAAGGCCATGGCAGCATCTAAACTTAAAATAATGGCCCTTGACTGTGTTGTGTTGATATGTTCAATAATGTGGAGGGATCTCCTAATATTATCTTGTGTTTGTCTATTCCTAATGAATCCGGTTTGATCCTCATCTATTAGATCGTGCATTGCTGTTTCCATTCTTTTCGTTAAGATTGTTGCATAGAGTTTATAGTCTGAATTTAACACACTGATTGGTCTATACCCTTTGCAATCAGTCCTATCCTTCCCTTCCTTAGGGATGACAGATATGAATGCCTCTCTCCAAGATGGCGGGGTATATCCATCCTCTAATATGTAATTAAAGCAAGTATCAAGAAGGGGTACCAAATGTTCCCTCATGGTTTTTGTACCATTCTGGGGGAAATCCATCCACACCAGGTGACTTGTTATTATTCAGACTTGAGGATTGGCATCATTTATCTCCTCCCCTGTTATTGGCTGAGTTAGTATGTCATTGATTTGTGTGCCAATATTTGGTAGGTCTAAAGGAATTCAGGAACTCTGTTATAGATTGCATATCTGCCTGGTCCCTATTAGAGTAAAGGGATGTATAGTATTTCTCAAATGATTTCTGTATGTCATCTACATCTGTAACAATCTTATTTGTGACAGGGTCTTTTATCCTATGAATTGTATTTTCAGCCTGTTGTTTCTTTAGTCTCCAGGCTAACAACTTTGACGCTTTGGGACCAGCCTCATAATATCTTTGTTTCATAAATCTGAGTTTTTTCTCCACCTCCTCACTTAATATTTTGTCTATATCCTGTTTAACAAGTCTTATTTGTTGTACAATGGTGTGGTCTCTATTGGTGATATGCATTTGTTCAAGGTTCTTTAATTTTTCTTCCAAGTCTGACAGTTGCATTGTTTTTAACTTTTTTGATAAGGCTGACCAAGCTATTATCTTGCCTCTAAGGACGGCCTTAAACGCATCCCATAGCATACTAGGGTTTACAGTCCCATTATCATTTTCCTGAAGATATAAATCTAGCTCAATTTTCATCATAGACACAAAACTGGCATCATTTAACATACCACAGTTTAACCTCCAAAGGGTTTTGCGTTTTCTACCTTCTAAATGCAGTGTTATATGAATTCCTGCATGGTCAGAGAGGATTCTCTGGCCAATTTTACATTCTTTAATTCTGTGTAGATCTTTTTTATACATAAACACATAATCTAGTCTGGAGTGAGTCCCATGTCTCCCAGAGTAGAAGGTATATCCATTAGGGGTGTGCAAAATAATCGCTGCATCGATGCATCGCGATACTTACTCTCATGATACAATGCATCGATTCATGACAAGGTATCGTGATACTTATTTTCTCAATATACTGCATGGAGTCATGACAATTGATTATTTGATAACAATAAAATTCGATTTGCCACGGGTTATTTTGTTCAGTAGAGAATAGGTAATATTTCTGTTGTGATGTAAGCTCTCTCCCAGATGATAGAATGCTTAAATAGAATGAACTGACTTAAGAAAGCGACACAGCAACTGACAAATAAGCTGTATTTTACACATTTACTGAAGTAAATATCGCAATGCATCACAGTAGTACATGAATCGCAATGCATCGTGATAGAATCGCATCGTGGCATGTGTATCGTGATGCGCATCGAATCGTGAACCCTTTGCCAATACCCACCCCTAATACCCAGGTTGTGAACCATGTATTGCTCTCCACACATCACTCAGTCCTAGTTCTCTTATGGCCTTATTAATTATTTTTTCTGTGGGGGTTCTTTTCCTGTTTTTATTAGTGGTGTCTAAAGAGGGATTGAGTAAAGAATTTAAATCACCAGAGCAAATAAGCGTTCCATATGTCTCTGTTGCAATCAGATCAAACACCCTTTTAAAGAATGAAGTCTGACTCCCTGGAGGGGCATAAATATTAAACAAAGTCACTTCTTGCTGATCTATTTTGCATTTAACCAGAACAAACCTACCTTCTTTATCCCTTATTTCAGAAACAAATTCGAATGGGGTGGAGTTTGAAATTAGTATTATTACTCCCCTTTTCCTTCCATTTTTATATGATGAAAAAAAAGAATTTTTAAAACCCAGCTTTTTAAATTTTTCATGCTCAACTGCAGACAAATGGGTTTCCTGCCAAAACATTATATTCACCCTGTCCCTTTTAGCCTTGGCTATCATCTTACTACGTTTTATAGGGTTGCTAAGCCCATTTACATTCCATGACAATATGTTATAACATTGATAGTACATTCATATTATCATTTGCATCGTGTGATCTACACTCTCAGATCTCAAAGAAAAACAAGTAGGAAAAAAAGGAAAACGTGAGGAAACTACAACTATAATACAGACAAATGAACAGGGCTCCCAACAAGAAAGGTGACACATCACCTTTAGGAAGAGGGAGGGAACTGCCACTAGGTGGGGTCCCTCAGTCAGCTGACGCAAAAACAAAAAAGATTTGTGGCAGTCTGATGACAGTGCATAGTATCAGCTTTACAAATATAAACAAAATAGACGACTATTCAGGCGAGTGGTTCTCCTCATCTGAGGCATCCTTCCTGCGATATTCCTGTAGCCTCTCTCTCACCTGCTGTTGGTATTCTTCCCCTCTGTTGCGGGGCTTAATCACCTCCCATGGTAGCAGCTTGTCAAGCGAGGCCTCCGTGTGAGCCCCCGTGTTTCTTTCGCATGTGATCTTGCCCACGTCGAACCCACGCCTCCTCAGATCCTCTGCTGCTTGCGTCGCGTTGTAATAGGTGACCGCGCCGCCCGGTAGATGAACTCGCATTCTGGTCATCGGAGTCCGGAATCGTATCCCCCTTTCCTTCAGCGCTTTCTTAACAGGGACGTATTCCTTCCTTTTCTTTTGGACAGCTTCGGCATAGTCATGGTCAAAATACACTCGCTTGTCATCATGGCTAAGACCTTTGTTCCAGGCTGCGGTGAGGATCTTTTCTTTCACTGTGAACTGGAGGAAACGAACCACCATTGAGCGTGGTGGAGCATCAGGGGATGGTTTAGCAGCCAGCGCTCGGTGAGCGCGTTCTATCCCAAGGTCGCAGCTCCATGTCGGGTCGATGTCATCACTGAGTTGGGTCTTAATCATATTCACCACAAACACTGTTGCAGAGGTAGGCCTACCCTCTGCGTCCTCTGGTATTCCATAAATTCTGATGTTGTTTCGTCTGGCGTGCCCCTCCATCTCGGTCACTTTATCCCTCAGCGTTTGTTGGTTTGCCAGCAACTGGGTTAGCGTCTCCTTCACAGCAATGTCCCATCGCTCCGCGTCCGCCATGCCATGTTCAATCTCTCCAACTCGCTCAGTAACATCCTCAACTCGGCTGGTCACATCTTGAAGTTTTGTGCGCATTTCAGAAGTGAAATCGTCCATTTGCTTTTTGATATCTTCTCTTAGACATTTACTAAATTCTTTTAAGTCCTTTTTCAGTTCAGTTCTTAGGCATTCCATTCCTTTAGCCACAGCTGCACTCACTGCTTCTCGAATTGTCTCCATAACTTCGCCATGTGCTCCTCCGTGTTTTTCAGCATCTCTCTGCTTTTCCTCGGTTTCTCGCCCTTTCGTCGTCTTTCCTTTCGTGGATTTGCCCGCACTCATTCTTGCAAATGAATTTTAAACAAAATATATGAATTTTTATCAAATTGAGTGGGAAAAAATAAAGCTGATACAGGAGCTCAGGTTTTATGCTGCCATCTCAACTCTCGCGCCACCGGAAGTCCGACTTTTACTCTACTTTATACGGATAAAAGATGAACAGTCAATATCTTCCTAGCTTCCTCAATTTGGACCCAAAACGTGGGCATCTAAAACAGTCGGCCTTTCAATTACCGTAACTTGCCCTCTTTCTGATTTCACACCCTATTTCCCAACTCTACTAACAAGTTCAAACGCTGATATCAAATAAAATCAAATCAAATCAAATCAAGTAATCAACCTACTGATTTTTGAAAGTTGTGGGCTATTTTGTCTTTGTCTTCACTGTCCACAAACCGCCCCCCAACCAACAACAAAAAAAAATCCGTCTGACTGATTCCTAGAAACCTGAGGGCCCCTGCTGTTGTCCACATCTGACTTTGAGGGGAGGGGGTCAACTGTTGCATGGCAAGAAAGGTGTCTGTGTGTTTGATCTTCGGAGGCATGCGTTCACCTCGGTTACCATCAGGGCAGCCTGTCAATTACTGAGGGATTACTGTAACTAGCCTGACACAATTTCCCCTAATTTATAACGCTGAAGGCTGAAACAGGCCTGAGCAGGAACAAAAACGGGGGAACGGGACGGGAAACTGGACGCTTGAAGAAGCGGGAGAGTCGAGACTTCAAACGGCTCAGAGGTCAAATGGCCGTATGGATGCTGACGGCAGCCCGCTGTGACAGTAAATGGTGTCATCCAAAGCAGCCCTGGTAATCTGCAGGACAGGAAGCAGAGGCCTAATGGGGGAGGTGAAGCATGATGCTGCATGGAGTGGCGGGGAGGGTCAGCCGAGGGTGTGTGTGTGTGTGTGTGTGTGTCAGAGAGCATGCGTGCATGTGTGTTTGTGTGTGTGAGAGAGTGTTTTTGTGTGTAGGGTGAGAAGGAATGCATTGTGCGTGCGTAGTGTGTACGTACATACGTGCTTGCGTGCGTGCATGAGTGCCTGCGTGCGTGCATGTGTGTACACGTGCTTGTGTGTGTGAGGTGTGGTTAGTGGATAATTGAATGCAGTTGACTCCATTCGTCAAGCCAGCAGTTCTCAACACCACCACAACCCCTCTGAATCTGGCTATTATCTATACAGAGTACAAGCCCTTTTCCTAACATAAATAACGGCAACATACTACAATAGATATGGCCGAAGTGAGGATGACGAATATTTCAGTTTAGTATTCCATACTTGCTAATTCTGCCGTATCTGTTAAATCTGATCTGACTTTTGAGGCAGCTGGTGCCAATCGAATTAGTGGTCAACTTTTCACTTTGCTTTTCACGGTCCGCTGATAGCACAGTGATATAAGTGATAGCTCTTACATGCCATGTGCTATCCAGAGAAGAGGAAAATAAGCTTCATCTTTGTCTGTGTCTATGTGTCATCTGCTATGAAGAGAGGGGGAGGTCAACAGGGCCGCTTACTGGTTTGACAAAATCATCTGAATGCCCCCCGCCTACCCAATATAATAAAGACACCCTCTCCCGGGGATTGGGGTATCTGACCTCTCCCTCCCCCACCCCATCCTTGCATGTCTCCTGTCTCTCATCAGAGCTATCCCATATTTGGCAAAGAAACTCTTCCAGACATATGAGAGGTTCAAACGAAAAATCATCTGAATGCCCCCATCCAACACAATATACTGAAGACTTCATTCTGGGCCCACCCTCTTGCTGGGATTGGGACACCTGACCTCTTTGCCCACCCCCCTGTCGACTTCCCTGGTGGTCACTAATGCAGCTCTCCTGTCTCTCATCAGCGTTATCCCAAATTTGGCAAAGAAGCTCTTCCAGACACACGAGGGGTTCAAACGATGCGAGGCATCAGCGGGCTCAGACTCAAAGGATGAAGTTTGACCCGATTCAATCAGCACCTCAGGAGCGTAATCAGAGTCGAAAGTGGACCCCCTCCCACCCCTCGCAAAAAAACAAGGCTTCATCGTTTCAGGCACAGAGTCTTATTTCAAAGACACACTGAACACTGTTTCCCCTTTTCTAAGCTATGTCATCATCATCTGTGAGAGTAATTGCTGTAATGGCAACCAGTTGTGTCGTATGAAACAAAGGAACTGCAAGCTGTGCATAAACACTGTAACTGAAATACAGCGATGCACATGGGCTGACTCAGATAGTCTGTGCCTGCGTTTATTTACTGAGTCTGCTTAAAACTACACAAATCTAAATCTATCTAAATCTATCTGCTCTTTTTGTTTCAAGGCTTCAAAACCTTTCTTGTTAATTGTACACAGTTTCTGTACAATGCAGCAAAACACTTCTGACACATTGACATCATAGGTGGGTGTACTGTCTGTATTTGGCCAATTTAGACAGACGGACAAACAACAACAAGACAAGCCTTCGCCCACACAACAGAACTGCTGCAAAACAGACAAAACCTCATCAACGTACCACCAGCACTGTTGCTAACAACAAATAGACCACCTGCACCTTCACAGCTTGAACATCAAATGAACATCAAACATACAGACCTCCCCTCTGAAACACAACTGCCAAGACACAATGTGTGTGAAAGCACACAATTTTTAGCTTGTGAAAAGGAAGGATAAGTCACCTACTCTGGTCAAAGCTGGGTCTTTTGGACACCACACAAACACTCTGTGACGCCATTCAATTGTTCAATCCAAACCAGTCTCACACTCATTGCTTCAAGAAATGAGCCCAACGGTATTTTATGCCCGAGCCTCAATATAGCATAAGCAACATGATGCAGAAGATCAGGTGGCCTACACTTAAATCTTTAGCCAAACTTAACCGCCGTCAATGAAATGCTTGTCACAGTAGCAACCTTTTACTTCACAATTCGCTGCAATAGGGGGTTCCTTTTCCTTTTGCATAATGATGCGAAGCAAAAGGGGAATCCTTTGTCCAAGTCTCAATATATGACTATAAAGTGTCAACATATGACGAGCTGGGTGTGAGACTGTGTCAACCTCAGTCAGGTCACAGCCACAACCCTGGCACTTGGCCAAAGTACAAGTAAAAGTAAATTCATGGAACAACAAGTACAACACTAGCACATGATAAAACACAGCGATAACGGTTACACCAGTTGTTCCATTGCACCCAATGAGGTGCCTAGATGTTGTTACTGAAAAAAATTAACAACCTCAAAAGAAACCCCCCAAATTTGATCCATCCAGCGCAGAGTCAGGTACATCGCTCTAGACTAACTGTAGATCAGATACTCAGTGAAGGTACTTGTGTTTAAAAGAAACAAAGGCAGGTTTTTCTTTTCTACTTCAACCCGTTAAAACACGGCGAGTTACCGGAATGGCAATGACCGAGTAACAGCGCATTACTAAAGGCCCTCTGTTATGTCATAGTAGAGTAGTGCTATGGTAATTAACCTTTCAGTGACAATGACAGCGTGCCGCTGGTGGTATGGCGTGTATTACGGGGCTATCTTTTTACTTTGGCCACCTCTGAACCCTAGTGATGGGCCGTCTTTACCTTCGCAGCAGTCCTGCCACATGCGGAGGTCGATCTTGGGGATGTCATCGCAGCTGCCGTATCCGTGGGGATACTCGGCCACCTTGAAGACGTCCGGTTGGATGTGGGTGATGTTGTCACCGTTGTCACAAAGCACCCGTGTGAGGGACGCCTGCTTCAGCTGCGTCAGCTGGGCTGGTGTGAACACTCCCGGGTTCTCGTACCAGAACCTAGTGGTCGGTGGAGCGAATATCATATCAGAGTTTGTTTGTATTTGTGAAATGCAGGGATTAGATAAAAAAAAAACTCAAGTTCTTTATGAACAGATATAGTATACTGCTGCATACTTGTGCACCATCCTTTGCATGAGTATACAAAAATATTATATTTGATTCCGAGATTGCCTTTGACACGGATGAAACCCTTATGAACGGATCTTCAAAAATTCACTGATCTAAACAACCCTCCATTTATGACGTAAATAATGGTGTTCTTCCTGCTTCTGTACCTACATCACATGTGTGTGTGTGTGTGTGTGTGTGTGTGTGTGTGTGTGTGTGTGTGTGTGTGTGTGTGTGTGTGTGTGTGTGTGTGTGTGTGTGTGTGTGTGTGTGTGTGTGTGTGTGTGTGTATTGTATTGTATTGTACATGTCTATATCAGTACGTTAGTGTTTGAAAAACTGCACATGTGTGAGTGTGTATTGTCAGTGTGTATGCTGAGAATGAGTGTGTCAGTGAAAGAATTGTAAATTCATGTATGAGTAGCTTAGTGTGTGTGCGCGCCCGTGCGAATGTTTGTGTGAGAGAGACAGAGAGAGAGAGAGAGATTATTGTCAATGTCTTATTCAAATGTTTTAGTTAAACTGCACATTGGAGACTGTTCAAACACAATTTCAAACTTCTGTGCTAACCCTGTTACATAGATTTTTGACAATAAAGTACACTTGACATGATGTTGTTTTTCACATGCATGGAATCTTGGACGCACAGATTAAAAATAAATAATTAAAGAAAACAAACAGCGTACCTATCTCCATCCCTCAGGCGTTTAAACTGGGCAGCCAGCAGGCACATGAGAGTGGGGCCCAGTCTGCTTCCAGGAACCAGGTCCTCAGCCATCAGTGCAGGAAACAGGTCAATGTTCAAGGGAGTGCCGTAGAGTCTGGCACGAAAACAAAAAATAACCACAGAAGCAAGAGCAGAGCAGAAGAGGAAACAATCAGTAACAGGGCAGACATGACGAGAGGTGCACAATGCACCAGCCTATGCTGGAATCTGGGGCACACAGATATGGACATTCCAAGGCCATTCCAAGGCTGGCGATGCAGCCTTTGGAAAGGGGAGAACAACAAACAAAAAACAGAAAAAACAAATCTCGGAAGGACGGCTCCATTCTTACCTCTGCAGTTTCTCCCTCACGGTGGGGTTTCTGATCTCGTTCCTGAGATCCTCGAAGGTCTGCGCGGACGTGAGGTTGCAGAAGACCCGGTAGTCGTTGTACGGCGGGATGCCGTGGTCGCGGCCCCTCTGGATGTTCATGGCGGCCAGGTCCAGGGCCACGGCGTGGGCCATGGAGAAGAGCCTCTCCGTCAGCTCCGTGTTCAGCAGCTGCGTGGACACCCGCATCTTGCCCGCCACGCCGAACAGCCCGCGGAGGAGCGGGTCGATGCCCCCTTCGTTGACGATGCGGAAGGGCGAGAAGAAGGCCTTGTGCAGGGAGATGTGGCCCTGGGGGATGGGCTGGAAGTGCTCGTCCAGCCGGTACAGGATGGGGTTGATGAGCGTGTGTCCGAAGCGGAAGGCGGCCGTGGCGAAGGCGTTGAGGATGCCGCCGTTGACGTTGGGGTCGTAGCCGCGGTAGTCGCCCATCAGCTTCACGCCCACCTCGCCCAGGATCTTGGGCAGCCAGTGGCTGTAGGTGATGTGCTGCATCTGGGCGCCCACGATCTTGCGCGCCTCGTGGTAGATGGTGTCGCCGTCCCAGTGCGGGTTGAGGCGCAGCAGCTCGGTGGCCACGCGGTTGTGCTCGCGCAGCCACACCGTGTGCATGGCGGTCAGGCCCAGCTGCTCGTTGGCCCGGTGGTCGCCGGCCAGGAAGCAGGGGATGGGGCTCTCGTTCTCGTCGCGCATGCACTCCGTAGGCGGCCCCGTGGCGAACGGGAGGAGAGGCTTCCCCGATCGCTGCACGATCCCCTGGCGGAGTAAGCCACGGTGGCTGGCCAGGTCCCGGATCTCCTCGGCCTCGTGGTCCGAGCTGCCGTAGACGTTGGAGGCGTCGATGTAGGAGGTGAGCTGGTTGATCTGCTCGCGCGGGTAGACGGAGTTCATCAGCAATGATGTCATGCCGCTGCCGCACACGGGGCTGGAGCGCACGAAGAACATGCAGCGCGCGCCACTCCGCAGCTGGCGCGGGTCATTGGGCGGGAACATGATGGGGAAGCACGGCGCGTCGTTGGTGCACACCTGCGCGCACAGCTGGCCGTCAGAGAAGCGCGACTGGCTGAGCGCCGCCACGGTGGAGTCCAGGTCGTGGTCCAGGAACTGGCCCCACTGCATCAGCATGTGGGTGTAGCGGTCGTCGGGGGTGATGGTCTCCGTGCCGATCAGGGTGGTGGACACCAGGCGGGGCAGGGGCAGCGGGTAGCTGTTGTGGCGGCGCTCCAGGATGCCGCGCGGCAGGTTGAAGCCGTTGTCGTAGGCGGGCTTGAGGAGGCGCTCGAAGGCGGTGAGCGAGGCGCCCCACATCGGGTGCTGGAGGTTGTTGCAGGTGCCGTCGTGGCTGCGGTACTTCTGGTGGAAGCAGATATCCGAGCAGTTGTTGAAGCGCCGGTGCGGCGCGCAGCCCGACAGGTTGGCGATCATCTCCAGGAAGCGGGGCGACACCAGGTCATTGTAGCGGAAAGCTGAAAATGCAAACAAATGAAGAGTCATTGTGGCCCTACCGGTCCGTGGCGCTAACAGTAGGGCACTCGTCTGCTAGTGCTACGCAGCCGACTCGGGTTCCCGGCCCAGGTCCTTTGCCAGCCCTTCCCCGTTTCTCTCTCTCCCAACTCATTTGCTGTCTCTTCTCCACTATCCTGTCTCATAAAAAACAAATAAAGGCTGGAAAAGCCCCCCGAAAATAGGCCTACTTAAAAAAAAGAGTCATTGTAGCGGTTGAAAGTTGAAAATGGAAACATGAAGAGTGATTGTTATATGAGGGGTGCTATGGTGCAAGACATAGAGCACCCGTCCAATATAGATGGAGAGCCAGGAGTCTGCCCTGGGTAATTTCTACGCCTCTCTCTCCCATAGCGTTCCTGTCATTTTAAAAGAGTCATTGTAAAAGAGTCATTCCAGAAGCATCACAACTATATGTAAATAAAATGTATGATGAATCCATACAGGTCTTGTACAGAATACTGGGGAAAATTAACAGTCATTGTTATTGCCATGGTTGCAAGAGCCTCACAACTAAAACTGAAGAATTAGAAATGTACATAATATTAATAAAGGTATACATAATGTTGTATAACACATTGTTATAATGTGCGTATTGTAACATACGTAATTGTATGTATCTACTATTATATTAAATAAACTTTAACATATAATATATAACTTGTATATTACTTATGCTATAGCTGGAAAACATGGTCGTATAGTACTGAAGTGTAATGAGGTCATACTTTACTTGGATGGTTCTAATGGTCCATACAACTGTCTGTAGAGAGAGTTATCGAAACATTTGTGTTTTATTAAAGATTTGGTATGGGATTTGACTTCACTTCGAGTGATAAATCTGTAAACAATGCACAACATAAAACTTAGATTTCAACACACCCATCTGCGATGTATCTCTTGGGTGGATTACCCAAATAAAGTATTACCCCCGTGAACCGTTATCCAAAAATACATCCACCTTTTGTAAGGCTCTATGGGAACCCTTAAATATCCCCTGATGACAGTAAAAACGTTTCACTGATAGTCAGCAAAACCCCCCTTCATCAGGCTTTGAGGAATCCAGCTGCACAGCACAGCACAGCAACAGGCCCGTACATGCACAACTTCCTGCAGCACGAGGTCATCTGGCTAGCTGGCTGACACTGTCCAGAAGGCTAACTCCACCCATCTCTTGTGATTCCAGGCTTCCAGGCAACCAGACAGGCAGGAGGCGGCTGGGCTAGGCTGGGCTGGGCTGGGCTGGCTTGCTCATATTGCGTGTTAGCCTGACATAACCTACAAAGAGGTGGGGTGTGGGGATAGGGGGAAGTGTTCCAAGTGCTTGGATGCTAATCCAAACAGGCTAGGTTGTTTTATGCTGGCAGAGTCAGCCCGCCCCCAGAGCGTTTGTGTCAAGGGCCGTGGAGCGACAATGAGTGCTTGGATGTTGTCACAGCCAGAGCAAACACACGGCTCTTCTCATCTGAGTCTGATAGCCGCTCAGGCCGCTGCACTTCCAACGGCCGGGGCTGCTGACAGCTTTGGCCGGGCCCAGGACAAAATCATCGCGAGCACGCTCCTCAGTACATTCAATGCAATAGGGACCCAATTCAGGGGCTTCCCTTTCCCTGAGCCCGGGACAACTGACCCCTGTGTGTGCCCCCTGTCGGCCTCCCTGCCAATGGGAACTACCCAATAACCTCTTTAGTGGAGTTGTTAAAAATTTCACTGTATGAATTTACATGCACGAGACACCTGGCTGGCTTTAGCCGATGATGATGATGATGGATTTGCTGCCAAAGAGTCACGAGTGGCTTCACACAAGACCAAGCTGACATCGTTATCTAGCATTTATCAGTGTGACTCATCAGCTGTAAACTTTTAATAACATCCTACAAAATAATATCATTTACTGGGTGTGCTATCCTGCTGCACGGTCAAATTGTAATGTTCTCATCAGGCCTGCAGCATTGAATATTATTATTCTACTGGTTTCTCGCGGTTTTAATCCCTCCCCACCCAAACTTTGTTTCCAGATGGAAGGGATCAGCCACAAATTCTAGCCTACCCAGAGAGAAAAAAACCCAATAAGCCTGCACACCTGCACAACAAGGCCATTCACAGTTTCATTACTGCACCTTGCTTTCTGACATGGCCAGGCATGGTTAAGCAGTATAACAAAAGAAAAAAGAAAACAAAACCATTAACCCAGTCATGACATCATTACCACCCGCCAGGTGTCCCAATAAACTTGGCCCGAGAATGTGCAACGTGCAGGGCATCCACTAACACCTTTGAATACACAGGCAACTTTGCACTGTTCGTTTAACACTAAAGAGAAGAACCCAATACCTACAGTTCATAGAAACACCCTTTTTTATAAAGATTTGTTTTTGGGCTTTTATGCCCTTATTTTAACAGGACAGTGTAGAGCAAGGGAGAAAGAGATGGTTGAAGTGGAACTGGAAATGAGCCAGGCTAGATTCTTCCCCCTCCCCACCTTTTAATACTGCTATACATGGATTTCCAATGTTGTCAAACGTTTGGTTGCATGCATAGACTGAGAGGAATCCCAAAATGCTACGTGGCAAGTGCTAGCCAGGCTGTGCCCTCCTAGTGACGCAACACTTTCAGCGTTGCAACTAGTCAGGTCAAGAGCAATGACAGTATTTTCTGAATTCCCGAAAATATGGGAACTCCTCCCACTTTGTCGGTAAGCAAACAACCATAAGCAAACCAAGGGAGGCGGGTCAACCATGTCGTTTGGGAAATGTTAATTGTTATGGTCTTGGTCAGACCAAGTCTCGAAGAGATATGAACGTCGATGATAATCAGCCTGTTTTCTAGTCGGCTTGATGTTGTAGCGGTTTCCGTGGTTTCTGTACTCCCAGAGACTACTTTCTAGGAGAACACATCTTATCGTGTGTATATCAGAATTGTTTTATATGCTTTGTAAATTCAGTTACAGTATATTGCATCACACCAATCTCATGTGAGTGCAACGTTTGAGTGACAGCTTCCAAACAATCAGAGGCTGCCTCCGATCCCAAAACCCTGCCTTGTCAGCAGTGGCTAACACTTTGCTACCCAATATAACGTTATTTAGGGAGCGTACCGAATAATTCCAAGTAACATGACAATATGTTCTCCTAAACAGTGTCATCCAGAGTACAAAATCCGAGCAAGTGGATAAAATCACCAGCCGACAAGACAAGGTTCTTGTCATACACTGTGCAGAGCTCCAATGGGACTCAGCTCACCTGTTCCGTTGGTGTCCACCATGAGGCCTTGGTTGACGTGGCGCTGGATGAGGAGGAGTGTCTGCTCGAAGATCTCGCCCGCCCGGGCCTGCTCCACCGTATAGGGATCCCTGGGGTAGCGGAAGAGGGCCAGCAGCTCTCCTGGGGTACGCGGGGAGCTGTGAAGGAAAGAAACAGAGCAAAGAAAATGTTTAATACACTGATCGAACGTTGCATTTCTACACTCCTTCTGATATTGCATTGTTTAAAGATGCACTTTAGCACGTTTTCATTATGATGGTCCTAAGAAGAATAAGTGAAAAGAAATGGTTTAATACACTGATCTTACATTGCATTTCTATATTGCTTCTGTTATTACATTGTTTAAACATGCACTTTAGCAAGTTTACACTATGTTGGTATGATTGCACTGTCATTGCATTTGTATTCCTTCTTTGAGTGTGAACTGAGAAGAAAGAGAGCGAAGAAAATGTTTAATACACTGTTCACACATTGCATACGAATCCTGCTATTACATTGTTTAGCACTTAGCATGTTTACACTATGGTAATGTTATTGCATTTCTGTTTTCCACATTTTCGACTGCCATAATACTGTACTGTTTACAGTAACACATGATGGAAGTGATTTCACATATCTATATACACGCTTTCATTCAATTGTTAAATAGACGTCATGTTGACATTATGGCTTGTGTTACGGTAGTGATTTCACATTTCTATATATGCACTTCCATTCTATTGTTTAATAGATGTCATGTTGACATTATCGCTTGTGTTATGGTATTATTATACACTAATATAATTTTTAAAACAAACTAACAAACACAGAAATCAAAACAGAATTTACGTTCACACATTCACAGCCAAATTGCACATGTACTATACGCTCCCCGGCATGTCCAAGAAAGTGTCACGTCTTAGTAGTGTGTACACTACAGTCGGCGTGCATAGTGGTACTGTGAGTCACCTACAGAGGGAGTATAAACAGGCATGCATCACTTCACGTCCATTGCCGCACTGCACAGCGCTGGAATGCTGCACAGTCTGAATGGGAGCCATCAGCTGCGTTTATGAGTTCCCTGATATTAGGAGAGACAGGGGCGGTGGAACACAAATACACACATTTCCCACCACTGAAATCATCAGTCCCAAAGGAGATAGAGTATCAAGCCATATCTTTTTATGGGCAAAATGTTTCCTCCAATGCAACACCCTAACACTACAGCAACAAAACAAAAAAAAACTAAAATGTTTTCTCCCAGTACGCCCCTTGTTTGTTGGCCTAACAAGACCCGGCTACGTATAGTGCCATTGGAGAGGAGGCCTTCAATTATAAATCAAATACCTTCAGAGGGGAAATAAAAATACATCACTGGAACAGAAAATCAGCAAATCATTTGCCAGCAACAGCTGCTTTCGCATGCAACCACAAAGCCGGTGTTAACAGCGTCCAACAGCTGCCTACAAAAACACAATGAACGTTCTGCAGGAGAAAGACATTTTGTTCAAACACACACTGCCGCATTTTGCTATTGTTTGTTACTTAACCACAATGAAATCTGAACAGTATCTCCTCTTGAAATCGCACAATATTCATATGCTGAGTTCATGCCAATATTCATATGCTGAGTTCATGCCAATTCTCCTTTCTGATAAGCATCTAGGTATTCTCAAGAAACAAGAGTCCAATTTTTAGAGACAAATGCAGCCAACAAACCCTGCAAACAGGAACACACAGTCAACTCACAATGCAAACTTCTATTCGATATGGACTCAAAACAAAGGCAGATGAAAGCAGTGTTTTGTGTTGTAAAATAATATCAGGATCTTCTGATTCCCCTGCGGGCTTCTACACGGAGATGACTGAGCTTGTACTGTAGTCTGGGATCATTTACTGTAGGATATCGTTGGCCTTAAAAGCAATTATCATGGCAATCTCCAGAATATTAGATTTGTGGTAAGGCAAGTACTAATGGTGGGTGGGGGTAGGACTTCAATGTCTTATTTTTTTAATATATTTTTTCTTCACAAATCAACATGCAAATGCAACATGTTTTTCATGTGGTAGGGTGGGCTGGCTAACTGATATATACTGCACTGCTATATGTTCTGGATGGGGAACAGATACATTCACATCTGGCAAAGACTCTCACAAGGAAGGAGGGGAGAGAGAGAGAGAGAGAGAGAGAGAGAGAGAGAGAGAGAGAGAGAGAGAGAGAGAGAGAGAGAGAGAGAGAGAAGACAGGAGTTGAAAGAAGAGAGCGATCTGTTGGCCTTAAGCTCTTCTCATGCTGTGCAAACAGGCTAAAAAGTGAAGCAGCTGAATTAGCGATCTGCACGGGCAGCAGAGACACAGGTTTCTCTGTGTTTGTCATCAGCTGGCGCCTTGGAGACTAGGTGGGCTGTGTTACGTTGTGCACACCGGAAACATCTCCCCACCATACATCCCGTCTGCACTACCTGAGTACTTGACTCTGGGCTTCTGGGCTACACTTCCACGCTGTCTACACTTCGAAAGACTGTTTCGGCCTTGGAGACTCGGTGGTCTGTGTTACGTTGCACACACCGGAAATATATTCCCACCCATACAGCCCATCTGCAGCATTCACTGTTAACTTAGTAACTCAGGACCTGACAATTTGAGCTCCACGCACCCTGTCAACATTTCCAAAATATTGTTTTTTGTGTGTGTGTGTGTGTGTGTGTGTGTGTATGTGTGTGTGTGTGTGTGTGTGTGTGTGTGTGTGTGTGTGTGTGTGTGTGTGTGTGTGTGTGTGTGTGTGTGTGTGTGTGTGTGTGCAAAGAGGAGCATCTGCTGTACCTTAAGAGAACGTTAATGCTACCGTATGTTTTCTAGCAGCATGTGAGACGTTGCACTTGAGAGGTTTTTATTACCGGATCAGCGGACCCTGTGGCTAGTTTTAAAAATGGTTGTGGTCAGCGGTGTAGTCTACTTTTTTGAAGTGGGTATACTGTATATTTGAGCATTTTTTGAAGTGGGTATACTGTATATATTTACGCCATTCTAAATAATGGATTAATCAAATTTAAGTGGGTATACTGAAGCCCCTAAAATTTAGAAGTGGGTATACTCCGTATACCTGTGTTCTACGTAGACTACACCACTGGTTGCGGTGGACAAGTCCTTGTCGGTTTATCTTTTTTACGAATCACTGCGGAGAGAAAAGTCTCCTGTAGTGAGCGTCAAAAAAATTATTATGGTCTGTGTAGATGGAGGTTTCCGGGGCAACCAGTGCGAGTTGAGCCAGTTGGCGAAAGACAACCGATGGACAGGCCAGTACAGAACTGAACACAAGATGATTATGACTCATGTTAGGACACTGCTGCTGCTTCAGGTGCACTGAGCAGACTGGGAAGGAGCCTGTGCTGCTAATGTCTTCATGCTGGCTTGTTTAGATAGACTACTCTTTACTTTGGACGGCAGACATGCACTGCAGCACGTCTCACAGCAGCATAAACGGCAAAATACTTTTATGCACCCATTGGCGTAAGCGCTTGCATAACCCCTGGGCTCTACGGTAATGATCACACACACACACACACACGCACACGCACACGCACACACGCGTCCATTTGGACAGTTACCATACCGAATCATGTCTGAGTGTTATGATTATATTACGCAATAATGACGTGTCGGTATTCATTTGGTCTGGCTTGCCACACTACTTCACCACACGTGAGCAGGGAAGCCGACCAGGGGGGGGGTTGGGGGCAGAGGGGTCAGCTGTCCCGGGCCCAGGGAGATGGGGTCTCAGAATTGGATCCTCATTACATTGAATGTATTGCCCTTTCGGAGGACTTTGTCCTGGGCCCAGCCAAAGCTGTCAGCGGTACTGCACGTGAGTATAATATTGACTTCACAGGGTGAAAAAAACCACCCTTTTACCGATTGCTTCCAAGTTCCAACCTGTGCTCACAACACACGCAGGTGGTTTTTTTTTTTTTTTTACAAACTACCTTGTCCATAGCACTGAAGCAAGTAGTATGTAATTAGTAACAGATGAGTGTGAAGAATATTGGGAACAAATATGTGGTGTGGTGTGGCCACCGCCTCTTCTGTGAATGTGTAGTATGGCCCGGGCCGCCGCAGCGCAGCACTTCCCTCCATATCTCTACACTGACTCACGACAGTGGAATTCACACGGAGCAGGCTGGGCCTGGAGCAACAGCCAAGAGGAGTCACAGCACACAAGCGTGGAAGAGGTTGTTGCTGGGAGAATATGTTCTGTGTGTATGTATTTGTGTATTTTTGTGTGTTTGTATGTATTTGTGTGTGAGTGTGTGAGTGTGTGTGTGCGTGTGTGTGTGTGCGTGCGTGTATTTGCATGTGAGCTTGATAGCAGTTTGTGTGTGTGTGTCTGTCTGTGTGTTTGTGTGTGTGTGTGTGCGTGTGTGTGTGCGCGCGCGCCTCTGACTGGCTGCTCACCCGTCAAACAGATGTCTTCTGGTGGAGTCAATTGCACTGTTGACACCGCGGATGGCCTCCTCGATGGATTGGCGCACAAATGGATCCCCTTCTCTGCTAACCTGGGGCACTTAACAAGCATCAGCAGAGGGATAAAGAGAGGGTTTTAGGGTGAAGAAAGGGATGATAGATATCGCACCATGTAGAACAGTATACAGATAAAGTACAATGTACAGACACAATATATGGATACAGCACAGTATACTGTACAAGTACATATAGTATGTAACAGAATAAATGAGAGTCTATAAAGTAAAAAAATTGTTTCGTTTGATACCTGTTTTCTTGTTGACTTTTTAAATCTGGATCCAAATCCGTCCCTAACCCTAATTACTGTGCAACCTTTGAAGTGGTGGCTGAATTTTGACCCAATCTTATGTGGTAACACTCTATACAGGGTACATGAAGTGATTCACTTTTGGGGGTCAACATTTTCAGTATGGTGGCAGAGGCATGCCAATTCATCCTTTGCTGTCAAGTTCCACCCATTTTCATTTCACGAAGCAACAGAATGCCTAAACTGTGTAAACTTGTCTGCAGGCAGTCTATAGGAACTATCTACAGGTCTATTCAGGATGATGACGTATGTTGCTCAAGTAAGAGCAAGCATGTTCTGCCTGAAGAGACATAAATGAATCTTGAGTCAGTGCCAGAAAGGTATCAAACTCTGCCAGCGAGTTAATAATAAGTTTAGGAGATGACATAGTGTCGAGAGAGAGAGAGAGGGAGAGAGAAAAAGGGTTCTACACTGTGCCAAGTTCTGGCCTGAAGGGATGAGCTCTCTGAATCATTCTCACTTTGTACTTCAATAATGGAATTTTGTTATGTCCTGTTAGTGCTTCATGCAATGTTTTGTCTTTTAGAAACAAATATGATGTTATATTAAGCTGATTGTTGTTGTTCTCTTCCTAATGAGAAACATCTCAGAGTTTACAAAAATCTGGCTTTTGTCTCACACTTGAAAATCCAAAGAAACAACCACCATTGAGAGACGAATTGTATCAAAGTTCAACTTTGGATGCTATACTTCTTTTATACTTGATCCTAAAGGTGTATAAGGAGAACTAAATCAGAATTCAACCTAATCTTTTCATGTACAGCGAGAGCCACTGATTTTCCCCCATTATATGCATATAACATGAGACTGCCATAAGACGTTCAATGTGATTTGAACTGGACCTTTCAAGGAGCAGTACAGTCAACAAACAACATGGTACAAAAGCAGTGTCTCCAACTGCATACACAACAAAAAGGTAACATTATGTCATTTTCATTTGGGGGAGGTGAGGTCGACCTACCTTGGACAGTCAGCACCATGGCGGCTGAGGAGTAGCCAATAGAGTTTCGAGCGATGCACTCGTAGCGACCCCCGTCCGCTGGGCCGACGTCACTGACCCCCAGGTAGCCGTCAGGGTTAATGTGGAATTTGCCACTTTCTGTTATCTGAACTCCATCCTGAGAGCGGGTGGAAAGAGGCCACTTGGAGTCAGAGTTGTTTTTCAAACTTTTTGTTTTCACACAAGTGTGTGAATCGATTCATAGCCCAGTTTGTTTGAGGCCATTGAGTGCTGTGGGTTGGAAAACAAGGCTGAGAAAATGGATAATGACGCCTGTGTGTGCGTGAAAGCTTCCGATCTGATATTAACCCTGTAAACATGGTGAGCTTGTAGCCTCTTACTGCAGCTGGGGGTCGCCGGCGACCCTATTCACTTGCTGAAAATGCTGAATTACATCATAACTACATTGCTATGACATTACAGAGATCCATAGTGCTGCGCTAAGTGGTTAATACCTGTATCTGCAGGTACTACAAGTATCTGCAAAAGATGTGCCTGCATACATAACAGCTATCTGAATTGAGCATATGGACAAACTTTTGGTACAATTTCCATCAATCAAATCAATGATCTACCTCTTTCATCTATGTCGCTTTCTTGCTCGTTCCTACCAGCAAGAGCACTCATTGACCTTGAACAGCAGGGCTATGCATGGCTTCACATTGGACTTCTGTTTTAAAAGACAGGTAAACAAGATCCAATCCCAGACCTAAGCTCTAGCTTCTGTTTCCACATCGTTGCAATGCCCGTGGCCACAAGTCAATCTGTGCAAAGCCCTGAGATTTGGCAGCATGCCTGGTTCATTTTGATCACAGCATGCAAACAAAAACAAAGATAAGGAAAAAGTCTTGCAGAGTCATCATCTTGTTTCTAAAACAGAAGCTTCCAGCAACGGTACGACTGGTATGATGGGGGGAACAATCACTCCCTTTTGCTGTCTCCCTCATCAAAATCCTCCCCTGGCCTTCCACCGTCTCATTAAGACTGTCGTTGCTTAACTTTTAAGGGTATACTGAGTACTGACACAGTGATGGTGAAAGTGGAATGGATGGACACCAAGGCTCTAAATTAACATATTTCATTCCCAGCCAAAATGGCTAGTAGATATTAATCTCACTAGCAAAACACACACTCATAATGGGTCAAAGGTTTTCTACCAGCCACACTGACATTTCACCAGCATTTGGCCGGTTGGCTGGTGCTAATTTAGAGCCCTGATGGACACACTAAAGAATAATGCCCTGACACCAATAACACTATCCGTCCTGTCAAGAACTTGATACCAAGTTGTTGCTAAAGAATGTCTGAAACATTGTAATGTAAGGTAAATTCTCTGAAGAGTTATGTGCTCCACTGAATAACCAAAAAACTGAACTCAAACTACACGTCTAATGGCCAGATTCTTAGAGAAAAAATAGATGAGTTCAACGGGAAATAGGCCTAAAGTAAAGAAAAGTAAGCAGTGTGCGGTGTCTCTTGAATTTTGTTCATTGATTCACCTTCTCCTGCCTCACACCTGCACCTGCATTGCTGAGGGCTTGTGCACAAGGACTCTCTTGTACTTTGATGCTTGATATTTTTGTTGTGTAATGATCCATGATATGGAATATTTCATGTAACTTTAGAGAATGTTGTAAGTGTAAAAAAACTGAATGTTACATTGTTATAAAAAAAGAACACGTGCGCTCTAAACTGACAGTGAAAATCTCAGAGGGTTGTGTGATGGCCTTGGCTGGCCAGGCCATCAGTGACTACTGTACATGTATCAACATGTAATAACATGTAATTACACTGTACATACCTAGCTTAACTCAAACGTTACAGTGGATACAGTGGTATTACGTTATGTTACATGTTATTACATAGTTTGTAAGTACTAGCTAATGTAACAGGAACGGCAGAATAGCGTGCCTTCACAATTTTTAGATGATGTAGTTTGTGAGACTAGCATGAATGTAAGTGACTCCAAGGGGGCTGTGTGACGGCCTTGGCCGGCCGTCTGCGCTAACCTTATTCCAGGTGATGACGGGTGAAGGCTCTCCCTGAGCAGCGCAGGGAATCTGGACATCGGTGCCAGACTCCACCGTCACATCCCTTGGAGTATTTGTGAAAACAGGCGTTACTGATGATTTAAAAACACGTGTTAATGATTACGCAAGTGCTGGTGGAAGGGGGCAGAAATCGTTAACAGACATTTTTTTTTTTTAACAAAACATGACAATGTCTGAAGCATGACACAAACACAAACACAAACAGACGTCTATTTTTTTTTAACAAAACATGACAATGTCTGAAAGCATGACACAAACACAGCAAACAACCTTTTTTTAAAGCCCTGCGTTATGTTATGTCTTTAGACTTAACAATACTGTGCAATGTCAAGGCAGCGTTGTTTGGACAGATGCTTAAAATATAAACGGTCATCAATGGCTTTGTCTAAGCAGAACAGATCCCCTGCCGTGGACTGTATTGTCCGCTGTTGAGCAGTAGTCCTTCCTGGGGATCCAACAAAGCATACATTTGAACTCTTTTCACTTCAGTGTAAGATTCGACTGTCTGTCGTGTTTGTTACTACACCAAGAGCAACACAGTTTACGACTTTTAAAGACTCAAATAAAACAACGGTGTGTCATTCATCTTAGTGAGTGAGTAAATATTAAGGATTCAATTACACAACTCCATATTCTTTTTTTCTGTGATATTTTATGTCTTCCTGTGTAACACCCTTGCAGCTAGACTTTAAACATCCATCATTTCCTGCCTAGGCCATGCGGCATCTTCCACTCGTGAAGGTGTCCATTATAAGCCCTGCACTTTAGTGTTAGCGCTAACAGCCATTACAACATGGAAAACATCTTGTCATCTTGGAATTACAGACTTCCATGTTTTTCCTGGGTCGTTCTGCAAGCCTATAATTTTTTTTCTCTTTCTTTCTTTTCTTTCACAGGGCTAGCGTTTTCATGTGTGTCTGTCATGTCATGGGGGCCTCTAAGGGGCTTTGGCTGTGGTAATTGACAGCTTCCCAGAGTGTGTAAATGACAAATTAGCTATAGGGGGATTGGTTGAACCACTCCCTCACACTCAGGCTTACATCCCCCCTACCCGCATTTCCTCTTTTGCCCCAGGCAGTCGGCCCCACGCGATATTACTACATTTGAACAGATAAAAAAAGGCTATATTTACGAGGCCAAGCAGGAAATGAAATAATTACATCTTTTCACTTTAAGACATGTCACAAACACAAACTGTCATACAGTATACAACTTAAAAAACACCACATTAGAAGCAATCTTTGGGGGACAAATATTCACACATGGATATGACAATTCACACCCAATGAGAGATGTAGACACACACTATGTAGAGTTGATCCAAAGGTGAAGTATATGCTTCAGCTACTATGGTAGTTAGTCGTGGTGTTTATGCTGTTTATACATGCATGTTATACTATGTACGTTGTACCTCGGGATATGTATTCCAGTGATTACGTATTTAATGGCATTGAGGGCACTCTAGACACAGGAAGTGTTGGGCAGAGGAAGTGGAAGTGGAAGAGGAAGTGGAAGATGAAGAGGAAGATGAAGATGAAGATGAAGAGGAAGAGGTTACCTCTCTGCTGGATGTTGAGCTGTACAGCGGAGGTTGCCGTGCCAACAGGGCTGATGGCCTGGCACTCGTACTGTCCCTGGTCATGAGGTGCCACGTGGGCGATGCGCAGGGTGCCCGTGGACAACACCACGTGCCGCCTGTCAGTGGGCAGAGGGCTTCCTGTCAAAAGAAGAGAAAACATGTTCCTTTGATTTTTGTTTTGTCGATGTTGATGTTTTAATAAGATGTCTGTGCAGACCATGACATCTTCTGTCCTTCATTACGTTATCCACATGTTATTTACCAGAGAACTGTCTTCCTCTCAGATTTTCGATCATACCATTGTAAACACCTTTTTACAAACGTTTTCTGCGCTGTGTTGAAATACCCCTTGCAAAACTGAACAATTGTTGCAGTATTCCATCATACATAACAAATCAATTAACTTTTTACAAGAGTAAAACTTCATTGTCCTCCAGATGATTCAACAGCATTTCTCCACCACAGCAACGTTGTAAAACAGCTTGTGTCCACTCCTCACCTCCGCGTGTCCAGGCTATGACAGGCTGTGGGTACCCACTGGCCTCACAGGGGAAGTCCACCGTGTGGCCCTCCAGTACAGTCTGGTCCTGTGGTGTCACTGTGAACTGAGGAATGGCTGAGGAGAGAGAGAGAGAGAGAGAGAGAGAGAGAGAGAGAGAGAGAGAGAGAGAGAGAGAGAGAGAGAGAGAGAGAGAGAGAGAGAGAGAGAGAGAAAGAAGAGAGGACAGGAGTTGAAAGAAGAGAGCAACAAACTTTCTGAGAAGACGGAAATGCCTAAACATCTTTGGGCCTTTGTGTTTAACTGCCGGCTCCATGTTTTATGTTACAGCAATCCGTGTCCTGAGACTGTTTCAGTAGGTTAAATGGACCATGCAGGCTCCAGGTGAGGCAATGCCACCCATCTGACTGGGGCGGAAAACGGGAAAACATCCCGAGCCCAGGGAGAGAGGGGGCCCACAATCGGGTCCTCATTACATTGTATTATATTGTAGGGGGAGCTTTCAGATGATGTTGACCCGGCCCCGGTCAAAACTGTCAGCCGCCCTGCACCCACCCACTGTGTACACAGGGTGGCATGAAAACCAAGAGGTGTGCCAATCTCAACATGGCTAATGCAAAGTGGAGTTTCCACACAGGTACCGTAGGACTCCAGACAGGAAACAATTTAGTACTACTGCAGCTATTTTGGCAATTGAAATGGCCAAATCATTAGTAACAGGTTTGCATCCACTTTGTTTGTAACACATTTTGGATATTTTAGGAAGAGATACTCATTTGGAAACACTTAGAGATATTTTTTGTCTTTTTGACCTTATTTATGACAGTACAGTGAAGATGGTGACAGGAAGCGAATGGGGCAAGAGAGATAGGGAAGGACCGGCAAAAGACCCGGGCCGGGAATCGAACCCTGGTCGGCCGCATAGTGGACGAGTGCCCAACCGTTAGGCCATGGCAGGGTCCATTTGGAAACACTTAAAACACACATTAATCTTAACAGGCTTAAGGTGCCTTTACACTAGTTGTGTTTTGCTAGTACCAAACCTGGAGGGCACTTGTCTGTGGTAACTGGCCTGCACTCAAACAGTACGATATTAAACTGTGCAAGGACTCGCTAGGTTGCTGTAAGGGCACGGTTCAGTTGCTGTGTTTGCAATCACACTACATGCATTCTCCAACCAACTCCAGCTGAACCACAACTTTGTTTATCTCTTCCAAACATACTCCAGTAAAACATGGTAAAACATGACTCTTGCTAGACCCTCGGGTGAGCTCACAAAGCTGAGCCGAAATACACGAGGGTCTGGCAAGACTCAGACTAAATCTGGAGGACCTTCGGATTCGCCCTGCTCCCGACCCACCATGCAGCCGAACCAATCAGGATTTTCAGAGAAGTGACGCACGTAAAAAGAACAAAAGCAGTGGAGAAGGGAAAAGTAAGTGTCTCGACAAGAGCTCCGCAACTCACCTTGCACGATGATGAAGGCCGTGGCGTGGATGGTGTCGACCTCGTTGCTGGCGAAGCAGGTGTACTGGCCGCTGTCGGCCTGGTTGACGTTCTGGATGAAGAGGCCGCCGGAGGGCGTGATGTTCACACGCTCGTCGGTGGGCAGGGCGGTGCGGTCGCCACGCGTCCAGGAGACACGAGGCTGCGGCTGTCCGGTGGCGCTGCACTCCAGCGTCACGCTCTCCCCCACCAGCACCTCCGTGTTCACCGGCTGGATCACGAAGCTCGGCCGCGCTGGGAGAAAGGGGACAGTAACGGAGGACATTGTCATGTGTGTGTAGATGCATTGGTGCAGTAGGTACAGTGTATATAGTAGAAACAAGAGTACAATACGTAGTTTGTGGTGGGTATCTCAACCTCAGAATGTCATCATGAAGTCTCTGGTCTCTGCAATGCCAGAGACCATTAACGAGTGGATAGATGCTATGGACGCTAACTAGCGTTAGTTAGGTTGGATGTTTTTAGTAGCAGAAAAGGGATTAACGTTTTGGTTTTTGCCTTTGTCAATGTGTAGTCTCCTCCAGCTAATTCCTGTCTACAGTTGACCTGCAGGTTGGGAGCGGACAGGTTGAGACAGATGGTTCACTACTCTAAACTTTTTGGGTTATAGATCCGAGGAAGGTCTAAAGGGTCAAATTGTCACCTACTTGCCAAATTAGAAAATACATGTATACTCATGAAAATGTATAAAAAGAAACCTGTAGGCTCTAGGTGTGCAAACCTTTTTTATGGAAAAAATGAAGATGAATGACAGTGAAGTGAATAAAAAGGTGCCTTTCACCTTTTCTAAGTTCATGAAACTACTATATGTCAGATATAATACTATTTGTCCATACTTACGTTTTGGAAGAACATGTGTTGGATATTCGTTTGAAAGAGTGTGTGTTGCATGTGTGTGTGTTGGCATTTGTGTGTGTTCAGTGAGTAAAACACTACTGACAAGTAAAAACATCCTCAAAATGGAATTAGACCACTGTTGTGGTGCACAGTACTCCTGGCAAATTAGAAGACTACATAAAATCAAATATATACTATACATTTACATAACCCTATTGAGTTCAATGCAAAGGGATTCATTTTTACTTTCATATTCACTTTAAATGTCTGTATGAGCACTGTCTATGTCCATACTGTCTTATGTCCATGTATGAGTACTGTCTATGTCTATACTGTCTATGTCCTTACCTAGGTTAGTCTATGTCTGCATGGGAAAGCAAGAAACGTAATTTCAAATTCTTTGTATGACCAGTGCATGTAAAGAAATTGACAATAAAACCAACTTGACTTGACTTGACTTCATAAATTTAGCTACACGACGCAAACAGTGTGCACTGCCGTGAACTTTGGAAACGTTTTGCTGGAGGAAGGATTATAGAGTTTCAGCATCATGTCTACTCTACTCTCCCACAATCTCATTTAGTGGTCTCAGCTTACAATCAGAGAGAACAGGAAACGCCAAACATCTCTCATGGCCGCAGTATCTAAACAGGGCCCGGGTCTGCACGTCATCCATCACGAGCAGATCGGACGTGGGCGTCATGCCGCTCTACTGACAAGATGCCTCCACTATCTCCAACAGGGACTGATGGATGGTTGCTCTTCTTTATGTGCACTGTGGGTGTTCGCCCACGAACTTAGGCTAGTCCCTCCACTGTCTCAGGAGAAGGCTTTTAGGCAGTGCTAGCAAAGATTGAGGGTCGCTTCTTACGTTGTGCAGTTGGGGAAGACGGACAAAATCTAAATTGAAGGACCTGGGTAAGGGATTGGGTTTGACTTTGAGGTCGAGGTCGAGGCAAGGTCATTTGCAAACACCCCCCCCCACAAACACACACTCATTTCCCGTTACTCTCATCTGTCCTATCCAATTAAAGGTGAAAAGTCCTCACCTCCACATATACACCAGTAAAATGCTTAGTATGCACAGCTTTCTCCCACTTAAAACAGTTTGTTTAACTGTTCCGGAGCTGCTGCTAGTTCTCAACATTTGAATACCCCATGCATATATATTCTGATATTGTTCTAATAAACTGGCCGAAAAAAAAAGCAAAGGCACAATAAAACATAATAAAACAATCATGTATGTCATGCAAAAATGTTTATATGGTGGTACAGAAGAAATCTTTGCAAAATCTTTTGAATGTTAACAAAAACACCACATCTAAATAGTAAATAAGCAAATTAATTGAGATAAATAAAGGAATGAATTACATAATAATAATAAAATAATATAGAATGAAATAAATATATGAATTAAACAACTCACAGGGCGTGCCGTAGTAGCGCAGCGTGACTTCAGACGTCTTGACCTCTCCGGCCACGTTTTTGGCCATGCACTGGTAGACGCCCTGGTCCGTCTCCCGCGTGTCCTGGATCATCAGCGTGCCGTCCTCCAGGAGGTTGAGGCGGGCATCGTCGCGCATGTTCAGTGCATTGCTGAGCAGGTCAACAAGACAGGGGATGTGGAGGTCAGTAGTGTATACATTATGTTGCTTGACCTGAACTAAATGAACTGCGGGGGTGCTGTGATGCACTGCGGTAATGCACTAATAAATGGGCAACCTGCCCATGGGGGCAAAGGTTCGAATCCGGCCTGGATTATTTCCAGATCCTTCCCCGTCTCTCTCTCTCTGTCTCTCTCTCCCACTAACTTCCTGTCAAAATGATGTTTCTATCAATAGTTCTCTATAAGAGACAGTGGCACCTCCAACCTACAGTATATAGTGTGACAGAAAAAAAGAACACTACTTGGAATTGCCTTAACCTGTACTGTACATCCAAGCAGCTGCCATACTGCGTACTCTGAGTGTTTATTTAGCATGCAACACAACTGCGAGGAGGGATTTCTGCAGGCAGAGTAGCCTACACACCGACATTACACAGCTCTCCAGCACCGAGCAGAAAAACATAAACACCTCCAAGTGGACCGCTTGCCACTTCCACGTGTTTACAAAACACTGGTTGTGATGGCCGCCTTTCCTGGAGTGTTTACACAAAGCAACTTTAATTAGCAAGACATATTAAATGTGGTACACAAATCATCTTGTTTGCGCCTTTGTGTAATCATTCCGACCAGTGACTAATTACTCTGTCTGTCAAAACAAATATGCAAAGTATCGATAATACAATTGGTTTGTGAAGCAATGTTTCAGTGAGGCAACATTTTGCGATGATGATGACTTGCAACGAGCAATGCAATGAGATATTAAAAAGAATGGGCTGGGTGCGCTGAGAACATTGCTGCCAAATGAGGGAGGCGAGCCTCCAACACCAACAGAGAGAGAGGTCATGCCTTCTCGGGGGCCCCTGACACGCGGGCCCTCAATGACAGGGGCAGTCATTTAGCTGACAGCAGCTTTTAATTTGTGAGGCCCCCCACCCCCCCTTGGCCCCGTGGCCCCTCTTGGCCAAGAAGAAGCCCCTGGGGTGCGGGTCAACAGCGGGAGATTAATTGAGGAGTCTGTGAGAATGTTTTTCCTCAGTCGTCCTACTTCTAGAGTTTTACACGAACATTCTACAGCTCTCATAGACCTCAGTGTTAAAGATCCCTCAGTGTTTGTGACATCATTATAGGGAGAACACAACATTTGTGCTGATGTTCCATTGGAACAATTCCAATCACATAATGTGAACACAGCTGTGCTCATTTAAGGGTTAATTACGGAGTTTGGAGGAGAGGAGAGCTGAGGGTGGGTAGGTGACAGGAGCAGGAGGCTCACTTGTTTCTCAGCCAGATGATCTGGGGCTTGGGATTGCCCTCCGCCCGGCAGGTGAAGTACACCGTGTTCCCTGAGGTCACGTCCACATCGCGGGGCTCCGAGGTGATCCGGGGGACCTCTGGGAGAGAGGGAGAGAGAAAGAGAGGGAGAGAGAGAGAGAGAGAGAGAGAGAGAGAGAGAGAGAGAGAGAAGGAATGGAGAGAGAGAATAGATAAATGACAGATGCAGATCAGCATTTAGCAGACAGGACAAGTACTGGCCTGATGTCGGGGCAGCTGTGGCCTAGCGGTTAGAGAGTTGGTCTTTCAATCAAGGGGTTGCAGGTTCGAATCCCCGCCTGACCTCTCCCTACATCTCCATCCATGGCTGAAGTGCCCTTGAGCAAGGCACCTACGTGTAACCCCACATTGCTCCAGGGACTGTAATCAATACCCTCACAAATAATAACTGTAAGTCGCTTTGAAAAAATGAAAGCGTCAGCTAAGTGCAATGTAATGTAATGTAATGTAATGTAATGTCAAGTGCTGGCTGTGGCCGAAAGCACGCACCCCATAGAAGGTTAGCTAGGCTAGTTCAGGGTACTAGCTTACTGCCTGAAAATGCCAGCAAGGAATCACTTACCCTCTCTGCTTCCCTTGCTCCCTCCCTTTCTCTCATCCCTCCCTCAGATCCCCCTCTTTTTCCATATCTCTCTGTGTTTTATCTCTCACACGTACCCCTTTCTTTCTTTTCATGTCTTTCTGTTTGCTTTACTCCCCCTCCCCCTCCCCCTCACACACACACACACACACACACACACACACACACACACACACACACACACACACACACACACACACACACACACACACACACACACTCTGTGTGTGTGTCTCCCTCTGCCTCTCTCTCCCTTCTCCTCTCCTGCCTCCTTGCTCTCTCTCCCTTCTCCTCTCCTGCCTCTCTCTCCCTTCTCCTCTCCTGCCTCTCTCTCTTGAGGGAATGGTTTGGCGTGTTGACAGAGCGAGTCATAATGTCTCGGCACCACACCAACCACACAGCGGCCACAGGCACGGTGACAGCCACCACACCCCTTGCTCTCTCTCTCTCTCTCTCTCTCTCTCTCTCTCTCTCTTGCTCTCTCTCTCTCTCTCTCTTCCTATGCCTGTCTCCAGAGCCCTCGGGTCCTTACGAGCTCTGTACTGCACCGCACCACACAGCCTCCACTGCACTGTAAAGTAGCTCAGTACATTTCCAGATATCCACCACAAACCCTGTGCAAGGGGCTCCAAATGGCTATCATTATCAGTGCAAATAGCACAATGGCTATTAACTTGTAGGCAAAAGAGACCGTTTACATAAACACAAAAGTTCTTAACCGCTAAATGGGCCACAATGTTCTTTTGCAGCAGTGGGTACATTTTTGTTGGCTTTTTTCAAGACCCGTTTCATTTAAACTGATGTGGGTACATTTTTGTTGGCTTTTTTTGTGACCAATTCCATTTTAACTGATGTGTTTTCTGCGTGATATTGACACTACTGGCCCACACAGTACATTTCGCCATGTTGAGTCAATACAAAAAAAGAGTTGAATTTACTCCACCAAATCCACTTGGTCCAAGTCTGGGTCTCTTATGCCTCTTTTCCAATGCCGGCTTTCTGGTAGGCCTACAGCTCGACACAGCGCGACTCAGACGCCACTTTTTGCTTTACGATTGAGCTGTGTCGTGCCTATTCAAAAAGCAAAAAGTGGCGGCCGAGTCGCGCTGTGTGGAGCTGTAGGCCTACCAGAAAACCGGCAGTGGAAAAGAGGTATTACTGTGCAGCAAGAGACAAGTAAGTCAGTGAGCAGCAGAGCGGAGGCGTCTCTGTCCCAAGCCACTTGTTTTCACACCGTCTCTGGCGAGGCGAGGCCGTGTTGGTTAAGCCAACAGATGACCAAAGGGATGCACATAAATCTCTCCAACCCCATGTGTACCCTTGCACATGCACATGTGCACACACACACGGCCGCACATACACACACACACACACACACGCGCGCGCACGCGCACGTACGAACACATACACACCCGCACACACACACACACACACACACACACACACACACACACACACACACACACACACACACACACACACACACACACACACACACACACACACACACACACACACACACACACACACACACCGCTTCTCTCAGTGTGGTCAACAGGTTTTGCTTTTTTAATAACAGGCATGGTGGAACACTCGCTTGAACATTTGAGCGATTGTTTTTCTCTCTTCCTTTCACACATGGATGAGGAGGTAGACAAAGCACATATCCACGACATACACACACGCACACATGCACACACGCGCACAGAACAGACAAAGCAACATCACGTATATCTGATGGAGGTTACTATAATACTGTACAAGCATAAGCAAGTGACATGACATTGTACTTCATGCTTTTTTCCTTCCCTTCTCTCTTTGCCAACGCCATAAGTATGACTGTGTCATGAACTTTTGCCTATAAATGCATCACCACCCTTCCTGAAATTAAGTTTGAATCCCCACAAAGGAAGTAAAGTTAGATGAGTCCAAGGCAGAGAGGCAGCCTCAGGTCTCGGCCGGTCACAATAAAGGTGGCCTTTGTGTCACTCCAGATTAGATTTACGGGCCACCGCCCTTAGCTGGAGTGGCTTGGGGAAAAAAACTGCCATGCCAACAACAACAACAGTCACAACAGCCACAAGAAGGTAATTAATCAGGAATGTGTTTCTCAAAAGCATAGTTGTTAGCCAGTTAGCAACTTGGGTAGTTGCCAATGGGAATTTGCATCGCAAACAACAAAGTAGCTAATGCAGTTAGCAACTATGGTTTCGAGAAACGCACCCGGGACAAGAGAGCGTTTTGGACCACATGACTGAAAAAAAATTCTCTGTCCAGTAAGTAACCCACACCTCACCAAGGCAACCACAAGTGACATTACAGTTTTTCTCGATTGCCTCCACACAAGTTCTGGTACTTCACACACAGTTCTCGGAACATCTCACCCATTTCCCAACTCCCCTAACCAATGTCACTGAACACTAAACACAATTCCTACTTAACACTCAAATTCCAGTTTTAAAACACACTCTTTTCACACCATTACACACAATTCTCATGATTACACTCAATTTTCATAAAGAAAAACACTGGGTTTCTCATGGAACACACTGTCATTCACAACACTACAATCAACTGTAATAGTATGTTCACTTCCTCATCACATGGGCAAACTCTCTTCATACCGGTTTACAATCTGAAATCATCACCCCATAAGGACACACATTGCATGTCATATTGATGAAAAATGAGTGGATGCAAGGAGAAAACCCATTTGTTTAGTTTTTGAACTCAAAAATATGAACTCAAAAATATGTTATACAAGACATAACTTTCATGTGGTTACCCAATATTTTACAATTCATTAGTGCAATTTTTAAATATTTTTAGAAATATGTAAAATATATACACGTCTGTGTACTCCGAGTCTAAAAACAATATTTCAGTATTTTACTACAGAAAAATACCCTCTTTAGTAAGTAGAGCACTGAAGAAAATAAGTTTCTACTGTGTTTCAAGTTGAGTATAGCGTTTTTTTTCCATAGCAATAGGCTATACAGTAATGTAATGGGTTTTTTGTACTGCCAAATAGGCAGTGGGGTTTATCTTTGTGTTGTTTTTGTGAAAAAGACATAAAAATCTTTCTGTTTCTGTGTGTGTGTTGTGGGAAGGAGGTTTTTCCAACTAACAGTATTTGCCTACTGCTTGAACACTATAGGCTGATGCTTAGACCAAAATAGCATATTGTTAAGTTGTTGGTAACATAACTTAAACACAGTGTGCCGTACCTTAAACAAAAGTTCTGCTTAACACTGTTGTAGCAATTCAGCAACACACATTTTGCTTTATGCTACACACTTGCTCATGGTCACTGCACACTTTTTCCTTCATAAGACACTCCATTAAAAAATGAACACTCATCATATCATTGGGAAAACACATCTGCTAAAAAAACAAAACACACTGGAAGTATGACAAGATTTAGGCACCGACAATAAAACACATGCTTTCAAAATTAACCACTATTCTACCAGTAACAAAGTTGCATTCTTTATATTACATTGGACTTATTTTATTTTGCATTTATTTGTTTTACTTTGATTGCTTCTTTGCTAAATTCACACCTTCCTACACTCAAACAAAACAACAAATAGCACAACGGTACTAAAGAGTAGAATATGGAGTATGGCATTGACTGACTCACGTTCTGTAAAACTACCCTGATGCCAGGAGTAGCCTTTTATCTTCATCATCACATGTTAGGTATGAACATGATAGTTTGTAGAAATACACATAATAATGTAATTTTCAGAACACAACCAAGCAAGCACTTGAGCAAACTGACTGAACATGATATAATTTTGATGACGTCATGTAGATGTCAGCCGCATATTGTGTCTGGAAATGTATTGTACTTTGTTACAGTAAGAATACCTCATATCCATACCCAAACAAAGTATATTGACTATGTTTTTCATTACAGCATGTTGACTTCAATCACATATTTATTTCATATTTACTGTAACAGTAGATGTTTGAAAATGTGTAAATATATACCCAATTCACAAACAAATGGTCCATAAGCTCACCTAGCCTACACACTGTTGTGTTGAGAGTGATGTACTGTTTACGTGTAAGATATATTTTGCTTTGTTTACGTAATGTCCTGTGCTGTAAGGTGCAGTTATGTAATGTACAGCATTGAATTATGGGGTCTTGTGAATTATGTACATTCTGTGAGTCTGAATAGACTGTCACAAAAAGAAAGACTGCTGTGTTTTGTGTAAAGTAGACAGCTGTTTTCACATTGATCTAATTTGTTTTCTCATTTGGTGCTGGTGTGTGTCTTTTGACATGAAAGTGAGGTTTTGACAAAAGATTGTTAAGTTTTTATGGCAATGTTAAGGTTTTGATAGCAGAGTTTCATGTCGACATGTATGTGAAGGGTTTATCTGCAAGTGTTGAGAGTAATTGGCTTGTGTGTAGAGTTTTGACTCTATGAGCGAATTTTTGCAAATTGTGTGCAATCAGTAGGCAAAAACTGTATGTCACAGTATCCATGCAATCCAGAACAAAAAAAGCCCAAGTTACTGGGAGAAATTAGTTTTACCCTGTGCCCAACAGTGTTTTAATGGGTCTGCAAATGTGTATTGTAGTGACTGTCTGTGTGTGTCATTTGACGACAAAATGAGGTTTTTAGAAGAGAGTACATTGTTTTGAGACAAGACGTGCATTTTTCAGAGGTAGTGAAGAGTTTGGCCCGTTGTGTGTGAGGTTTGGAGATTTGTGTGTAGAGTTTTGAGAATTCGAAGACCGATTCTGAAAATTGTGTGTAGGCAATCGAGAAAAACTGTAAGCTGTGTTAACCCTTTCATGCTGAACCTCTATGCTTGTTATTACCAAAGTAGTAACGACCACATCAAATCTGTGGCTTAAGATTCCCTGTGATTCAAGATTCAAGATTGTTTTTATTCGTTCTGAGGGAAATTTGTCATACATTTGACATACATCCTCCTCTATGACTGAGGTACCCTGAGTATGGTACAGTCCCGCCGCATTGCTCCCTTTTGGGCGCAATTTGGGGCTGCCCCCTTGAAAGGATGAGACATAAATGCAATTTCGTTGTGTTCCATGTGCGTTGTTCCCTTGTGTGCTGTGGAGTGCTATGTCACAATGTACACAAGTACAGTACAGTACAGTACAGTAAGTACAGTAAGTCTCAAGTCTGAGTCAAGTCGTAAGTTCAGACACATTTGACCATGTCAAGTCCAAGTCATACCCAAACCAAGTCAAGTTCAAGTTCTGTACTGTGCCAATAGCTCCACTGATTGAGAATGTTTCACAAACAGGAAGTCTGCCCATCTTTACATGTGGTGCCTACAGCTGGACAGGGGGATTTGTGTGTGGCACTGAGTTGAGCTGGCAGTGGCGGATGCTTGTCGTGTTGGTGTGAGCCGTTTCATGCGGTATCCACACCAGTCAAACTGAGGTTTGTGCAGTGTGTGTGTGTGTGTGTGTGTGTGTGTGTGTGTGTGTGTGTGTGTGTGTGTGTGTGTGTGTGTGTGTGTGTGTGTGTGTGTGTGTGTGTGTGTGTGTGTGTGTGTGTGCGTGCGCGCGCATGCACGCACGCATGCATGCATGCATGCGAGTGTGTGTGCACGCGTGGTTGCATGTGTGTGGTAGAGTGTGTCATTACATAGTATACATGGGGTGAGGGGCCCTAATGTAATAGAATGGCTGACCTGCTGCTTAGGTAAGATGCAGAGCAGACCAGTGAGTGAGAGAGCGAGCCATTAGAAATGCATGGTCATATGGGTGGCATTCAGGGGGTGGTGATGGTGGTGTGTATGTGCGGGGATGGGGGGTGGGGAGATGAGGTGCAAAGAGGAGGGAAAAGAAGAGAAGAGAAGAGAAGAGAAGAGAAGAGAAGAGAAGAGAAGAGAAGAGGAGGAGAGGAGTGGAGAGGAGAAGAGAAGAGAAGAGAAGAGAAGAGAAGAGAAGAGAAGAGAAGAGAAGAGAAGAGAAGAGAAGAGAAGAGAAGAGAAGAGAGGAGGAGAGGAGAGGAGAGGAGAAGAGAGGAGAAGAGAAGAGAAGAGAAGAGAAGAGAAGAGAAGAGAAGCGAAGAGAAGAGAAGAGAAGAGAAGAGAAGAGAAGAGAAGAGAAGAGAAGAGAAGAGAAGAGAAGAGAAGAGAAGAGAAGAGAGGAGAGGAGAGGAGAGGAGAAAAGGAGAAGAGAAGAGAAGAGAAGAGAAGAGAAGAGAAGAGAAGAGAAGAGAAGAGAAGAGAAGAGAAGAGAAGAGAAGAGAAGAGAAGAGAAGAGAAGAGAAGAGACGAGAAGAGAAGAGAAGAGAAGAGACATGACGTGCTTTCATTGTGCCAGAGGAGTAATGGTGGTGGGGTGGGGGTTGTTGGCGTGGGGGTTGTTTGAGGGGGGTGTTGGGGGTAGATCCGCATGTACAGGCAAGTCAAGATGAAGGAAGTGAGAAGGGAGCTGAGCTGAGCTGTGTGTGTGTGTGTATTTGTGTGTGTGCACGACGAGTGTGTATGTGTGTGTGTGCTAAAGTTTTATCACTGCTGACTGCTGTTGGGGAGCAGATGCAGGCTTTTCTCCCCTCTTAACAAAGGCAGCATTAAGGCTGTGGGTTTGTGTGTGTGTGTGTGTGTATGTGTGTGTGTGTATATGTGTGTGTGTGTGCGTGTGCGCGTATATGTGTGTGTGTGTGTGTGTGTGTGTATGTGTCTGTGTGTCTGTGTGCGTGTGCGTGTGTGTGTGTGTGTGTGTGTGTGTGTGTGTGTGTGTGTGAGAGTGTGTATGTCTGTGTTTTTGTGCACATGCATCCACGCGTACAATCACCTGTGTGTGTGTGTGTGTGTGTGTGTGTGTGTGTGTGTGTGTGTGTGTGTGTGTGTGTGTGTGTGTGTGTGTGTGTGTGTCTGTGTGCATGTGTGTGCGTGCGTGGATCCTACATGCTGAAGCACATATATATTTGTGTGCTGAATGACTCAGAAGATTACAAAGGATTACTTGAATGCAACATGAAAGATTGAGCTGCCTCTAATGGCTCTTTATGTGAGGTGTGAGAGAGGGAATGAAAAAGAAAGAAAGAAGGAAGGAGGGAGAGAGAGAGAGAGAGAGAGAGAGAGAGAGAGAGAGAGAGAGAGAGAGAGAGAGAGAGAGAGAGAGAGAGAGAGAGAGAGAGAGAGAGAGAGAGAGAGAGAAAGAAAGAGAAAGAGAGAGAGGGGGAAACAGAGAGGTGGGCAGAGGGAGGGAGAGATGGTGTGTGGGAAGGAGGGAAGGAGAGGAGAAAAGTCAAACAAAACCAGGCCCTCATTCATGAGCAGTGGGCTTTATCGTAGCATGTGCTAAAGTCACACATAGGGCCCACAGCTTTCTGGTTTCTGGTGGTGCTGGTGCATCTGGCTTGTGTTGCCCTGCCCTGACATGGCAGCCCAGCAGGGGAGTCTCAAGGGGGTCTCACACCACCCCCAGGGCCATTACACACCCATACCATACCACACACACACACACACACACACACACACACACACACACACACACACACACACACACACACACACACACACACACACACACACACACACACACACACACACACACACACACACACACACACACACACTCACACACACACACACAAACACACACATGTGAATACACACACACACGCATGTGAACACACACTCACACTCACACACACACACACACACACACACACACACACACACACACACACACACACACACACACACACACACACACACACACACACACATATTGCACACGCATACACACACACACACACACACACACACACACACACACACACACATACACACACACACACACACACACACACACACACACACGCGCACACACACAGAGACTGGGATCAGCAGATGGCCTGTGCATGTGTGCGCTGTGACAGAGTTCACCTCTCAGCAGACCTGGCCTGGCTGTGCCTTCATGCGACTGCCTGCCTCAAGACAACTGCACATTGCACAACGCAGCTTCCATGCTTCAACACACTCAAAAGTGCCTCTACTGCACAGCTGGCACTTTGTGGCTGTCACAGCAGGCCTAGGCTGCCTGATTGCCTCAAAACAACTGCCTCCGCATAATACGACGGCCTCGACTCACACAACACTGCCTCGACGCAGCTGGTCGTTTTAGGAGGCCCAGCTGGGGAAAGACATCAGCTGAACTCACATCAGATGACCTTGAATTCCTACATGAGTAAGATGCCTTCTGGGGTTTGTCAATTCATCATGACCCGCAATCAGAGCTCTAAATGAACACCAGCCAACCGGCCTAATGCTGGTGAGAAGTCAGTTTGGCTGGTAGAAAAGGACACTTAACTAGCCACTTTGACCCATTAGTGAGTGTGTATTTGGCTAGTGAGATAAACATCTATTAGCCATTTGGCTGGTGATGAAAAAAGTTAATTTAGAGCCCTTAGCGCAATAGTTCATTTAGAGCCCTTACCGCAATGGCTAATTGACAACAATCTAACATGTGACTACTATATAAATATAAATTCTTACTTGTTTTGCTAACGGTTTCTTCAGGATGAGTCCATTACAGTGTGTGAGTTTCCACACGGTTCTTTGAATGTGCACTGCTAGACTGTTCAGTCAAGACACTTTTGTGTGGAGCTGAACCTCTTTCCTGATTACAATCAATATTGGTCATCATACTTTCTGATCCATTTCTGTACCTTACCAGACCTTACCTCGCCAGACCTACTACCTTCAAATGAAATCCCTACTCCAAACATCTGCCTCCACACTTCCTGACTACTGTGAGAAGGCCGCCTGGTAAAGCCTTCAGCTGGACTTGAAATTAGGCCTCATAAGTCCCATATGTGACCTAAAAGCTGTATTGTCATTAATAATAATAATAATAATAATAATTGTATTTGTATAGCACTGTGTCATACAAGGCATGTAACTCAAAGTGCTTAACAAATGGGAAAAAACATTGTTAGAGATAGAATTAAAAGGAGAGGAGAGATAGATTTAAAAGGAGAGGTATAGAGGAGAGGCAGAAAAAGCAGGAAGGCAGAGGAAGAAGAGATAGACAGAGAATGTAGAGTCATAAGGTCAACGTAGGTTAGGACCAGGATTCTTAGATGTGTAAGGTCCATAGTGGCTGGGCCTATCATAAGTCATAGATAGTCACACAGAGATTGGGCGCTCAGGTGCGGCCCCTGGTGGCATCAGGGGTGAGGAAAAACTCCCTTTCGCTTGATTCATAGTTTGTGAGGGGGAAAAAAAAGCTCAGTGAGGTCTGAGAAAAAAAGACCCCCTGTAGTCAGGAAGAAACCTCAGGCAGAGACCAGCGGCCACCTAGGGGAGCCCCCTGCCAGGGCTGGATTGCGAGTAGTAAGGGCGCTGCGGCGGCTGGGACACTATGACGTCTTGGCAGCTAGGAGTTGGCAAGGATGAAGAGGTGGGTCTTCAGCTGCTTCTTAAAGGAGTCGACGGAGGTGGTTGATCGGATCTCGATGGGGAGGGTGTTCCATCTCTTGGGCGCATAGCAGGCAAACGCGGCGTCGCCGATCTTCTTCTGCGGGGGGGGTGGGGGTCCTTAGCAGCTTGGCATCAGTGGACCTGAGAGCTCGAGCAGGGGCATAAAAAGAGAGCATGTCTGAGATATAGCTAGGGGCAAGTCCATTTAATGCTTTAAATACTGTGAGCAGAATCTTAAAGTCGATTCTGTATGAGACAGGTAACCAGTGCAGGTCTGCCAAGACAGGAGAGATGTGCTCTCTCATTCTGGTTCTTGTTAGGATTCTTGCCGCAGAATTTTGAATGAGTTGCAATTTGTCAATTAATTTTTTTGGGAGACCAGAGAAAAGAGCATTGCAGTAGTCTATCCTACTGGTGACAAAGGCATGAATAAGTTTCTCAGCGTCTTGTCGGGGGGCCAAGCCGCGCACTTTGTTGACATTTCTAAGATGGAAAAAAGCAGATTTTGTTATCTTGTTGATGTGAGGCTCAAAGCTCAAATCCGAGTCTATGACCACACCTAGGCTAGTAACCTTATCTTTAATGTGTATGCTTAGGTCACCTAGGCTTGAGTGGAGTTTTGCACGTTTTTTCTTAGGCCCAATGAGCAACACTTCAGTTTTATCTTCATTTAATTTTAGGAAGTTACTGTTCATCCAATCTGTAATGGCAGACATGCATTTAGTCAAGGCATGAATGGCAGTGGTTTGGCTAGGCTCGACAGAGATATATAGTTGAGTGTCATCGGCATAGCTATGAAAATCAACATTGTGCTCTCTGATGATGGAGCCCAGGGGCAACATATAGAGAGAGAAGAGGAGAGGGCCCAAGCAACTACCCTGAGCAACTCCAAAAGGCACATCATACTTGTTGGAGACGTATTCTCCGATGGTGACAAAAAACTGTCTTCCTGTAATATATGTTTTGAACCACTCTAAGACTATTAACTTGCTGCGTTTTCCAGCATGGCTTATGGGCATGTGTGAATACATTTGCGTCACACAGTAATATTACACTTTCCATTCCTTTCCATTACACTTGGACTCACAAGATTCATGACATATTTAAAATACATAAGCTTAACTATACACAACTATGTAGTCCTACAGTATACAGTACAATGCACACTAATGAACATAATAAGCTTTGAATGCCAATTGCTTCACCAAACACCATAATTAACGTGTGTTTAAAAATAACAATTCTAAAACTCAGACCTGAAGCAGCCTCGGCTATGCCTCGTCTCTGAACTCACTATGAGCCTTTTGTTTTCACATTTTGAGGAAATCACAGTGCACCCCCTAGAGCAACACAAAAGATGAGTAATCAGTGTTGCGGAACATTTTTGGATCTTTTCTCAATAATGTTTGCAATAAAGTGATTTCAAACAATGAAATAATAATTCCCGTAAGTGCCTGGCTGTCTCCACTATCTGTCCCATCTCCAATTAGATTTATTACAAGTCAGGGGGATAAACATGTTGTGACATCCAATTTTCATAGCACTGCCAATGACCACTGTGTCTTACAAAAGCTGTACTTTGTGTGTGTGTGTGTGTGTGTGTGTGTGTGTGTGTGTGTGTGTGTGTGTGTGTGTGTGTGTGTGTGTGTGTGTGTGTGTGTGTGTGTGTGTGTGTGTGTGTGTGTGTGTGTGTGTGTGTGCGCGTGCATGCCTGTTTTTGTGTATTGTATATATGTATATATATATATATATATGTATGTATGTATGTATGCATGTATGTATGTATGTATGTATGTATGTATGTATGCAGGGCTTTTGTCACCAGCCAAAATGGCAAGTAGTCTTACTAGCCCAAGGCACGCTCACTTATGGGTCAAAGAGGCTAGTAAGTTGGTCTTTTCTACCAGCCAAACTAAAACTTCATCAGCATTTGGCCGGTCGGCTGGTGTTAAATTAGAGCCCTGTATGTACTGTATGTAGGTATGTATGTACAGGATATGTATGTAAACAGCATAGTTTTCAGACACATTGACGTGAAACAGCCAAGAGAGTACGGATTTGAAAGAGCCAGAAGAGTATGGATTTGAAAGAGCCGAGAGAGTATGGATTTGCCCGTTTTAACGCTACATTTGCTAAACAGGTTCAAGATCAGTCCTCACATGCTTGACTGGCTCACCACCAGCCCTGCACAAAACAAACAACATCACATGCTTGCGCTAGATCGGGTATTGATCAGATCATGTTGCATGTTGCACATGTTGTTGTTTTTTCAGCGATACTGCCCGTTAGCCCGCCAGCTGAGCTGAAACAGGATTGGACAACCAAAACAAAGACAAAAGTCACCATGAAGACCCCTAAAAAGGAACAACAAATGACTTTGAGCTTTGCCAGCTCTCTAAAACATCCAGCGCTGGAGCCTGTAATGTGTATTACGTTACATGAAAGACCTACAGGCCAAGCTTGGGCTCTCTGCTGACAGACCTGAGAAGGCTGTTTTATGTTTGTGTGCGCATCTGCTTCGCTTGTAGGAACAGTGGACATTACATGATTGTGTACTGTGTGTGTGTGTGTGAATGTGTGTGTGTGTGTGTGTGTGTGTGTGTGTGTGTGTGTGTGTGTGTGTGTGTGTGTGTGTGTGTGTGTGTGTGTGTGTGTGTGTGTGTGTGTGTGTGTGTGTGTGTGTGTGTGTGTGTGTGTGTGTGTGTGTATGTGACAGCATGTTTAGTGTATTTGCAGTTCGTAAAACATGTGGATACCTCACTGTCCTGTTTACAACCAAGGCAACATTTGTGTGCATGTCGTGCATGTATCCAGAGCACGTTACCACATCAGACCTGTCAGTCTGGCCAAGAAGCTGGGAGGGCTGCAGGTGAGGTGTGTGTGTGTGTGTCTGTCTGTCTGTGTGTGTGCGTGCATGCGTGCGTGCGTGTGTATGTGTGCGTGTGTGTGTGTATGCGTGTGTGTGCATGTGTGTGTGTGAGTGCCTACCACAGTGTAGCTCCTCGGCGGTGAGCGTGGCTACAGAGCGTCCTTGCAGCCTGCTGGGGTAGTCACAGGTGGCCGCTGCCTGGGCGTTGCCCGACTCGGCGTACTGCTTCAGGAGGTCGGCCAGCCACAGCAGCTCACAGTCACAGTTCAGTGTGTTGGAGTCCAGACGCCTGGAAGAGATACACACACACACACACACACGCACGCACGCACGCACGCACGCACACACACACACAGATGCATAGTCAGACAAAGACAGACACACAGACACAGACACAGACACACACACACACACACACTCACATATGTGCACACGCAAACATTCGCACGCACGCATGCATACATACACGTATGCAGGCCCATTAGGACCCCTATCAAGAATGAGCTGAGTGAGGGTCAGGGCAATGTCTGTTAGCACTATTCTCAACCAGCTACCACCAGCTCA
>NC_085875.1:44294769-44359769 GCF_034702125.1 Engraulis encrasicolus | reverse complement strand
GAGAGAGAGAGAGAGATCTGAGGATAAATGGAGATAAATATAGAAGGGGGTTGGATGTTCATTCCCATGCAGCCTTCATTGAAAGCGGCATGGCAGCTACATAACAATCACAAGGGAGTCATTAGGGAAATTGCATGTCCTGATGTTGCAGGGGCTTTGGAGTGCACTGTATTACGACTCCCTCCCCCTCTCTTTCTCTCTGTACCTTTACTCTCTCTCTCTCTCTCTCTCTCTCTTTCTCTCTCTCTCTTTCTCTCCCCTCACTCAGACATTCTTCTTCTGTCTTCCTGTGACTGACTCTGAGGACACTGATTGACTCACCTCAGCTGTGCTGCAGTGTGAAAATTCCTTCTGTTTGTCTATGTCTGTCTCTCGGTTTGTCTATCTGTCTGTCTCTCTGTCTCTTCCCCTTATCTTGCGCACATTCTCTCCCGCTCTGTTTGTCTTTGTGTCATGAGTTTAAACAAAACAGTCTGTACAGTCGGTTCGGTTGCTAATGCAAAGCTCTAGTAAACAGTCCTGTAGGGGTAAAAAAAATAAGAATGATTAGAGGGAAAAATAGTTCTCAACACTCACAGGCGTTCAAGCTTAGGCAGATGGGCAAAGGACTCAGGCTCCAGGGACTCAATGTTATTGAAGTGCAGATACCTGAAAGAGAGAAATTATACTGAGAAAGTGCTCGACACAAACATAGTTTCAGAGTTCAAATGTATCCCGCAAGCCAGCACCGAAGCACCCACCAAAACATGCAAAATGTCCCAGTAATGCAGTGCTTTGTGTAGTTTGTAATGAGCAGCATGTCAGGTAAGCAGAGCACGGTTTTTTAATAAGCTCAGGCATGTTTTGGCCCCTGTTGCACCATATAAAAAGAAAACAAAGGGAATGGTGAGTTTGATTTATTGGGTCAGCTTTGAGATTGCAGGTCAAGACCACTTTGTCATAAATAACATCCTGTGTGCGACACTGCAAACTAACTGTTTCTGATGGATGACCCTTGGGACAAAACAAACTACTCTCTAGTGTAAGGACCTCCGCACATCAACTCCACAACCCCACACACCAGCGCCGCAGAGCCATCCATTGACTATCCATGCTCCGCTATGGTGAAATTGACCTCTTTTTACTTTTTAGCAATCCCCTTGTGTTAACGGATGCATTTGACCAGTGGTCTGTATTTGAAGAGTTCAGATGCAAAACCCCCTAACTCCATTTCTGAAGACCTGCACTTCTATATTTTTAGAGAACCCCGTTGTTGGTTTGGTTTACATTCATGTACTTGATAATACATATAAATAGTTATATTACATAAATAAAATTTAAAAATATGCAATTTTGATAGCTTTGTATTACAGTATTTCTCAATTGGTTTTGTACATTTCTGGAATCTCTCTCGCAATTTTCAAAACACAGTATTCATTCTCAAAACAGCTTTAACAAATGGCAAAACACCATGGATGACCTGCAAAACCAAGTCTCTTCCTCAAAATCCTTAGTTTGTCTTCCAAAACCAAGTTTTTGTGTCAATGAACGCGTCAGTGCCAGCAGAATGGTTAGTCATTGTGTCATAGTGTATGGACAAGCTAGTCAAATTGATTTGTCATGTTGTCAGTTGACTAGTACACTCTTGAGGATGTTTTCGGAAGCGAAATGTTGTTTAGAATGGATGGAAAATGTTGTAAATTCGACTTTATATTACATTGATCAGGTAAGATTGTACTAGATATACATTTAGAGTATGACATATTTATTGAAAGGTTTTCTCATTGCAAAATCAAAAAAATAGTCAACTCTGATTGAGGTGTCAAAGTGCGCCCTCTACCAACCCTTTTTACTTGTCTTGCAGGCCCATGTGGAAAAAATATAGAACTGTAAAGCAAAATAAATTTGAAACAATACACTGATACTGTATAAAGTGCACTTACTGTCTTGTGAAATTCTAGGGAAATATTGTAATTTTACGTGGAGCGTAATTATAAAGGGCACATGAGGCATAGAGTAATGTAATGCAGTACAGTGCTTATTGTTGTATTGCATGCTTGTTTCCTCTTTCCCTTCTACTGCTTTTGATTAGAGAGAGTCAATATTTACCTGCGAGCAATTCACCAATACAGATCACATCTATAGACACAAATCCAATGGAAATTATACAGTGCTTAACACATTATGGCAGCTTGGTAAATCATTTTGCATGTCAAGACTTATACCATGACATAGGGCCTAAATGTTTTGGGGTTTGAGATAGTTTTGTGTATTCAGTGACAATGCTTTTTGAGTGATATGACAAAAGCAATTGCTAATGTACAAAAAAGCTGAGAATTGTACATAACCATCTGCATGATGATGAAAGCATTTGCTAAATGCTGAAAACTATGAGAAACGTATTTTACCATGTGCACAGATAACAGCAGGAAGTCACAATTGAACAAGACGTTTTGAGAATGATAATTCTGTTGTGAGAAATGTACAAAACCAATTGAGAAATACTGTAAATAAAAATGAATTAAGATTATTTTCTGAAAAGGCACTCAGGGGGTTTTGCATCTGAACTCTTCAATTTATTTACGTATTAAGTTACATATAAACTTATATGTCTAGCTATTTATTTTGTTGGTACTGTATGTGCGTTTTTTATTGTAGTCCTATGTGTTTTATGTCATTCTGCTGTGCTGAAAGACAAATTGCCTTTTTAAGGACATTACGTAAAGCTTTCAAGTCAAGTCAAGTCAAGTCGCTGTGTGCGGGGGTCGGAATTATGTCGGAGGCAAAAGAGCATCTTTAGCATCTAAAGGCATCTTTAAAGATTCCCATCTTCATCCAGGTCATGTTAATCAACACGCTTAAGATATGAGCTACTGATTTTACACCATGTGACTTGACTGCACCATGATAGCTCTTTGCAAGGTCCAGCTTGAAATACCTTGGAACTCTCTTGTAAGTTGCATGGTATGCACATGGAACACATGGAACAAACAAGTGGCACATAGTTGTAAGCAACAGGATTTCGTTTAGGAACTCCCAAGACCAGTTGATGACAACTAATACTCTCCAGGCTACTGTGTATGACATTACAGTGTATTACACTGAATGAATGGATGGATGGATGGATGGATGGATGGATGGATGGATGGATGGATGGATGGAAGGGTGGATGGATGGATGGATGGATGGATGGATGGAAGGGTGGATGGATGGATGGATGGATGGATGGATGGATGGATGGATGATGGATGGATGCAAATGTTTGCAAATGTGAGCCTACCTAGTAACAGTAACACAAACATGGGAATGGGAATCTGCATGCAATTCCAACAACAAGGTGGAACAGAAATCGATTTCACACATTATCATGTTAGTATTGAGACTATAGCACAGGCTGATGGTCAATAGATGGATGTACTTTGGCAGATAATGATACACTGGGAGATGGCTACATTGTCAGGAAATCTGTAAGGAGGCTAAGATAAACTCAGACGCACGTAGGAATGTCCAAGACAAAAACACAAGGGCGATATTTGTCATAGTGTCTTGGCAACAGCTGGAAATGTGCAAAGCTAATTTAACTTTCACAGCAAGTGTGTGTGTGTGTGCGTGTGCAAGTGTGTGTGTGTGTGTGTGTGTGTGTGTGTGTGTGTGTGTGTGTGTGTGTGTGTGTGTGTGTGTGTGTGTGTGTGTGTGTGTGTGTGTGTGTGTGTGTGTGTGTGCGTGTGTACACGGGGGTGCCGTAGGGGAGCAAGAAAGAAAAAAAGAAAGGAAAAAGGGAAAGAAATAAAGAATGAAAGACAGAAAGATACCTGAGCAGTGACTTCATTATATTGTGGAGTATGCCTAACAGCTGTACAAACAATCTCACCCTTAAGCATGAGGACACAATAACAATAATTCACCTCCTTGTCTAAAGGTCTCAGCTGCTCTGTCGCTGAACAGTGAGACGCCATTACTTTCCCTAGCAACTCCATTTATGCTGCTGTAAAAAGTAACGTTAATTACAAAAGTACTATACAAATCTACGTATTGTACATACTGTATGTTTCCTCAGGCCAATTCATTTTACTATGTGCTTCACGAACGTAACAATACGAACCTACAGGTATGTGATCAATAAACTATACTTGCATACTTACACTATCCACACTAACTACATGCAATTTCTGTGCTGACAGAAGTACAATCAAGCTATCAACATCTGTTAGGAAACTTTTACAAAGGGATAGAAATATCCTCTATTGTATTTACGTAGGCATGGCTCGCTACAAGGGCCGCAACACATTTTTGATTCCCCTGCTATGCAATGCACAGCACATGATGCCTGTTGCTGAAACACAACCACAGGGAACAGACTACACACAAAAGCGCTATTGAGGGGAACCCAACTTAAGACTTGTCACCACCAAATATAAAAGAGCTCATTACCATAGGGGAGGTCAGAGTGGTTAAGAGGCAACAGACAGCCTCGGCCCGCCTTGGTCCTCTGTGTTGTAACAAATAGCCATTTGTTTGGTGGTGTATGCATGCGGTCTGGTTTGGCTGCTGGGTGAGAGCCTGTTGAAAGTGGAGTGTGTGGGCGTGCGGTGGTGTGGTGTGTGTGTGTGTGTGTGTGTGTGTGTGTGTGTGTGTGTGTGTGTGTGTGTGTGTGTGTGTGTGTGTGTGTGTGTGTGTGTGTGTGTGTGTGTGTGTGTGTGTGTGTGTGTGTGTGTGTGTGTGAGTGTGCGCGCGCGCGTGTGCTCATGACTGCACTATATCATATATTTTTCCAAATCAGCTGGCATGCTGAGATAATAGCCTACAACAAATGCCGACTTTGCTAGAATAGCAATGCTTTTACTCTATGTCATAGTATAGTAGGCCTTAAACTTGTGCATTCTCTGTGATTATGGAGGGACTGAAATAACTAAAGATTGAATTAAACTAAAGGTATTAATATCCTTTCTGTGACTGTCAATGTCTGAATTTAAAGCAATAACTCAGACAACTGAAGAGTAAAGATGAAATGGCAGAGATACAGTAGGTCTACACTGAGGAAGTGTGAAATGATGACCAAATAAATCTATTCAAAAATAGAACAAAGACATGCATTATCAGAAATGTAATATCAGCCTCTACCAAGTCTCTATAATCCACATTATATGGACTTATACCGTACCTAGAGAGCTACTGTGTCGTCATGATGTACGTAACATAGGCTTCCAGAAAGCTATAGGCATACTACATACTATCTAGGCTTACGCAGATCTATTGGTATAATGCAGTGTATAGGTACACTATACTGCAGGTATGACCAGTAAATACAGTAGGTGCCTTTTAGATAGAAGTCTGCTAACAGCATAGGTGGAAGTTCACATGAGCTAATGACTTGGAATGAAGCAATGTGTGTACCATGTACTGGTCAGGGAAACAGCAAAGCCAGGCAAAGACACGGAGCAAAGCAGCAACAGGTACAGAGGGCACTGACGGCGATAGCACACCCAGCAATGGATGAGTTTCGGAGACTCAGGACACACTGGTGACAATGGGTGCCTGACACCTGTGAGCTGAAGGACGTATGATCAGCTGTCAGCTGACAGGCATGTGGACCGGCAGTCATGCTCTACTACACATGCAGTGGACACGCTGGGTGGGCAGTGAGGGGTGATGGGTGGAGAGTGTTGGATGAGCTGATTTCAGAGGTTACAGTCCCATAACTAGGCAACATAGTACTTGTTCAAGACATCCACTAAGTTACCACCATCACTTCTTTTTTTAGTACTTGGGGCTTTTCAAGCCTTCCTTGTTTATTCGAAAAATGAGTACTGTAGGGCCACTACAATCACTTCTTTTCACTTGCACAGGTGGCGAAAGCAGAATTAAGTGGTTTCACTTCTAGTTAACCTGATTTTGTAAATGGTTGAGGAAAGCACTTTGTATTGGTTTGTACCCTCTGAAGCGAGACCACCCAACACTGGTGGTAGGTGGGTGGGTTTGAAGGTGAAGACAGAGGAGGCTACAGTGAACACTCGGTGAACTTGCAGGGGACCCTGAAGAATCTGAATGTGCACCTTCATTCGAGCTCCTCTTTACAGCGGGCTGTCTTGCATTCAGCTTTGGACTAGAAGCACATGGTGTTTTGCCCAAGACTTAAAAGGAAATCACACTGAGCTTATTTCCCAAAGCTACGTATGCACATTGCAGGTGTTTTCAGACTGGCATTGGTTCTTTACATTAATCGTTTAACTACTGTGTACACACAGTACGAATAATTACAGCATTTGTGAACCAAAAAAGGTGAAACTTGTAAAAAGTGAGAGGTTTGTTTTGCTTTGAAGCCGTGCCCCTTGTGTAGCCTGTTATTACAGATGGGGTCGCCGGCAATACTCAACTACATTATAACAACATTGCTATGACATTACTGAGACCCTTAAGTGACAGATTAAGATGTAGCCATTACAATTTTGGTGACACTAAGGTTTATAACATGGGGTCTGCGCTAAGGGGTTAATGGCACATCATGCGACTGCAGGGTGGTATGAACACAGGCTGTTTGCGGACAACTGTTGCAGAAACCAGCTCCACCCCAGGCTAGTGCAGGTCAGTCTGAGAACAGCTTATATGAGACTCACAGTAGGGAGAGAGGTGAATGGGCTACGGAGGTTAGGACACGAGGCAAGATGCAGGCGGAGGGAAGGAGGGAGCGAGCGAGGGAGTAGGAGGTCACTTACAGTTGCTCTAGTGAGACAAGCCCCTTAAACGCTTGCCTGTCAATTGACTGGATTTCATTCTTGTACAAATAGCTGGAAGGAGAAATAATCAGGGATATTAGTACACAAACAACACACAACACACAAAAGGGTACCAACTACTGGGGTAACAACTGAGATTACTTTGAAGAGTCAGTTATTTTTTCCAGAATTAATAGAATTAATTACAAATGCCTCAAAGAAGGCTTTTTAAAAAAACACTGAGGGATTGCATTACTCGTATAAATTATCAGATTGCTTATTAAAGCTACTTTCCCATGGATTCTGTGAAACTGAGAAACTAGCAAGATAATTTATAAAATCAACACCCACAGTAATTAAATATTAGTAAGTCATAACAGGAATATGAGGCTAGTTTTTATCACCATTGGGTATGTACAAGTCCATTATATTAGGTTGCTAATATAAGAACATTCATTGTAGCAATCAAAACACAGCAGGAGAAATCCAACATGAATAAATGTTAAAATATCAAAAACATACACATTGATACAAAGATACTATGTCAACATCGGTATCAGTACTACAAAGGCACAATCAAAGACAAAACCAAGAAGTATGAACAAGCACATGAAATTGCAGTATTCAAGTCAAGTTCCAATAAATACACCCAATATGCTATCTTTTCACAGGAAGACTTTTGTTATGAAAAAGGATATACAGTATATTAGATAACACAAACATAGAGAGAGTGCAAATCACAGCCAGTTACAAACAAAAAATGTCCACGGGTCATTAACATCGTAGTTCCCCCAAAGTCTCCTATCCAATTAACCCCTAGGAGGCATGACTGTTTAGCTTCTAGCGTTCAGTGTTTATTCACTATGCATCACATCTGGTGACCGAACAATTGGACCCCTGACATCAGCTGTAGCTCTGGTGGGGGCGTTGACTCTGTCTATGACTCAGTGCTTGTACGTGGGAAAGAGGGAGTCTCGGCCCCAAAGGCTCCCCTCTTGGGGCTATGGTTGACGCTTGGTGGGAATTGGCGGCCATTCCATACCTCTATTGAAACACGAGTGTTTTCCAGTGTACAGAGGATCGACTCTGTGATATACACAGACATTACACTCACAGCAGGAAATGAAGCTGGCCTGTTGTCCTGAAGTGACTGCTGCACCACCCAGCACACATTTCTATGTAGTAATACAGTAGTCATCAGGTTTCCATCCAAGATTAGGAGTGAAATTTTAGCCAGTGTAATAAAAATTGGACATTATGTTGGCTTGCAAGAAAAGATTCCCACTGGTGTATGCCTACTTGATGTACAGAGAGCAGGTCAGGTAAATGTTATTCATTTCGTGAAATGTTTTACTATTAGATGCATATACAGTATGTGAGGTGTTCAGATTTCACAACTGAATAACATGAGAATCGACTTTAAATGTGTACAAAACATGAAGCATGGAAACATGAACTGATTTTCTTTCCCTGACATTAAATAAATGCGTTGAAACTATTAGATCAAGCACAATGGAAACCAAAGCAGTGTCTGCTTGGTCAAGGTGAGGCAGTGAGCCACAACAGTGCCATAACATAAATGTATCGTATATTAATTGACAAATTGCAACTCATTCAAAATTCTGCGGCAAGAATCCTAACAAGAACCAGAATGAGAGAGCACATCTCTCCTGTCTTGGCAGACCTGCACTGGTTACCTGTCTCTTACAGAATCGACTTTAAGATTCTGCTCACAGTATTTAAAGCATTAAATGGACTTGCCCCTAGCTATATCTCAGACATGCTCTCTTTTTATGCCCCTGCTCGAGCTCTCAGGTCCACTGATGCCAAGCTGCTAAGGACCCCCCACCCCCCGCAGAAGAAGATCGGCGACGCCGCGTTTGCCTGCTATGCGCCCAAGAGATGGAACGCCCTCCCCATCGAGATTCGATCAACCACCTCCGTCGACTCCTTTAAGAAGCAGCTGAAGACCCACCTCTTCATCCTTGCCAACTCCTAGCTGCCAAGGCGTCATAGTGTCCCAGCTGCCGCAGCGCCCTTACCACTCGCAACCAGCCCTGGCAGGGGGCTCCCCTAGGTGGCCGCTGGTCTCTGCCTGAGGTTTCTTCCTGACTATAGGGGTTTTTTTTTTTCTCAGACTTCACTGAGCTTTTTTTTTCCCCCTTACAAACTATGAATCAAGCGAAAGGGAGTTTTTCCTCACCCCTGATGCCACCAGGGGCCGCACCTGAGCGCCCAATCTCTGTGTGACTATCTATGACTTATGATAGGCCCAGCCACTATGGACCTTACACATCTAAGAATCCTGGTCCTATCATACGTTGACCTTATGACTCTACATTCTCTGTCTATCTCTTCTTCCTCTGCCTTCCTGCTTTTTCTGCCTCTCCTCTATACCTCTCCTTTTAAATCTATCTCTAAAAATGTTTTTTTTTTCCATTTGTTAAGCACTTTGAGTTACATGCCTTGTATGAAACAGTGCTATACAAATACAATTATTATTATTATTATTATTATATTCACCACAATTGGGCAATTGTTTTTGGGATGTAAGCTGTGTCCAGGTAAAACACATTTCCCAGTGTGGATACTATGGTACTTCTGTCCAACAAATTCATAAATCTGACAACTTAAACCCACTGCTGGAAAACATTGCTGCTCAATTTCATATGTCAGTCTCTCCTTGTCTAGTTTGTGCTAAAGGAAATTCTAACCTCGTTGCAGTCTGGCAGAAACCATGTTACTCCACCTTTCAGGAACTAATTCAATATTTATATATCAACATGGATATATAGTTATGTCAAGACAAAGCAGAGCTATGTATCAGTTTCCATGAGTATATGAGTTTTATAAATTATTTAAAACCCGCTTTTAAGGATGCAATGCTTATCAAGAAAATATTGATTGAAAATAAATCATTTACAGTAAAAAAAATCGCAAGCGTTAAAAGTTGAAGGGTTTCTGCAAGGCAGCGATGACCTGCTTGGCCTGGGTGGTACAACCTCATGTCACTCTGCAATGACATTAGGGTGCAGATGGGTTGCCGTAATGGACACAAAGGCATTAGTGTTCGGAGTTTGGAGACCCCCCACCCTACCCCGCGCCTAGCAAGGATGACAGGGTGGTTTTGCTGTGATCACAGGGGCCCTGGATTTTAGAGCTGCCTTCAGATTAGCAGTACAACACCCAGTCCGCCCATTATGGGGGCTGTCCCCAAACAAAGCCCACCAGTGCCCCGCTAACGCCCAGTGATTATGGCCCAGTAAACGCTACTGCCGGCGGGGTAAGAGGGCTGGACTGTGATGAAAAAAAGCCCAAGGCATTTTTGTGCAGATCTCTCTTAATTATGAGTCCAGCAGGAAGCACCCTGTACACCAGTCCAGTACAGCACAGTAAAAATGCAGTGTAATTCACACTTATGCCTCTTTTCCACTGCCGAGTTTCGGGTAGGCCTCCATGTCGACACAGCTCGACTCAGCCGCCACTTTCTGCTTTTCTAATAGGCACGACACAGCTCAATCGTAAAGCAAAAAGTGGCGGCCGAGTCACTGTGTCGAGCTGTAAACAGGCAGTAGAAAAGAGGCATTAGAGAGTCTTGAACATCTGAACTGTATTTGGTCAGTACACTCTAAGTCTTGAATTAAAACTGCATTTTTGCTGTCTGGTGTAAGAAACAGCTAGACGATTTGGGAAGATGAGTGGGAGGGAGGGTGGGGCACTCTGATGATGGGGTGTGCACTCTGGAAGCAGGGTGCTCTGCTGCACACCTCTTTTCCATGTCTTTTCCATGTTGCACAGCTGGCTCATTCACATGCGAGTGTAGGAAATGCCATTTGCTTGCGATGTTTGAGCAGTCCTGCAGCTTGCAGCTGTGACTGCTGCACTCAGTCTACGTAGTATGTTAATTTCCGTTCAGTTCGGTCATAGACAGGTGTGTGGACTCGTGCAAAGACCACCAGACTAACTCAGTCGAATGACTAATGGAATCACTAATGAATCGCTAATAGATGAACTAAATGTTAAAGACTTTTCTATTCAGAGCAGAATTCCTTGCTGAAAAAACTAACTGCTAATGTGATGGAAATGGTTAGGCCTTTGATTAGAATAGATTTCCCCTAAAATGAAACCCAGCTTGTGAAGCATGAAGTCACCTTGTAAACTCCACTAAAAATGTCATTACTTTTCCTCACACAGCAATACAGCGCCTCAGAGCACAGCAACTCACAGCATAGGGTTCGAAAGGATCTTCCCATTTTTTTTTTTAAAAGAGCAAAATAGTCAAAATTGACAAAACACATAATCACTCATCCCTGTACAAACAAACAAAAAACAGTGGGAAAAACACAAAATGTATACACTGTCTGTAAACTCTTGGTTAATAGTAGTGAAATTCTGAAAGGAACGCTGAAGACTACGCAATAAGGATAAGATCAAAGAGCAATGGCGGGAAGACACTTGAGACATACTTACTGTGTACCTTATATTACCTCTAACCGCAGACAACATTCACAGAACAACTAAGGCTTATTGTGCACTAATGAACCCATTATTATCAAAGGCAGGAGCTAGGCGATGCCAGGGCAATGCCCCCAGGCTAAACAAACACAGCTGAGGCTTTTCTGGAAGATCCACGGTGTGGATGGTTTTAAGGGCGAAGGTGGAGAAACATTCACAGACAGATAAATTCAGGGAATTGCCCATAAACCTCAAACAGGAATGTTGTCTGGGATTCAAACTTTCTCTAACTTTCTCAGTTTCACTCTTTGGAAGGCTGCCTGTAGACAATCTGTAGATTATCCTACTGGGCACAGAAACTATGTTCAGTACAATTTATCTTTGAGGTTTGGGTCAGGGATATGGTTTGGTAAAGTGATATTTAAAGAACAATTTCACACAATTGAATGCAAATTTCCACAAACCACCTTTGAACACCCTGAAGACAGACAATCCAAACAAACTGATACCTCAATGAAGTTCAAGGAGGATCTGTGCAATTAAGGATGACACAACCACTGTCTTGGTGTGGTTTCGTGTGCACTTCATCATATGCGAGACTTGGCAGTGGTTATCTCTGTAGAGACACGTTGGGCTATGTAGGAAGCTGAAACAAAAACCTTCTTACTACTACTGCTACCACTACCAAAAAACAGAAAAACAATATAACTATATTTTCTCAGAGAATAAAGCATCTTTTGATGTGACCGTCACACTGCCTGTGGATATTTACAGTCAAAAAGCTGAACTTACAGATATTTAAGGTTTTCCAAATCTTCAAAGGCGCCTCTTGGGATTCTTCTGATGTGATTGTTGTTTAACAGGCTTAAAAAAAAGAAAATAACAATCGTATTAGAGAGGATGATCCCATTCCACAAGCAAACAAAGGCTAATAGCAGAGAGCGTTTGTATGCATTAATTTAATGTAAGTGTCTTTGATGACTACTGACATTTAACTATTGAATGTTAACATTGTTAACAATGCATAAATTAAAACAAAGTTTTAAAGGATCTGAATGAACCAGGCCTGCTTCTTTCAATGCCATGGAGCCCACTTTACTTTTTCAAGAGAAGAGGCGACTGTACCACAAAAGCACACGTCTATGTAGTGCTGGTATTCAGTTTGGCTTCTGAATGCCCAAGTGTGGCTAATGGCTTGGTGACATGCTTGGATCCATTGGTCAAAGCATCTCCAGTAGCACAATCAGGCGATCAATCATCAATATGTATCAATTTGACAATCGTCTGAATAGAACGAAAGCATCAGAGGCAACCCAAAACGGCAACCTACTGTGCACAAAGTAAAAGCTAATTTCACAAGGTATAGTGGTAGAGTTTTGATGTGTGGTGGTACATTCTAAGTGGACATTCTTGGCATTACAAAAAGTAATGGCATGCAGGAGTCCGGAAGTCACCTAGTTTGTAGCATTTGTGCAAAGGTTATGCAAGGGAATAGGCTACTTACAGTGTGTTGAGGTTCTTGAGTCTTCTGAAAGAGCCAGCCTGTAAGTCTTTTATTTTATTGAACCGCAGGTCTCTAGAAGGAAAGGAAACAGAAGACATTGTTGATGTTGGATAGCCATCGCATTTCCAGCAAAAAGCAAGCAATATGTATTTTTAGAAAAACCTTGAGTGCTAATTCAAGATTTCACTTTTATTCCTACAGGAAACCAATCATGCTAGGATTTTGAAATGATGATGCATAACAATCACTGGCAGCAGAAATGTTCAAATCTATCAGTAGAAAGTGTAACCACAGACAGGGAAGCCGACAGGAGGGGCAAAAAGGGGTCAGGGAAAGAGCACCCCCCCCCCAAAAAAAATGGGTCCACGTTACATTGTATGTATTGGGTGGGGCCTTTCAGATTACTTCGTCCTGGTCCCGGCCAAAGCTGTCAGCGGCCCTGACCAGAGCTTAGATACGAGGGTGAAAGCAAGCAATGGTGTAGTGATTGAAGGTATGCTACACTGCGAGTGTTTAATCTGTGTGTGTGTGGTGAGTACACACGTCCACCCCAAAATCAACGTTGTCATTAGGTCACAGGAATATACCAAAAGGTTCTTGTGGACGTTGATTTATGGCCTGGCTCGGTATGCTATGTCTTTACAAGTCATGGCAGCGTGCTGTTCCAGGGGCGTATGCATGTTAGGATTTCCCCCTGACTACTTCTGTGCATAAATATCTACAAGGGATCCAGGTTACGTAAACATTTGAACACGGTTTATTTGCAGCTGCTGTTGTACTGTACAGTAAGTTTGTGTTCAAATGGCTAAATCCCTGTCTCCTTTGCTAGACACAACACGCTAAAAGTTGTTTCATCAATAAAAAAAACGGCGTGGTGAAAGTTCAACAATTTTTTTAAAAAAACATTGGCAGCCAACTTTATAACCAAGTATGGTGTAATTCTTGCCATTAGCTTCACAGACTGTAGGGCTGGGAACTGCCAACTATCTGTAGCTAAACCTGTAGGAAATATGTATCACAATATAGAGGTCACAATATGATATGTGCACAGTAAAAAGGCCTGATAAGATAGATTGTCGTGGTGATGTTTGCACACTCCTAATAGATTGCACAAGGAGAAGAAAGACGTGTTACAAAGTTGGAACCAGATGTCACTCTGTGGCGTGTGAAGTGTGTGACTCATGAACAAATTGATTTTTTTAAAGCCTTGTTGTGAGGATGTGATGTTAAATGCCTGAAGTCAAATGACTTTAGATTTGGGACTATTACTCATTTAAGGTCATATAAAAATAGCTTGGCCTAAACAAGAACTGTGGAAGGAGTATTTAAGAGAACAAACAAACACAGAGACAGTCCAGGCTGACCCAAATGTTTGGGCTTGAGAGACTAGTGTTTGTTGGGACAATGTGGAAATACTTTCACATTTGTGTGCAACTCGTGGCAAAAACGGCTGCAGATATGAAACACTTTGAGAAGAAACACCGGCCTGGCAGCCTGGCAGCCTGGTGCGTTGCAATTAATTCGTCTGAGCAAGGATCTGGGATAGGCAACGAGGTGTGAGTAACAAAAATATAGTTTATATACTAAAGTAGAAAAAAAACATAGTCTCAATGACAATGGCTTGAGGGCCAAAACGGCTGTCTGCTGTGGTGGTATAAATAACTAGATGAGTTTAAGCACTGAGAAAACTCTGAGCTACTCATCTCAACCACACTGCATGCCCTTAAAACCTGACCAGAGTGTCAGTCCGACTCCGAGCCCACTGACTCGCCACTCATCACGGTCCATGAGAGCAGACACAGAGACAGCACCCAACCGCAAATACGCCCAGACAGCAACAGGGAGTCGCCACAATAAAGATAGAGCTGACTCCATAAGGGCAACTAACTTCTCCTTCTCCCATTCCTCCTCCACCGCATGGTCTCTCATCAGCAACAGATAAGAGCCAAACATGCTCATCTGGGCACGGAGTCATAGTATAAACATGGCGGCCAAACCGCACATCATTTTTGGCCGCAAAGACGGCTGCTCAATTGGTCATTTTCATCAGTTCAGCATTGATGAGTGATCCTTTCCATGCAAAAGAGCATTTGTGATAAAATGCTGCTGTTTCATAACACGATAGGTTAAGGGAGTTGTATAAATTGTCTGCCATGTTTGAATCAGCGCAAGGCATCCACACAGTACATTAGTTTAAGGATTGGTCATCGTAAGCTGACAGAGAACTTTTTGTTACATGCTTTCTGTTAGAAAACCAGTAAAATCTTGTTACTTAGTAACAGTAAGCATAACAGCCAAGGAGGCCAATCAATAAAAGTATAGATTCCTGAACTCCGTGCACTCGAGTTTCTTTGCAAATGAAACAGAGACTTACTTTTTTTTTCATCAACAGGGCAACATGTTTTTGGGTCATCCATTTGAGAAAAAAATGAGGAAGAAAGTACAACATCTGGATGCCATTATAGAACCGGGATTTTTTTTTTGCACAATAACTTCCACTGCTTTGGAAGAACATGAGAATCTTGGCCATCAATTCTGTGTGGGAGGTTACTGTGGGGAGATATGGTGTGTTTAGCATACTGCAATTCATCAAGGAGTATACCATGCAAACTCTTACGGTAAAGGAATAGTCTCCCGAGTCTCTTTTCAACATAATTAGATGCATTGAATCCTGAAAGCAACAGCAAATGGAAGTCTTGAACATACACTCCACGTACCGTTAAGAAGTCATTTGAGTTTATTCAAAGCCATTGTATTTATTTTATGAATGTATTTTCCATTCTTCATACCAGCCAACAAATACTGTATCCTTCTGATTAACTACTCTCCTTGTTGGTTAATCCTGATGTCAACACTGATCTAGGAAAATTATATTCTGATCTGCACTATATGCTTGTCTTTCACATAGGCATCTAACTTTAAAACCATTTCATAGATCTAGTAATCCTTCTCCCAATAAATAAGTACACGAGACAACAGACCAAATGAATAGCAACAAAATCTGAGTTCATTAGGAGGTCGAGATGTATGATGAAATCCAAGGCACTCTTCGTCATCATTAAAAAGCTTGGGCAAAGCCCTGATGAAGGCCAATGCTCGGCCGAAATATGTTGGCAACTGTTAACCGTTCAAATATGAACTAGCTACATTTAATTAAAAGCTTTTTAATGAAGACGAAGACTGCCTTGGATTTCATCACACATCTCTAAGTTACGTCTAACCAAAGAGCACCTTCGCACTACTAAACAGAACGCAGAAGCCCTGTGACCTACACCTTTGTTCAATTCACTAGAAGTTAATTTTTCTGTTTGAGATCAGGTAATAGAGTTCCCAATGTGACCACATTTCCCAAATTCTTTTCGCAGCTCTCCTGGCATTGCTGGCAGGCTGGGTTGTATATTTAGATACAGTAGCACAGAGACAATTTTGCCAGAAGCAGTGGTGATGTGAGCAGAACAGTAGCTTTGGCAAAGAAACATCTAGTCTTTTTTGTTATTTCTTTAGTTCCACAAGCCATAGTTCAACTGTGAAAGTGAAAGTAACAAGAGAAGAGACCTCTCTGCTTCCAAGTGAGCAAGCAACCAAGGGCAAGTCCAAATACAGAGAAAGATAACGCTGATGTTGCTACAGTACATGTATCAAAAATGAAAACTCCACTCCACTGTGTTCAGAAAGAAAGGCCTCCAACTAAAAAGGGTGAATGTAACTATGTGAACTTTTTTTCAAATGGCCCTCCAAGTCAAGACTTGTTTGCTTACATTTCATATACGCTGACACAGGATCCCCATTGGAAATATTCTCCACAGTGCTCGCGGCACTTTCTGCACAGCAGTAGAAAGCCAGACCAGGGGACAAGACAAACGACCTCCTCAACCCCATACCATACACACACCACCACCACCACCATGGCACCACCCTCCCACAGCTCAGCACAGACTGTGCCAGACAGCAAGTCTGTATGTGTGTACGTGCATGTGTAGTGTGTGTGTGATTGTGAGTGTGTGTGCATGTGTGCTGTGTGTGTGCTTTGTGCGCCCTGTGTGTGTGTGTGTGTGTGTGTGTGTGTGTGTGTGTGTGTGTGTGTGTGTGTGTGTGTGTGTGTGTGTGTGTGTGTGTGTGTGTGTGTTGCTATGTGCGTGCACGTGCTTGCCGGCTGCACTTCAGCCGGTGTGGCATGCTTCGACATGGGGCTGCCCGCATTGTGCGAATCCTTTGACGTGAGGCTTCGGGCCATGCTTTCAGCAGGGGGAACACGGGGAGCAGTTTTCATTTGATGTACACGGTGGAAAATATTTCATACCTCGGGACAGGAATCTGAAGGCCAGGATTCCACCCAGTTGTGCTTGAGCGAGTGCTTGAAAACTGAGCTTTCAGCAGCACCATGCAAGCGCGCACGCACACACACACACACACACACACACACACACACACACACACACACACTCACTCACTCACTCACTCACTCACTCACTCACTCACTCACTCACTCATTCATACACACACACACACACACGCACACACACACACACAAAAACGCACACACACACACACACACACACACACACACACACACACACACACACACACACACACACACACACACACACACACACACACACACACACACACACACTCACTCACTCACTCACTCACTCACTCACTCACTCACTCACTCACTCACTCACTCACTCACTCACTCACTCACACACACACACACACACACACACACACAGAAGGAAGACTATACACATTCCGTATCACGTCGATCTGGGATATCCGTCATGCTGGTTATTGATTGTCTGTAAGTTCTTAGGCCGGGGTTGACCGAAAGATTTCTTTGAGAGAACTGTCATTCAAAACGTTTTGCAGCGTTACTATAGGAATATGTTCCGCATGTCCATTGCAATTGTGGAGGATATATAAAATTCATCCTAACCTGTTTTCCAGACATGTTTGTGAGGATGAACTCTGTATGTACTTCCAGTAAAACCGCATGCGGTTGTGCTCTTGCACACAAAGTTAAGACGTTTGGAACGCCATCCGTCATATGGCTTTAGAGAACTAAGCATCACACAATACTTTCATTATTAGATCTGTCATGTACACTCTCCCGGGTGGCAGGCACAAAAATCATCGCCCGGCATGTGTGCAGTTCTAGGCCGCAGTGTAAAGATATCCCTCTACTCACTGTGTGCAAAGATTAGGCCATCCCTTTCACTCGTGGACTGAGATGACAGCACCACAAACAGGATTGTGAATGGGTTGAAATGACAACATTCTGCTCCTAGGTCGACAGGACAACACCTTAACAGAGTAAAAGAATGCACATCCCACCTCACTGAGACCAGGTGTGCAGATTTCTATCCCATCATTGACATGGCCACGCAAAGTATTCTGCATGGGCTGAGATGACAACACAGTATAGAATTCTACTCATGGGTTGAGAAGCTATGACCAAAGGCAGATGAAAATAAAGCATTTCAAACTTCTTTTTAAAACATGATACTGTTGGGGCAGTCCAATTTGGACAGGAAGCTGGTTCAAGCATTTGGCAGCACAATGATTAAATGCCATTTCACCCTGTCTGGGTTTTACCTTATAGGTACAACCAGTACCTCGAGGAGACCATGAGGATCTAAGACATCTTTTAGTATGATATTGCTCCAGCATGTCTACAACATATCCACAATAAAGATATTTCCAAATCTCACTGATATAGTCTCTTTTCTTAATTTTGGTTAGAATTCTAGCAGCAGCATTTTGAATACATAGCACTAGAGTTTGGATAACTTGTGGTCTGTTTGGGCTTAGGCTATCTATCAGTATAAGTGATATTTGCTTCCACTACCAGCAGATGCATGTCACTCTGCATGTCAACTCAATGAGTTCCACTTAACAAAAAGCTGGTGCTTTCATCATGTTTCAAACTGCAGAGAAGCACCATTACCAGTGGTCCAGTGGCTTATCACAGTCAGGTCACGAGGGACATTGAGTCATTCAGGAAATAGCAGGAAGAAACAGGGCAATGTTCCAATAAACAAAAACGCCAATCAGATATTTATTTATTTGTTTGTGTATAATGCTCCAGTTAAGATATTTCCATCAACAGGATGCTGTTCAAAAGGGGCTGGGGAAGTATGGTATTAGCTGCCAAATAAGGGACTTTTGGGGGATTTAGTGAAAAATCTCTTCAGGGCAATAGTAGAAACCATCTGTTCTCTGTTTGTTTTACATTCCACTTCTGGTACAACGAATATGAGACCATGACGAATAGCCAAGGATGCTGAAAACATTTTTATCAATGTGCTCTGTGGTATCAAATTCATGAACCGAAGGCCAAGTGGACTTATCGCAGACCAAATCATTGGGTGTGTTAATGACTTGCAGACAAAGGGGCTTTTCTGACACGCACACATCACATACTGTACAGTAAAGTGCCAACTGCAGTATTTTAGGAGGCTGGAGTATTTGTGGGAGATGGTATTTGTATGTTGATTCATCATCATAGCTGCCATTAAGATTGAAATCTCCGCTGCCATTTCAGCAACTTGTAAAGCATGATCCAAATGCTGACATGACCAGCGTTGCCTAGGCAGTGTTCAAATTTAGTGGTACAATATTGAAGCCACATGGGAAGCACTGTAAGTAATTGTCGTGCTTGAAATGTATTCTCTCCTACTGAAGGGAAGCTGCCGTGTCAAGTAGGCCACATGCTCCACTGCACTGGAAACAGCAAGGCTGCCCTGGGACTGATGCCGTTTTCCCCCCAACCCTTTACACGTCCACTGAAAACACTTTTTTGTTACTGTGAATTTCTAGGGAATTTCTTTGTATGCATGTCATTTCCAAAGTTGCTTACCAAAAAAATGTATTAGCAACTTTATTTTTTGTGGTTTTCATGTCATATCACTGATTCTTGAAAGTTTGGCAAAAACATGTCCCTGCAGTAAAATATTAATTCTGTTGAAAATCAACTACATTTTCACAAACAAAATGAACCCAGGTAATGGCCAAGGGGTCTGTCACACGAATACATTTTTGTTTGAAATATTTAAGTGTAATTTTATTACTTTTCATGGCTATAAACCTGTCCACACCCTGTAAAAACGCCTGTCCCAAGGACTGGCATCATCATTTCAATTGACTTAAAATACAAAAATCACTAACAGAATTGAACAATATCACCATGATGTGGAAGACCATATTAAAGTGGTTCTACAGATGTGCACAAAGTGGATGTAAAACAATATTTACTATTATTTACTGATTGCTCCAACATGTGTCCAGCATATTGGTCACCACCGTCAGATTTTTTTCTAAAAGACAATAAAATCAGGTATGCACAAGGTAATTTTCATTACTGAGGACCCCTTTTCAAACCTTTAGCTCTACTGCCTACTTCACCATCACTGAAGCTCCTGTAAGTTTATTTTTTTGTCCTCAATTTGTTAATTTGTTTGGACACTGGTACTGTCCCAACCATAAACTGTCAACACCGTCGGGGGTTTTAATAGTATTGTATTACATTAATGTTAATAGATATAATTTTTTTCAGAAAAGGTATGAAGCACCCAAGAAACAGAGCGAAAATGAAATGGCTAATGTGAACAAACAATGCATAATATTTAAAAGAGTGCTTTTTTGTCTCACACCGTCAGATGTCACCACCGTCAGATTTTGTTCTGCTCATCATGTTGTTCCATATTATACTAAATTGTGCTGGTTAATGAAACATTACTAGGCATGTTAGTAATAATTGTGATCCAAAATGATACTCTAGCCACCACTGAGGTGCATTTGGAGGTTTTTTTGTCAGAAAACCTGACGGTGGTGACATCTGATGGAGTTCACCAAAAAAACACATGTTTTACGTGTTTTTAGAATATGCATGCAATAAGTATCTACAGTTATGTTGAATTGTTAAAGTAATTCACTTTAATACAGTAAACATGTGTTTTTACTTCTAATTCTGTCTGCCGCTGTTGACAAAACAAGAAAGAGCCCATTTTATGAAAAATGTTAAACATGGGGAGCTTGGCCAATGCATTCACTGCACAGCCAAGACCTACATCTATGATAATACACCTCTATATTTTGGATTTGAACAACTTAAAAGCTGTTTTTTACCACATTTTCAACAACCAGTGGCTTACTTCCTAGGTAATCTAACTAATGAAGTAAAAACACATGCTCATACTGTGCACACACAAAAATAAAGTGTTTATGCAAGATGCCATTGACTTGAGAGGGCTATTTATTTTGCTAAATGCAGGTACTAATTAGGCCACTTTCACCACTCTCAGATTACTGTCACCACTGTCAGTTCTTAAGTCACCACCGTAAGAAGGAGTTTTGGACATTTTAAAGGAATGTGCTTACAACATTTTCCTTAGGAGTTGTTGAAATATCAAAGTAATAGCCAATTTAAGCCTACACGAATATTTGTGAAATTACAAAAAAATGTTTGTTGTATTTAGGCGTTAAGTAAGCATCGTATGACGGTACATATTTTAAAATTAGAACACATGAAACAGTATTAAAATAGAACAAAAGTGAATTTTCAACATTTAAAGGCATATGTGTGAACCAAAAAATACACATAATCACTTAAAAACTCCAGATACATATGCAACCAAATCAATACAATTTTAATAACTTTTTATTGTGTCTGACGGTGTTGACAAAAAACAAGGTATGATCGGAGAAAAGCCTGATTTCTGAAAAAAATACATAATGGGGAGATTGGCCTTGTGCATTTCTGAAAAGCCAAGAACTTACTCTACGAGGATATACCATATAATTTTTAATTCACTTTGTTTTTTTCTGTCAACATTACAACCTGTTTTAGCCACTTTCTCAAGAATCAGTGATATGTTATATAAAATTGCCTCCCTAAAAATGATAGTCGTGTTTGTCTAACACCAGCTAGCCCACTACCACATTCACTAACAAATGTTCTGTGGGAAACACAGGAGATCATTGATGTGGATGTCCTGATCACCACTAACTGCGGTCAACAAGTGCCAAAAAACAGAAAAAACAAACCGAAACAAAGCTTGAATACCTCGGCTCGCACAAAGTAAATGTCAACAAAGCCTCCATCAGCCAGCCAAAACATGTCGGAAGCTGACCTGTGAACCTGTGAAATCGCTATGTACTCTCTGCTGCCAGCCACACACAACACAAAATAAAAGCTGTTTGCCCTTTGTAGCCTCACTGTAATAAAGAGAATGGCAGTCAAAACATGGCCTCCCTGCTCGCACTGTGTTCTACTTGCATTCTGACTGGGCTGATATAGAGTTGCCGGGATACGAACCTGCGACTAACGAGACTGCGTCGTGGTGATCTAAGTCAGAGATTCTCAAAGTAGGGGTCCATAGCAGATTGCCAGGGGAACATGTTTGCTACAGTATTACAGCAGTAGAGGCCCACATTTAAGACAAAAACTGACATACTGTATGCTCTACTTTTGCCTCAAAATGACTATTTGGGACAAGTTTGGTAACTACAATTAGGGTTCCTTGGCAAAAGCTCCTCTCAATGGCCCAAAAAAGATTGAGAATCCCTGCAGTACCTCTGCGCCCCTTCTAGGGGTCCTTACCCCCCAGTTTGAGAATCCCTGATCTAAATATTCACTGACTCATAGCCTGTCAGGGCAGCCGTTGTGTTTATATTCCACAAAATTCCGTTTCTTGGCAGGGAGCACCAACCAACACTAATGGAGCTTTGGATTCACCAAATTAGTGCCAAGCTTGGCAGCCACAGCTAGAGTGAGGGACACAAACTGTATAGTGTAGCTATGAAACATGCAGGGATCTAAAAAGTCATCATAGAAAGCCCTGGATTTTAACGCACCACTAAGTGCTTTCCAAATGTCATATACAAGTGTCATAACAAAGACATTACTACTTTCACCATCATAGCAGGGTCATACCTCTCTAAAATATTGATTATTCTCATATCACAACCTCTAACCAATAAGTGGAGTAGCCTATCAAGTAAAGACATAACTATATAACAAGTGTGGCTTTTTACTTTGCTTGCTATTCCTTCAATGTCCTGATTCAACATACATTAAATTACAGTGTCAATACAAAATAGTGTTAATTCAACACTAAAAGTGTCAATTTGACATCTTCTAGATTGTAGAGTACTCTCTAATTGTTGAATTAAAGCAACAGCACTACCCTGAAGTGGAACTTGTGTGGAATGTGAGGTGATGGCAAGAAAACCCATGACAACATCTTTTGGGAACAGGATGCAGCTCCTGGTCTTGCAGGTCCGCAGCCTGCCAAGGGATACCACAGGGGAAATTCCACAGTCCAAATGTCCAGAGTGATAAAGAGCACAGCGTGTGATAACAACATTGGTCACAAGTAACCACCACCGACATTGGGTCGCTTCCTTGCCTATGAAGTACTTCAAATACTAAGTAGTGTTGTTTCATGTTGTAATACTGTACTACAGGCATGCACTGCATTAATTTTACATGATAAAATAGATATCCTTTACAATGTCAAATTGCTGCAGAAAAACAAGAATAACAGTGAGGGTTGCTTTAACCATCTTGGATGCCATCCTGAATATCTCAAGTATAAACGTATCAGAGCTGGATTCAGAATTAGATTTTGATGTCAAAGTGTCCAAATAACGCACTTTCCCATGCATTGACACGACAGAACAACATCAACACAAAGTGCGAAGACACTTCACACCTAGCCTGACTCTACTCAGCTTCGTGAGTTGACATGAGGTTCTGGAGGATTCAGATTTGCCCTGCTCCTGAACCGCCATGTGGTAGAAATGTCATAGATTCATAGTGTAGACGTTGTTGAGAAGGGAAAATCTGTGAAATGTGACAGTTGTTTCAGCCAACAATGGCCGCTCCCATGGACTCATCCACCAATGTTGATTCTGTAATCTCAACTGTATTTTCGAATCTGTGAGTAGTCAAAGGAGAAGCTCATTAAAAATGTCAGCCAATGGTTTCTCCAGTCATATAATGCAAGATTTTATTTTCATAAAACCACGTTTGCAGATCTACACATATAGTGTACTTCCACATGATTGTTTGTGGAGCATGGCAGAACCCACTCATCTGGCAAGAGTCAGGTTGCATCACACCATAACTAATCATAAAAATTCCACTTTCGCATTGAGATGAATCTGGATCTGAATGTGAATCTGGAGCTCTGCTAGTGAGCCAGGTCGGTCTCCCGAAAGAATACACCATTGTGTGCCTTTTGAAATCAATCATTAGTTTAATTTAAAACTTATTCATGAGAAATGTGACATAGATAATTTCTGAGAAAAACAAGGTACAAATGGGCAGGTGCCAGATCAATATGTACCGGTATTGCACTTCTTATTGAAACTGTGAGCCATAGAGCCATTTTTGGCATTAGGATCCATCATATAAAATGTGAAACACAAGTGTGTTTAATTTGACTCTGCAATAATGATCATAAAAACATAAAAAGCACTCTGCATTAGCAGAGCTGGTTGTGAAGAACTTCACCTGACAGTATCTACAGTGCTGCAGGGTCAAGTCCAAAAAAAATCCTTTATTGCTATGTGGGTATTACGTTTTTCTCAAAACACTTGTTATGTTTTTCTTGGACTAGAGAGAGTTCCTGTTGAAATGTGGGTCAGCATAACAATGATTAGAGAAACAGATGAAAAAGTCCCCGAGGTGTACAGTAAAGCAATCACATAGCCATCTAACCGGCACACAGGCAATGGCCCAAACTGACACATATACTTGAGTACATGTATGACGCTCTTTATGTCTTAAGTTATATTAATAAAATCTTCAAGTTTCTTGTGTTTCAGACATGTAAAAGTTTTAAATCATGTCACACTTCAACATGTGACTCTCGAAACATGTGAGGTAAAAGAAAAAAAACTTTTACATGTCTGAAACAAAAGATACTTGAAGAATTCATATACCAGAATGTCCAGCTAACCGGATGAAATGGCATTTCCTGTGCTATTAACATTTGTTAGAACAAATACTAAGCCTGAAAAGCCACAGTCAATATAGATGTACACCTCTGGAAACTCTATTATGTAATAGTTAATGATCTCCTAGTCCGAAATCGTCATAATCAGCTGAAATGACAATTAATTGACAGACGCTACTGTGTGCTGTCCACACTTCTAAATGGATTGAATCAAAAGTTAGATTGGATGTCAGTTGAACTCACTTTACTTCTCAACATCACCTCTGCCCATTTTAACAGCTGTGGGTTGCACGTTTACACCTCAACCACCTTTCATTCCACAAAGGATGCCAGCAATGTCAGCCGAAGGGGAAGGGAAGGCATCCAAGTGTTTGGCTTGGATGTTTCTACCCAAGCTCTCCAGTTCAGCTTCACAAGTATTAGCTGCTGCAATCTGATGCAATCTCCGACACAAGCCAACACTTGACAGCCAACAATGGCCTCCTCCACTCTGGAAAAAAACGCATTTCCTTTGTCAAGCAACCAACACCACCCACCCAGTCTGTCTGTCTGTCCCATGCCCTAGGCTGCTGCTGAGAAGATGATATGAGGGACTCAAGTGTCTATCAGATGGGGTCTCTACACGTATGTCTGCCTATGGCAGCGCAAGAGTGCACTGTCAAAAAAAAACTAAGGCTGTCATGGATGAAGACACCATGTCCTCTTAAATCTCTTCTCAAAACATGCCCAAATATGAAATGTATGAACGTTTTTTTTTCCAGACACACAGAGCAGCTTCTTCATAACGGCTCAGAAACAATGTGGGGACCGGCCTGGGGGTGACGACCGAAGACAAACCTTCACACAAATGGCAGCGTTACAGGAAGAGTGGGGCCAGGAGTGTTTCTTTCAACGGCTATATCTGGGCCCGAATCTCCCTGTGCAAATTAGCAAAGCTTTAGGGATTGCTCTGGCTTTGCATTCCACAATGCCGCAGAGAACGAACGCCTGACAAAGCCTGACTGCAGCAAATTCCACACAATGGTGCTTCTCTTCCCTGGCCTGACTCACTCTGTTTGGACTGGTGGCTACTTTGGGATTACAACAGGACCCCCTCCCCAACTCCTTTGGCAGGAGAAAAAGAAGGTACATCAAGAGAGTACAGATGACAAGACAGGAATCGTGACCGTTTGACCTCAGGCAATTAAATGAAACTCTTTTTTTTCACTTAGGTCCCTTTACTCAAAGAGGCTGTAAAATTTGGCCTCACACTGAGGGGCTCTTGCGTGCCACTCTTACCCCTCCACTCAACTGTTAAATGCCCCCTAAAAAGGCAATCTACCCTACTACCCACATGACCAGTCCCTCATTTCGTTCAAACCCAAACACCACAGTCTGGAGGGAGATGGGCGAGATAAGCTTGTCCTGTGTACATCTCTACACACAAGACCCTGACACACAAGAACCTGCTCAGAATACACATAGCTATTCATATGAGCACCTGAGGACAGTATGTACAAAGACAGTATGTCTTAAAGACGCCAGAAGATTGTTTGCATTTAATTTGACTTTTTAAACTATCCGAATGAAAACAGGCGAACATTTCGCACTAGTTACACGTACTGCAGTACATCCATATACATATAGTACACAAATGCATGTACACATAAAAACGTGCCATAACAGGGCCATGTCAAAGATAAAAGATCTCAGGAGGCAAAGGGACAAGGGGTGTTTAGCTGTTGTAGCCTTCAAAAAGCAACAGCTGAGGCCCAAATGCTGAAACTCAAGCAAGGCAGTTGGAAAACCCTCTCCCACACTGATTTGCAAAGCAATGTACTGTATCCTTCCACTTCTCCAGATGTGAAGGAGGCAAAAGAAGGGGACTAAAGGGAAAAAGGAGTAAGTAAGACACTCTTACGTAATGCAAGTCAGTCACTCTAGAGTAGTGTTTCTCAACGGGGCGGTACAGCCCCCTAGGGGGCGTTGGGGAGCCCTAGGGGGCGTTGAGAAGGATACAGTTGAGAGGGTGTGGGGCTTAGTTGTCATTGGGAGCATTAGTCCATTTGATTTTTTAAATACTGAATATACAATAATACAGTACAATAATGTGTTTATGATGATGTCAAGGGGGCTTTGGGAGGCTTAGGATGAGGTCCAGGGGGCATTTGTTCAAAAAAGGTTGAGAACCACTGCTCTAGAGATATTGTAGGACTGTTAATTCTGACCTGTCTTGTGGTAAAAAGATGGGACAATCTCCACATGTCAATCATGTTCTTCTGTTTAATCAGTTAGCCTGGTAAACCAGCGCCACCGGCTGGACGCCAAAGTTTTTCAGCTAGCGAGTGGGTCTGGCCTTGGATCTGAGAACGTTTGAACGCTGTGCCCTGAGTCAGGCAAAACCAATCAAAACGCAGCGATTTGTTTTGAATCAAAGCGGGCGGGGTTTTGAGGGAGTGACGACGAATCTCGCAACACCGTTGGGAAAGCACATCAACGGCAAAGAGCACCGATTGGTCAGAGTCCCAGCATGGTTTTAAAAAACAACAGGTTGTTCTCATCAACAGTCTTCGAAGGTATCGTTCATCGGGGCCAGACTAAATTACTCCGGTCTCACATTTAGGCTGGTTTATCAGGCTAGTAATCAGTTGCAAAGACACTCTTTACAAGTATGCGGATATGTTTAAACACAGATATTTATTTAAGCCATTTACATATAAACACAGCATGTGGATTAATAAAAAATGGCATTGTGATAGGTGTGTTTTAGTAGCCTTGCGACCCCATCCTACGTACTGTACTTCCACCAAAAGATAAAATTGTAGTATGGAATGGTCAGTACAGAGTTTTAAAAGGTAATTACCAAAATGAAGTTCAAATGTAAACGAGACAATGAAACGATTCGTTTTGAAAAATGTCCATACGTGTCAGCGGCATCTTAGTTCCTCTAGCCTTATGGCAAGCAAAACTATGGTTTCATTAAACAAAGTTGTGTCATGGCACTTCTTGACAAACACCAAACTTGTGGACTAAGACCAGTTTCCAGAGAAAGAGAGAGAGAGAGAGAGAGAGAGAGAGAGAGAGAGAGAGAGAGAGAGAGAGAGAGAGAGAGAGAGCGCAAGGAATACATTTACAGAACGACTGCCAGTGTGGGCCTGTGCAAACAACGAACACTTGTCTTCATAACTTCTCTGAGATGGACTGTGATGTGTGTGCTGCAGCAGTTCTGGCAAGCCCAGTCAAAAAATGGGGGATGAAAAACAACTCAAGGGATGAAAGTCTGTGTGGATGTGTGTGACAAGGCCCCCTCTGACAGCCCATGTAGAATCTCTCACTGTCATCTCAGACAGGACTGATGCCATGGCTGTGGAATGCATCACTGTTCGTCGTGTACTTAGTACTTACTCTCCAGCAGGACCACAAACATGATTCTGATGGACACCTACGTTGGATATAGTTAACTGAGCGCACTCACATGTCAAAAGTGCTAGTTTCCCGCGGCCAAAAGATGACGCGACTGTGTGCATGTCAAATCAGTGCACGTTGCAAACAAACCAAAAAACACAGGTTGATTTTAGGTTCAACTTGGTTGTCTTCTAGAGGGGACTGCAACTTCGCTTAAAAAAACTTCTGAGTGACATTTTGGTTAATGTCATATTTTGATTAATGTTTAATTAATATGACATAGCGCCAATGCACTTCAACAGGACAACTTGTACAAATAGATTACATGGTTGAACCATGAAAATAGAACATTAACTGATTTTCCTTGCATGGGAAATTTCAAAACGGACGCTTTAATTTGCGTGTCACCACTGCAAAAACAGTCTCTAGTGCCATCAGTCCAGCATGAAAGAGCAGGGACACCGTCAGAGAGTAGGTTGGGGGGGGCGAGGGGACGGGGGGACGGTGGGTGTTCCACAAACATTGACGACAGACAGAATTTAGCTCATGAGCAGAGTGGGCCATGTCAGGGGAACGGGGCAAGTAGCCCAAGCATGTGGACGTCTTCCTGTTTGTTGTTGGCATGGGGACCTTCTATTGTTACACTGTTGTGTGCTCAGTGCAGCAAGCATCATTAGTGAGACCAATGACAGCGTCATGCTGGGTTTGAAGCAAGAGGAGGCTGCCTGCCAAAGAAGACTGAGTAATGAATGGCACGCGATGCTACAGACAGCAGATCAGTCTGACAGCAGCCAGCTCCAAGCGTATAGCCAAATCTTGCCACGTATTGTAGGCTATAACCAAAGCTACATTTCAGAGCCTCTTAATGCATACCATTTATTTATTTATTTATCCACCTTACTTTTATTACCTTTTAATATCTTTTATGCGTTTCTTGTGCTATTATGTTTTTAAGTGTGAGTGTGTGTGAGAAAGGTGTACCACTACTGCACAACAATTGCCCATACTGGGACAAATAGAAAGCTACTGAGACTGAGACAAGATACTACCATAGTACGACACTACTATGACATTACACAGAGCCTTCCTTGGTAATACATTATGACTCTTCTTGTAACAAATTAATAACAGGAGCCATGTCTTAACAGATTAAAATAGCATGTCCTCACACCGTAGGAACGGATTGATGTAATAAGATAACAAGTGCCTAAAAAGGCATTGTGTTATATCAAATAACATTTTCATCCAGCATGTTCGACAAAGCCATGGGAAACGCATTCAGATCACCTTGCTGAACAACTGCTGAGTTAAACTGGCACAATGTTTTCTTGATACTACAGCTACTGCCTCCTAAATGGTACGGACTTTAAAGTTAGAAACATGCCCTGATTGCTTTGTCTTAGCCAAATTCACCTTTCCCATAAACAATAATGCAACTCAGATGCTTCTCCCCTCTTCAGGCTGCATGCAACACAAAAGACTGTTAACGAGTATATAGGGTTGAAATGCACCAAAGTGGTCCTGTAAAACATGCATGTGCTCGCGCACGTGCACACACACACACGCACACACACACACACTATTTTTAGTAACATGTGTATGGATGATGTGAGGGCATCTCATCTCAGAGTAGCAATGCTACACTCTAGACAAGGGAAGGCACCACTGCTGAGAAGAGGTGAATAACCGTGAATGCACGAGGAACCGTCCAGCAGCAACAGGGCTGTAAAGTACTCAGTGAGGACATGGGTGGTCTGTACAGTCATGCTGGTGAGCTATAAATCTAGCCTTCAGCTTTGTGTCAGTGGGGAAATTTGCTGTACATGTGGGGGGGATGGGTCGATGTGTTGTATTGTAAGGCCTGATATCTGGTAATTAACATCTGCGGCTCCCTCTGGCATTTTTATGGTTTCTTTGATAACAGTTCGTCAGGGGAGAGGCTTGTTGATTGTACTAAGTCTAGCGAATCACACTTGAAGGCCTAGTTGGGCTAATGCTAGCTGAGACAATACAGCCAATAAAGCAGAGTTCAAAACAATAATCATGATAAAAACAATAAAACACCACCATTTCACATCAAAGAAGCCATTAATACTAACAGTCCTGGCTAGTGAAGTCCCTACAGTTACCAATCTTAGTGCGACAGTCAATATTTAAATCCACATACGAGCATTTGTGTAGTCTAGAAGCATTGGTTGCTTTTAAACTACACAAATGCTCATAAGCAGTGAGGTTTAGGGCTATGGTGGAGAAGAGAGTATAAGGATACAAAGATGCAAGGATAGTTTATTGGTCAAATACATAGAGCCACCACTTCTTTGAGGCATGTAGTGAAATGAAAGTTGTGGCATGTGGTATGACTGCTAAGTGCTGAACAGCTGGGCAGACAGAAATCAGAGCAGGCGGCAGCAGATAAATACAAGAAGCAATCATACAACCATAGGTATTTGCATTGAGTAGGGGTAGCTCTTTTTCATGCAGATAGGGTGGCTGGCAATCCGACTCACTGCGTGCTGAAAAAGTGTAACTACATCATAACATTGCTATGGCATTAAAGACAGCCTTAAGTAGCAGATTAAGACTTCGTCATTACCATTTTGGTAACAGAAAGCTTATAATTGAGGCTCTATTTGAAGGGGTTTTAAGACAGACAAAGAGGTTGGAATGGTAAAGTACATAGGGAGCAAAGGGTTGGCAGCTGCAAGAAGGTTTGGGAGTAAGTTAAGGCTTGTGGTTCCTCACAAAATAGTTACACTAACATGAAGCTTTCATGAACGCTACAAGACGGCTGCCTGGAGGAAGCATGTGAAAGAAGACAAATCTCATGTACAAATAGTTGAGAGCAGAAGTAAAACAGGCAAGATGCAAGTCAAGAGTGTGGAAGGCTGCAGAGGGTTTACAAGAAGGTCTGTGATTTCATCGTCAAGAGGGCTTTTGTCTGCAGTCAGGACCTCGGGAGAACTATTAATTATAATCAGCAAAGGCTAGCCAAAAGATCTGGATGAGACATTGGATGGTTTCATCATGCGGAACTTCATAGATGATGAGCACATAAAAGTGGAAGATGAAGACGTTTTGCAGACATAAAGGCTTAAATCTGCCTTTTCCCCCTAGGATTTCCCCCAAAGATTTGCATTTAAACCGTCTCTGATAGGACATTGGAACCACCAATCACGTTACATTTGCATTAGGAATTTTCAAGGTCTCAAGAAAGACATCTCCCTTGTGGCAATAAGTTTACCAATTATTGCCCACACTGACGAAGCTCAACAAAACATCTGAACATTTTTAAGTACAAAGTTGGTCCAGTTTGGTCAAAGCTACCATCCCTCCTTAGAACATAAGACATGGCTCATTTGTTCACATTACTGCAAAATGAGCTTCAGTCATGAATCACGGTACTTCAATAACACATCTGTGAGCCACACAAATGTCCAAGACATCCATTAGATATCTTTGAAATGAGATCACCAGTTCCATTCATCACTTCCAAAGCCTTATACACAAACTGGACACATTATTGCTTCACAACTCCACTTGACCAAGAGCAGTCCCTGGTAACAACCACAAATTCTAGAACCTTTGGCTACCATGCTGAACTGGCAGAAGAATCAAGGCCATGGCGATGTGACGTGACGACACACATGGCCCAATTCTGGGTATCCCATTGGACGTCACGACGAATTCCCAAAACAAAGCAGAAACAACAACAGAGCTGTGAGTGTGTCAGTGGACATCACTCATTCCCAGGCTCTCCAAAGGAGTTGGCCTGTCGGGAGGCTCTTTGATCTGAACACCGACCAGCAGACATAAATGGACACACTGTTTGTTGGGGCCAAAGCTAGGCCTCATGGGGTCAGCACAGCCAGTCATCTGGCACTAACCTTGTGCACTAACCGGCTCTCGCAGTGCACACCAGCAGCCTCTCCTAATCCAGGAACATGGGCCAAACCATCAGCATCAATGCACTGAGGCACTGAAGAGATGAACAGAAAGAGAGAAAGGGGGAGGAGGGTAGAATAACAGAAGGAAAAGTAGGCCTATATTGGTAAAAGGGAGAATGGTGAAGACAGACAAAGAGAGAAAGATGTAGAAGTAGATTCAGAGAAGTAGACTGAAGGACACAGACAGATGTAGAGGTTGAGAGAGGGATGGAGATATCTTTTGAAAGAGAGGGTGTGAGAATAAAGATACAAACAAAGAAAGTGGGAGAGAGTGGGGTTGAGAAAGAGCGAAACAGAGAGAGACTTGGAGATATAGTACTCAGAGACAGAAAGGGTGGGTGGGATAGTTACATTTAGACAAAAAACCTTTTGGATCATTCTGCAACGTGTGACTGCACTTGAGTGATGAGGAATTTCCATCTCAACTGGGAGCTGCTGTCAGCCTGGGTCAACATGGGGGAACCATTCCACATTTTCAAAACCAAAAAGTTCATCAGCCAACCAATCACACATTGGATCAGTTTTGTTCTGCACTGACAATGTCTACTGTGAATACAAATGCAGATAGGCCACACCATGCCTGAGCACATGGAACAGAATGCTAATTCTCTAGGTATGAGGTTTTTTGTTAACATGCAATGTCATTTTGATAGCACTTCATAATGACTTGATAATGAACACTCATTTTGCACAAATGTCATCCCTATTTCTCTATAAAGTAGTAATAAACATATCTAAGCAGATAATGTGATGGATATAGATACTAAGTTTCTCGAAGTTCACTGAAGACAGGGTGGCTATAATCCTTGCATGTTTGTTGTAATGGAATTTGGTTAAAAAAAATCTCAAGATATTAATACACATGAATAAGCACAAACGTCAATTGAATGAGGAGGGTGCATAGTGCACCAGTGCTAAGTTGAACACTCTGCAGTCTCTACTACAAGAGACAGACAGTCTGATGAGTGAGTCTTATGTAATTTTACACATTCCTCTTCGTGGACACATTTATTTGACCTCAGAGGCACTTTGTGACCCAGTTGAGGCACTGCTCAATCAGGACCCAATGCAATCCACTTGCCAAACAGATGTCACGTTGTGGGGCCCTGTACACATTCCGCTGCATCAACGCTTTATTGAACATTTACCCCCCAAAAAAGAAAAGGGAGAAAAAAAGGAAATTATTGCTGCTTCATATCACAAAAGAATCCTCATTTCACAAGAGAGAGAGAGAGAGAGAGAGAGAGAGAGAGAGAGAGAGAGAGAGAGAGAGAGAGAGAGAGAGAGAGAGAGAGAGAGAGAGAGAGAAACAGTAGAGGAGTGTACAAGTAAGATTTACAGAAAAAATAATTAAAAGGGGGGCCAAAACGAATAGCAGACACGGAGGAGAGTCGTGTCCTAACAAGACAGCGAGGGTCTGTGGAGGAAGAGGAGAAGGGGTGGGAGAAAGGAGGAAGGGAAGAAAGGAGGAAGAGGATGAGGAGGGAGAAAGGGAGAAGGGAGGAAGAGGAGGGGGGGAGGGGGAGAAGGGAGGAAGAGGAGGAGGAGGGGGAAGGGGAGAAGGGAGGAAGAGGAGGGGGCAAAGGGAGGAAGAGGAGGAGGAGGGGGAGAACGGTGCTTGCTTCCACAGGTGGCAGTTTCCTAAAACTTTCCCTCTGCAAGCAAACGGGACCCTTGAGCAACCCAGTTCACACACAGCCCTCCTCATGTCCTATCCACCAAGTTCTCCAGTTTCTCCAGCATCACTACAATGTCACATACGTATCTGTGCGAGTGTGTGTTGGCATGTGATTTAAAAGTTAGGGTGCACGCATCCAAAAACCCCTAGTAATCCAGGTTCCAGACCATTGTAGAAGTTGTGTGAGAGAGAGGTCTACACAATGGGTATATAAGCTCTAAAAAAATACACGTTATTTAACAAATTACAACGTTTCGCTCCACTAGTTAGTGGGATCTCGAAATGTAGCCATTTGTAAAATAAAATGCGTTTTTTGGAGTGCAGCATAATGCACATTGCTTTGCCTTTGAAACACTGTACTAGTAATTGAAAATACCCTATTACTTTCGCACTGCACTACTATGTCATTACACAGCCTTTAGTAAACCATGATGTCTTGGTCATAGCCATTCTGGTAACAGCAGCTTTATAACAGAGGCCTTGTCTTAACAGTTTATAGTGCGCATATCCCTCTCTCACACTGTATGTGTATGCGAGACAGAAAGGGATGACCCAAAGGAGAGAAGAAGAAGACAAGCGCCTGAGTCCCATTTCCAACCAGCAATCATCTGCTTTCCCCCAGCTGCCCTGGGAGAGTGTGGACTGGGACTGACTGACTCACTCCTGGTGCATTGCAATAGGTTTCTCAGGGCTGCTGGAGTCCTGCCTGACTACAGATGTTGCAGGCCGGCTAACAGGGGGAATGCTGCTGCTGCTGGTGGTGGCTGCACTAGGCCTTGTTATAGGAAGCTGACTTGTTCCTTTGTGCCGTGGTGCATGGTTGAGGCTGAATAGGGGCCACTGTTTGCACAGAAGTATACAGGGCCGGGAAGTGAACGCATGTAGCAATCACATGGGTCTATTAAAACCAGAAGGGGGGAAACATGGCACAAATTTAAGGCGGTTCTTGCATTATTCAGTCGCCCCCACACCTCTCTCTGGGCTATATGGGTAAAAACTATGTGCAGCCCGACAGACTCTGACCGAGACCTTCTTTTTACATGCACAAGGGCGGTCCTGTTCGTAAGGTGTCGGTCGGGGCGGCATCTGAAGTGGCACTAATCTTGTAATCTGCCTGGGTCAAACGCCACCCCTCTGTGCATCTCCAGACGCCAGCTATGACAGGGTCAAGGCCTGCCCTGGCCCCCAGTGCCAAGTCATGGCAATCAAGCTGATGTATGCCTTTGTTTCTCCTCTAATCCATGTCCATCCAATACAAAAGAACAGTTCAAATGCCTTTTTTTGTTGTTTGCTTCGTTTCATGTGCTGCCTTGCTGAGGCCTGGGCCTGGGCAGCCAGCGGCACCCCTGAGGAGAACTTCTCACTCATGCCACGCTATGATGACACATGTCAGCTGGGCAGTGGGGAGGAAGAGAATCAAATGTATTGTTTCGTGGTAAGAATAAAGGAGGCCTATGAGACAAGCCGTGCCCACTGACCAAAGACAGATGCACTGTGGTTTAAGAAATACGCCTGTTTCACGTTTCCTTTCATTGGGTTTCATGACTCTTCTGGAGAGGTCAGTGAATGACCGCGCATTGGTCATCATCTCTCAGTGGATCTCTATGTCCGCAAATCCATGCATAATGACGTTCAAGGACTATGGTCATTGTTTTACGTCAAGTTCGATGCGGTGAGCTCCATATTTCATCGGTCTCCATTAACATGACAGCCTGCAGTTGGACTCTCTTTAGGGCTATTGAAGAACTTTTTCAGAGAGTGGGACAGCTGCGTTCCAGTAATGGCAGACAATAATACCGCTCTTATCGGAGAAGAAACCTATCTGCCCTTCCTTGGTGTCTCTCTCCTGTCTGCGCATGAACGACGAGTAGAAATATTTGGGCGAATAAGGTAATCATATGAACAAATGTAGTGGGTATTGTAACAGTTTTGGCTTATTGGGTTTCACAAATTGATGTCGACGATGTATGCAACAAAAAAAGTAATGGCAGAGAAACTTTGTCCACCGTCAGTGCAACAAAGGCTCTGGTAGACATTCGACAGGAGACTCTCGCGAAGCCTCTTTTCTATCACCACAAAGTTCTTCGCCAAACGCGTGAAGTTGGCCACAATTATCAAGACATTCCTTTGATTATCGACAGTAATACATATAGCATACAGTTCCTGCATCTTAAGGTTGGTTCGATAACTTGTTTTGCAATTGGCAACTTTACTAATTAACCGGACACTGGTTTAACTAGGTGAAACTGCACTTGATGTATCCATAAAAGGTGACAAAGACCATAACTGAACTTTTAACACAGCGTGCCTGTAAAGTGCAAAGAGGACAAAGCGGCAGACCATCCGTCCCACCCCTGCGACTTTCCATATAATAGAAGTGGTCTACTTACAGGATGGTGGTTTGTGGAGACACGGCAGGTACAGTTTCCAGGTTTAAATGCATACATCTAACGGTAGTGCGAAAGCATAAACAGCGGCTTGGGCAAGAGGAGACGACGTGAGGACCACTGATGAATAGGAAAAGTCCAACCGCCGCTAAAAACGAGGTTAAATTTCGGCCAGTCCACATCGCCATTGCAAGCGAGTCAGCCGTGCTGAGAACTCACCGCTCGCTACCCCTCTCGCCGAGTAACTAACATCAGTTATTCTAAAGCTTTGGAATTCGGCAGTCACCATACGCTCCCTCCGGACAGCAGAAAAGTAGGGCAGTGTTACAGATGATGTGAGACCGGTAGAAGCCAATCAGAAACTCCTCTGACAAATAGCATGGCTTAAAGCCCGTCCTACCATCTATCAAAGTTCATTAAATATATAATAAATATTTTGGCGCTGTGTAGTGATGTGCACAGTCCATGGCTATTGGGCCTGTGATATGCATAGCATAGCAGAGCGACGGGATGTTCCAAAACAAATGAGTTACATAATGCAACAGTTTGACAAAAATATCTGTCTGCAAAAGCAGCTTATCCTTTAGTTTGTTTGTCCTCTCATTAAAGAAGTAGTGAAGGAATCATATGCGCATTTTACGCACACCAAACTTCAAACTTTTACGCACAAATTCTATTGCTGGGGCACGAAACAAAGAAGAAAAAAAGTAATGTTCGATTTGTAGCCAGCTATGATAGAAAAAAAATCTGAAGCGAGTCTTGGGACAGGAGCTGACTAATGCCTGTTCTGATGCGTGTTGCAACCTCACCTCACTTTAACTGGAGTAGGACGCCAGCCATCAAATCATCATCTGCTGCTACTACAATTACTTTCTCTGTTGAAAACATTACACGCATAGCTAAGAAATTCCATTGGAATGCGTCCTCTGTCCAAATTATTTTAATTGCTTTGGTTTCTCTGTCTTGCTGTGATGGCTGTCTGCAAACTTCTTTTAGTGCGTAATTGGCACGAGAGTGCCGCCCTCTGCTGGTGCTGTTTTAGAATTACAGTCTACAAATTTGCAGGCGCAGGCCGTCTGAGTTGCTGCTCTTGCACTTTTCCTTCTTGGCAAAGAGTTACAGACACAAACCAGCCAGGGTGTGCCAGCTTTGTGTAAGGGTTCACATTCATAATATCACTTCCTAGAAATCCCTAGCGTTAAAACAGATATGAAATTACAATAATATAAAGTCTGATGCAGCAGAAGGAATTTGAGAATTTGCAGACTGGCCTTTGTAAAGTGAAAGCCCATTGGGAAACGTCAACTTCCATTCTCATTGGGACACAGGACTCCACAGCACACAAGTGAACACTGCACACAACGAAATTGCATTTATGCCTCAACCCGTGCAAGGGGCGCAGCCCTCAACGGCGCCCCTAGGGAGCAGTGCGGCGGTACGGTACCATGCTCAGGGTACCTGGAGGAGGATGGGGGAGAGGACTGGTTGATTACTCCCCCCACCAACCTGGCGGGTTGGGAGTCGAACCGGTAACCTTTGGGCTACAAGTCTGACGCCCCAACCACTTACCCATGACTGCATGCTTTTGGGCTACTATGGGGGAGACAGACATCAGGAACATTGCAAACTTGTGGCAACACAATATTTCTTTATTCAGAGTAAGATGTGTCAACATCCAGCATGACAAAAATTGTACAAATTTCACAATTTAAAAATGAAATATCACAGCAACTTGTGATCTCACACATTTATAGCAAAATTAAAATGTCAACAAATCCATGCTGTGTAGTACAAAAATAAATTAAACTTCAGTTCCACGGAGAGCACAATAGTTTATACAAAATCCTGTTTTGTTAATGAGTACTTAAATCAACCTCCAAATGAACCGGTTAGAATAAATAAACTCTGATGAATTCACAATAATTTATATGAAATTTCAGCATTCTAATAATATGTGATACCTTTTTTTGTGTTCCCTATGTAGATAGTCATGGATATCTTCTTTCTTTTTTTAAATTTTGATATTATGTACCAACAGTAGATGAGCAGCAGGTTTGTGCTTAAAATCCCTTTTTCCATTTGTACTGATGATGGTTAATTAAAAACGGATGCGAGCTAGTACTCTACTGAAAGCATTACTATATTGGCAAAAAGCTTCAGACACTATGCTGTGGAGGAAGAAGGCATATGCAGCTATGGAAGATGGGGCCCTAAAAGAGGACGCAAAGTACATTACATGAGATCTGGTGAACGACAAGCACCTTTGCATTTAGCTCTCCAAAAAAAGGCCATTTTTTTTCTTCTTCTTCTTTTAACATGGTTGCTATAACAACTAATAGCACAACGGAAAGTCAGGGGGGATGGGGATGCACACAGACCTTAAACTGCATCACCCCAAAAGATTAACTACAGACTGATTTTGAATTCCATTAGTCTACTGGTAAATAAAAACAGAGATTTTTAGTCATCTCTGATACCTTTTTCATTGATTATTTTACCATTTTTTGTACAGTGATTGGATATAAAGTGCAGCTGGGGATCCTCAATATCATCATACCAAAATGAAAGAATAGAATCGTCCTCTAATTGATAATAATATTATTGTATTCTGTGTTGGCGTTATACTTTGATTGGAAATCCCTGTAGTCTCCCTCAGTGATACTGTTGATACTGCTTTCAGTCTTTCTTTTTTTTTCTTCCAATTGCGTGCCAAGAGACACATGGAAATTGCACAGCGCCGCATATTAGGATATATCTTTAGGACAAGTGCAAATAGTCTACTGGCACATCAGTGGGGACAAGTGACCCTGTAAGTCCCGCTCTCATACTCTTACCACATATATAGTCTTTACAAAAACCTTGTATCTCGATTTTTAGGCTGTCAAGTACTGCGCAAGTTTTTGTAAAAACATCAAAACATGGAAACGAAGGTGTCCCTGTGCAAAATTGTACATAAAAGAAAACAGAGGAACTCAGAAGAACAGTTCAATATCTCGCCTTTTCAACTGAATGTCCATATCCCTCCCCTTTCTAAAACTTTTTTTTTCGTATTAAAAGATTTATATAAAAATTAATAATTTACATATAGTAAAAAGATTCATCAGGTTTTCCCAACTATGTTTACAAACAGGAAATTGCATATACCCAAACTGTTTTCCATGTAGATTGCATCCCATATCTATAAACATGTGATTTAATATTGCTGAGACGCTGCCCGATTCTAGCTACAACCATTTTTAAAATTGAAACAAACGCAAGAAATAATGCTAGGATGATGCTCGCAGTCTAAATGGCCATCATCTTGTTGCTGATTGAGAGATAATGGCTATCTACTAAAGCAAATTAAAGATGTTGTTCCTACTAATAGAGAATAGTCCTTAACAGATGGGATTTACACCATAGGGTTTCCGTGTCATGATGTTTACAATAAAACTGTAACATTCATACATCAAGTCCGTTTCTTTCCAATGCTCATATCCAACATCTTGTTTTCTAAATGCCCCCACTCCACCACCACCAAATTTATATTCATATATTATATTTTTTAACAAAAGACAAAAAGAGTTTTCAAGCATTGTTAAAAAATAAAACAATTTACAACCAAGACATTGCTTGGACACATACGTCGTACATACATACTTACATACATACAGTACATACACACAAAAAATCTCATTGAAAAGTCCATAAAATCATCGGATGAAGAGAAGGAAAAAGAAAAGTAAAAAGTAGCTACCTCCTCTCATGTCCTCAGAGTGATATATTGATAGATATATATTTTTTGAATTTCATCATCAAGGTCATCATCTTGACCTCCTCAGCTTTTGCCACTCTGTCAGCTAGCATTAAAAAGTACTATATGTCTGACAAGATTTAGCTTACTGATCCGAAATATACACTAAAAATGTGCATACATGAGCGGCTAAAAATGTTACATCACACTATGATAGCTTATATGAAAACGTACAAAATGTTCATGTTTTTTTGTTTGTTTGTTTGTTTGTTCAAAAACTATTCTGCCAGCAACTAGTATCCTTGAAAGCAAGACAACAAAGAAAGAAAAGGATGTTCTGAAAGCATAACACTTATCATTTTCTTTTGAAAAGAACTGGAGTGAATATTTAACACTGTCTGGTTAAAACCATGAGGCATCCCGTTTCAACTTTTTTTCTGTTAGTGTCTTTTTGAGTAACTGTTTTTTTTTAAATGATAACATGCCTTCCCCTTGCACGGTGGCTACACTTGTATCCCTTGTACCGCTTGTTTGATGTTTTCCAAGAGGGCTTTGTTTTCTGGGCTCTGGTATTGGTCTTGATTCGTGTACATGTCTGTCAGTGTCGTCACGTATGCATCAAAGTTTTGTTCGCTGATTGGCTCCTGTGAAGCAATTGGGGAGGAAGCAATTGACAGTATTAAATGAGATTTGGCCACAGATGTAAATGTCCATACAATAGAAACATAAAGTGACGGAACCATGTTGCTTGGGAATACTAACAACTGTAAGGTGCATCTTGTGAACAACCATTACTGGAAAATGAACTTTGGAGTGGACGTGGGTTACAGGATGGTGATGTATTGTTTAGACTAGGGGTGGGTGATATGGCGATATTAAACCGTGAATCGTGAAATTGAGTACAAGATTGTCTCGAATCTGCCAAAGTGGAGAAATTGTATAGATCGTCTTGCAGTGAGGATATCACCCATCAGTATCAGAGTGATGTCTACTTACTTGGTGTTGTTGTCTTTTATTCTTTACATTATTGTATTTCAATTGTGCACTTCATGAGAGTGTTATCCGTGTGTTTACTTTTAACAAATTGCTAATTACAAATTGCAAGCATGTAAAATGCCTGTTTTTTTGTTTATTTGTTTAAATTTTTTCAATGGATAAAATTCGGATAAAAAATCTGAATAGAGATTTTATGTAAAAAAATCATGATATCATGATATGACATTCTTGCCATATTGCCCACCCCTAGTTCAGACTCAACAACATGTAATGACATAAATCCTATGAATGGTTACACAACATGCAAAACAAGCCTAATGAAAGGTGGCCTGCTTCTTCTTGAGGATAATGTATGAATATATACGTAATGTCCACAAAGCACTAAGACATAGTAATAGTTGCTCCAGCGTATAATAACAATAAAAGCCTGATGCATCTACTTCATCTAAATTTAATTAAAATCAATTAGGCTGCTGGTAGGTTCAGGGAAAGGCTCTTAAAGAATTTCAAGCTATTATAGTGATATTGTTCTCACAACATTGTCCTGAACGGTTCCTGATGCTACAATACAATGCAAGTTAGGCCCTTTCTAAAAGGAAGGCCTACAGCGGGCAACTTCTCAAATGTGCCCCATCAAATGACTGACATTTTCCCATTTATATGCAGCCTATCTCTAAAACAAGCCTTTTCCATTTTGATGTTTGTTTCTTGGCTGTGATGTTAAATTATAACAGATCAACCAGGGACAGGCATGGAATGGGATATCAGTTCATCTATGTTTACCAAGAAAGGAACTTTTGATGACAAAAAACAACTTAGCCTGATCACAATGCAGCAGCCATATGTCAGGTAGATAAACGTCAATGTAGCTCAAATGCTACACTATCCTTGAGTTGTAATTAACCTCACGGCACAATGTCTTTTTGTAGGTCTTTGTCGGGTATGTGTCGAGGAAAGACAGGAGCAGTAAGACAAGGGATGTAGAACAGGCTTGAAAGACATGCATACATGTCAGACATAAAAATGAAGGTGTTTCAATTAGATGATGAAAATGGTTGTTCTTACTCTCTGGTGCAACTGTAAACAGCTGTTGTTTCTAATGGCTGGCTCTTTGTGTTGCAGTGGTTTCTGAAGGGAGGGAAAGGGAGGGGAATGGAGGGGTTTAAAACAAGAGGTCTATTAGCACGATGACAGTATGCTATTATATTATTATATACCTACCTCACAAGTCTGTAAAATATATGTAGGGTTTGGCTTATAGTGCATTTACAAATAAAATTAGGACCAGCTCCAATTTACAATGGTATCTCACGAAGATAGAGTTGCTGAGCTTGTCCTAGAATCATTTGTCGAATGCATAAAACAACTGGGCAATGTTAAAAAGGGGATTTTAGAGGAGGCCTATCTTTTTGTTAGCACTAGGGGGCACTGTTCCACTACAAACACCATGAGGCATAAAGCAGTATGCAGGTTCACGCCTCTAAAACAAGCAGGGCACAAGAGCAAAAAGGAAAACAGAACAGCTTATGCATGTAGCCTACTATGACACCTAATATTGAATCCAGCTCTGAAACAGCTACTAATATTGAGATTAAGCAATGCTGATTGAGTAATAATGAGTATTTTGTTTGTGTTTTTTTTGTGTGCAAAGCTAACGGGATATCAAAGGCCTGCATTTCTTCTCTAGTTGTGTCTACTGAGATGGTGATACAATTACATGAGGCAACTACTCACACCAATCAAGATGAATATGTGCAAGGGAGGCACCAACAGACACCAAAGACCAGCATTTTCATAATACAAAACTACTGTATGTTGCATAATTGAGTTCAAATGAAATATTATATATATATTATATAATAAGGTGACATCAGGTAGGCCTTAATCTTAACTGGCTCATTTTACCTGATGGCTCAATTTACCTGATGTCATAACCAATTCAAAATCATAGGTTGTGGTGTCTAGTATCCCTCTTCACACATACATCCCATTGCCATGTCCATATGTCGGCAAACTATGCTACAAACCTTACGTTTGTACTATAATAGTTCAAAGGTGAGATAAATAAAAAATAAATATTTAATGGAAAAAAGCTGTTTCACTAGCACCTTTTAAATATCTACAGTAACTATGTTGATATTTTGAAATATTACATGAAGTGGCATGTGATATGCCAGTAAGCAGATCTAAGGATTTACGTGAATGTATTTCCCTAATTCACAAGGCCTTTTCTTGAAATAATTCACGCTGTTTTCATGGCCATGTACAAAATGATGAAGAGAAAAGATATTTGATCACCAACTTAGAGGGAATATTAGGTATATTTCCAAAACACAGTGTCTTAGGTTCTGGAAAAAGTTTGGACCTAATCTTTTAATTTTCCAGGATCATTAATTTTCAGCTGCACATGCAAAGCTGTACACCTGCATGATAAGTCAACAGGACCCGATTTCAGTAGAAAATATTAATTGATGACAATAACTGGCAGATTAGGGTCTGAGTATGATTCGTTCATTTGCATTTTAATTAGGAACTAAAAAACCAACACACGAACTGATCAGCTTTAGTAAAGACGTTTTGCAGAATCTGAGAATGAATCTAATCATGGCCGCGGATCAATCCTTTGCTGACAGCTTCTCTTCACCATATTGTGTGACTCGACACCAAGGAAGGCAACATCACTAAATACAGTATTTCCCTTCCTGGTTAAAAAAAACACCCTCAGACCTAACTTACGCATGCAATTAGGGTCATGGGCATTGGCTAACTAAGCAATGAAATTATTGCAAATAAATAAATGAGGAATCCTTATACTGTAACAAGCCATATTTTATATATTTTTAGCTTTTGTTTTGTCTATAAACTTGCCCGCTGTCCGCTCTTGTTGGTGGCCCTTACCATATCAGGGAGCTGGATATTAGCTAAACTGTTAATCACAGACTGGCTGAGGTTGGCCAGCTCATGCAGGAGAGATTCATTTTGCTGTTCAATCACCTTGTTTTCTTCCTCTATCGACTTCAGATTAGTCTCCATTGTGGTAATCTGGGAAGGAGAGGGGACAAAAATCACACACGCACACACAATGGGTTAGCTATTTGAGAAGAAAGGACACAAAAAGAACTAGAAGCTTCTGGATCATCTCACTAGGTTCACCGACAATAACCTAGTTCTCACCGGACGGTGTGTGTGTGTGTGTGTGTGTGTGTGTGTGTGTGTGTGTGTGTGTGTGTGTGTGTGTGTGTGTGTGTGTGTGTGTGTGTGTGTGTGTGTGTGTGTATGTAGCTCCGGAGCCCACTGGTGGAGCTCCGGAGCTACACACACCATCTGGTGAGAACAAGGCTACACCGACGATAGACTACGCAGCAGATACATCACAAAATACAGCACGAAAGTGAGACCATGCAATGACAAACATCAGGCTGGCTGGTGTGTTATCCAATGCCATGTCAAGCCAGCACCAATACTGTTGTATTGATACCAAACACTACATGTATCTTAGCTACACAAATAGTGAGGCAGTCATGGAGGATTGTAATGGTGCGAAGACGTGGCAGATGTGTACCGTATCTAGTTTTAACTAACGTCTTTCTCCCTCTCCGTGCTTGACTGGCTCTGCTTGACATGTTTGAGAAGCTCTTCTTGTGAGTCATTGATTCGCCTCTGTCTCGCAGTGCTCTCAACTGATATCAAAACTGTTACGCTATGTGCATGGACCACAGATGGTTTCTCCGACATACTGTAGACAGGCACAGGAACAGGCGCAGACACACAAACACGCCGAGATGAGATGCACAGCCACAGACACATACAAAAGAGACTCAAAGATACTTGGTTCCATTCTCAGATGTCTCTGAGAAATCTTGTGTGTGACTTCAGGGGAGTGTGTGTGTGTGTGTGTGTGTGTGTGTGTGTGTGTGTGTGTGTGTGTGTGTGTGTGTGTGTGCCTGCATGCATGTGTGTGTGTGTGTGCGTGCCTGCATGCATGTGTGTGTGTGTGCATGCGTGCGTTCATGTGCGTTCATGTGCGTATGTGTGTGGGGGAGGAGGGACGCTTCTTCTTCCTAGTTTTTTTGGTTGCCTCACATGAGGCTGGCTCTCTTTTTTTTGTCAGCGCTCTCTCTAATAGGGCTTTCAGGCCGACCAGAACGGAGCCGGAGCTGGTGCTCGCACCAGTTGCGTTCGGCACTAAAGTGCTTGTCTGCGAACCGCCCGTGTTCATACCAGGCTCTGAACTTTCCCCGCACGTGACTGTGTTACCCGGATGAACCTGCTGACGGCCACGCTGTCGTCACGGTTCGCAGAGAAAAACCTAGTATTTTGCGGTTCGCATTGCGAACCAACTTTCCGGTTCGCGAACACTAAAATCTGTGTCGTGAACACGACAGCCGGTTCGCGATTAGGTGCGGGAACGGACACCGGCACGGTTCTCAGTCGGCCTGAATGCGCTAAAAGTGTTATGGCGGTAGAGCACCACAGGGACTCTCACAGTCCCCTGGTTGCAGAGGGGGAGCATGACAGAGGCAGTTGTATAATTAGGAGTGTCCCACTTTATACACCATACCTCTGCTAGCAGGCGCTGGTTATCAGAGCAGATGGAGAGCTGATAGTTGAGCTACTGAATTAACAATAGCCTAGCTTTGCAAAAACATGTAGGCCTACATTTACTACTAGTCCCTTGTCTCAATGACGATCCTCCAATACTCATGAACGGCCATCCAGGCACTTTGCTCTAAAATGTGCGTTTCGCCCCTTTATGGGTGAAAACAAACCGAATGTCTCATCAACTTACATGCTACATCGGCTTGTCTAATGAACACAGTCCATGCTTCAACCACGGCTGTTTGGCTCTATTATTTGAACAGCCGGCAATACAACACGTTTTCGGCATGTTGCGTGTGAACAACGCTAGCCTACAGGTCCGTATCTTTCGTTTATTAAACCCCAACATCACCAATTGACTTGCATGGGTTGTTTTCCCCCACAAATGGGCGTAACGCACATGGAAAACGTCACGCCGTTTATGAGTATAGCTGGCTCCCCAGGCGACGCCCCCTCCAGCTTGGTGCCACCCCCTCAAGGGTGCCACCCCGGGCGATTGCCCTGTTGGCCCGCCCGTAGGACCGGCCCTGCCCTTTCTTCATATTTTTCATATGTCTGCAGACGTGTACAAATGCATAGACCAGTATGTCTTGCAAGTCAAATGAATATAAAAGTCATATTCTGCATTGAGCACTATGGCCACAGTGGTTGAGCAGAGCCCTAACACCACCTTATGACAGACTATACCTCAACAATGTGTTGAAATGGTTAGTTTTGTAAGTCTTCAAGAATTTCCAAAGAAAATCTTTGAAGACAATTCAAAAAGTAATCCCTTGAATACCTAAGGATTAACGGCAAGGTAACAAATGAGTTTTTTATTGGAGACCATTCTTTTCAAGGCCCATAAATGACAGACATAAATGTGAAGTAAAAGATTTATATGCTAATAAAGAAGCAACAAAAAACTCTGTTTTTTGACAGCAATGGTAAAGTTTTACCTGTGTTCGAAGTTTGATCATATCTGCTTCCACCTGTGAATTAGATTCACTTAAATCTTTGATTTCTTCATCCAGCTGTTTAATCTCCTCGTCCGTCTCTATGCCTACCGAGACAAACACACAAAAACAAGACCGATTCAATATGGCCTTTAAAATGACCTCAGGATGATGGCATGGTGATGGTGCGTTATGTGTGAAAAATGGTTTAGCGATAGGCTATAACACGTTACTTATTCTGCTTTTGTAACATCAGAAATGACTGAAAGGCGTATAGAATCTGGTTTCTGTTCCCATGGTCCCACATTCTCTCAGTGCTCTCAAGATATTTCTAATTTCATTTTTCCCCTAAAAAAACAGTTATTTTCTGTCAGGTTAGGGTGAGTGATTGTTTTGTCTGGGCACTGCTTGTATTCATGCAGCATTGTCATTTTGTAACAGAATTTGGTATCGAAAAAAATATTTGCTAGCATGAGATTTGTCACTTTTCTAACAACAGACTTAGCGGTGCTGTGGGAACAAAGAGCTGTAGGCTACTAGGAATCTTTCCTTGTACTTCATTTTTAAAATGCATATGATAATCGCTGCATTACTACATGAACATGAAATCATTCGACATTGTCAACCATGTAGAAACTAAGAACAACCCTTTCCTGCTTCGCTTTGCTTCACATGTAGTGAACCTGTACTCTTAACATGATGATAACAACAGTTAGCACCTTGCCTGCTTCCCACTTCTGAGTGGTGAGAATTAGCCCTAGTAGCTAAAAATGATGGCTTGATGAGATGGTGGTGGTGGACTGGCTTGCAAGCAAGTAAGCATCTATAAGCCCACATACAACAGTAATTACCAGAACCCTGATTGCAAGTGCTAGGATGATAACCAGGCAATCAGGGGCCCATTGTCGCGGACGGACTAGAACTGTGCCATAATGTATGCAGCGCTGCTGATTGGCAAGTTGCTCTCTCGACCGCTCTCCGCTATTATCTTGCGTTAGCGCACGGCTGCCTGGCGCCATTAGTTACACAAGACTGTGATTGGCCGTGGGTTGTGTATGCATATGCGGACGGCTGGCAGGGCTGATGAGCCTGCTGTGCTTGCTGTGGCCAGTGCTAATGATGTGTGGACTGTGGTGGTGGACGGTGGGGGGTGGAGTGGGGGTCCGCTACCGTTGCTGCCGGGCCGCTGCTTTAGCGTTAGCATCTCCACCCCGGACAGCCTGGCTTTCTTCATGGCCGACGTGGCACGGGGACAGCCGGAGAGACTGGAGGAGGAGGACCAGTAGTGAGAGAGAGATAGAGTGAGAGAGAGAGAGAGAGAGAGAGAGAGATGGAGAGAGAGAGAGAGAGCGAGAGAGAGAGAGAGAGAGAGAGAGATGAAGAGAAAACAGATAGAAACAGACACTTAAAGTGTGAAATACAATATGACATCATACAGTAGCTGACTGACTGACATTGTTAATTTAACATGCAGAGTGTGTATGCAATCCATGTAGTTACCTGTCTGTGTACCACTCTGTCTGCATGTCTGCCTTTCTGTCTGTCTACTGTATCTACTTGTATACATTCATCCATCCATCCATCCATCCATCCAACATAAAAAATATCAGTCCACCTACAGTACAGTTAGGTGGATAATATAATGAGTGTATCATACCACTCTGTCCCCACAGTGCCAAGGTGACACAGTAGCACTGTAATGAGACAGGCCCCATTTCTCAATGTGAATAGTTCTAGCCTTGCTAGGACGTGAAACACCCAGTGATTGGATACGCCACAGATTTCACCAAAGAGTATCCAATCACTGGGTGTTTCACTTCGTAGCAAGGCTAGAACACTGCACATTGAGAAATGGTGAGTGTGAGGCCATGCCAATAGCCCCCGTATACTGTACCTGCGATGTGTCAGGAAGCTCCCGCTCACGTGGCCCGAGCCGTCGCAGCCGGGCGTGGGGCACGACATGCCGTCCGTCTTGCCCGCCTTCCACGTGAACTGCGAGCCGTTCATGTAGCCGTCCTTCTGCCGCTTGGCCGCCAGCGGGCACCCCGAGGCGCTGCGGTGGGACACATACTTCCCCGTCACGTGACCCTGCCCGTCACACCCTGGCACAGGACACCTGCAGTCACAGAGGAGGAGAGGAAGAGATAGAACATATTTATTTTGGGGACACTTGTGCCTTTATAAGATAGAAGAACGGTAAAGAGAAGTCAGAAAATGGGTGAGAGAGAGATGTGGTATGGTTGGCAAATGACCCAGGGTGGATTTGAACCTGGGTCCCTATGGGCAATCTGCCCATATATGGTATGGAATATTAGCGCAGTGCAACACTGTGTTAGCCTGATTTACATCGTCTGGCTGCGTTCAGCAACTACACGCCTGGCGTTCCCTTCCATAGAGCAGGAATCAGGTAACCACGGTGTACCTAAGAAGAAGACGTTGTAGCATGCAGTTACAGTAGCCTATTTGTATGCTAGCCTTGGCCCGCCAATAGACTACTACCTGTGTGAGCTCACATGAGGGTTTGGCGGGCCTTTGGATTCACCCTGATCCCAAACCAAAATGCAGTAGAACCAATCAGGATTGTGGAGTGGGTGAAAATGTATGTAGAAGGGAAAAATAAATTAAATCAATTGTTTCAGAAATTTCTCTTACAATGTTTTTTTCTTTATCACACTGACACTGTAAAATAAAGTGTTACCTCATACTGTATAATGTCCACACTCCACAGCCATCAGCTTTGATCATCATCGTAATGCTAACACTGAGGGGATACATGAACCTGAGAGGTGTACCAACATGGTTGGGTTTCTAATTAGCTTAAAAGCTTGTAATGAATAAAAGAATTGTAACTCAGTTAATTTTTCCAATTCTTGACTATGCAGATGTTGTATATGGTAATACTCCTGAAACTCATCTTCATCCTCTCAATGTACTGTACAACAGTCTTTGTAGATTTGTACTTAGATGTCCGTATAGGACACATCACTGTACAATGTATGAAGCCTTGAACTGGCCTGCACCCAAGAATAGAAGAAAGCTCCACTGGTCAATTCTCATTTTTAAATGTATACACACACAGTCCCCTCCTTACCTGAAAGAGCTACTAACCCCCCTAAGCTCTGACTATAGCCTACGTAACATTGACCATCTGTTCTTAGTGACACCCAGAATTAGAAAGGAAATCGGTCGCCGAGCATTTAAATTCAAAGCTCCATCAGTTTGGAATAGCCTTCCCTCTTCATTTAGGTCCATCACTTCCCTTTATATTTTTAGATCATCTTTAATCACTTACTTTGAAACATCCTGCTCTTGTTTCTGAAAGGCCTTAGTTGCTGGGTCGGGTTTTTGTTTGTTTGTTTCTGGTTACGGTCTGTTTTGTTTTTGTGTTTTTTGGGTTTTCTGTTGTCTTGTTTTGCCCTCTTCCTTCTCATTCTTTTTCATTTTTCTTTTCATTCATATGATTTCTTTAACAACTAATGGCATCTTGTAAACCATACTATTGTAGCATGTTGGGTGGTGGGGTAGTTTGGAGAGCAACGCCAGTGAGTGAATGAGTGAGTGTGTGTGTCTATGTCTACTGTTTTGTTTTGTTTTTTGTTTTTGTACTGTACTGTCAGTAGGACCCTATCGAAAATGAGATGGTACATCTCAAGGGGCCATCCTTGCAACAAATTAATAAATAAAATTAAAAAAAATAATGGCACTTGCAGTTGTGATTGCTTCATGCCCGGTGGATTGGGGTAGATTACAGGCATTTAAAAAAAAAACAAATGTTGTACTGTATGACTTACACTAACACTAACACTAACACCATTCACTCAGCACAGGAACCAACCAAGCTGCTAAGCTTCATTCCAAACGGAATAATGATTTATTATTGCCACCAAGCGAAAATCAACTGTTCTTGTGAGTCTCCCCCCCCGCAACCCAGTAAAAAATTACATAGCTTTATGGAATGACCATGATGGAAATGGCTGTGGCTAGACTAAATGAAAACAAATGGCCGAAAACACCACATTGCACACAATGCCATACAGTTCCGCCTTTGTCAAGAAATTGTCTTTGCACAAAAATGCCCTATTGCTTTCTGTTTTTTTTTCTTCTTTTTTTTCAAATCGGGCCTGTAGTTGATTCCACTACCTGCCGTTAAATTGCCTCTGTCATTGGCTTTAGAGAACAATGGCTGGCTGTAGCAATCGCTGAAGTCTATCAGTGCTCAGTGGGGCTGCTATTAGTCTGACTGTGTGTGTGTGTGTGTGTGTGTGTGTGTGTGTGTGTGTGTGTGTGTGTGTGTGTGTGTGTGTGTGTGTGTGTGTGTGTGTGTGTGTGTGTGTGTGTGTGTGTGTGTGTGTGTGTGTGTGTGTGTGTGTGTGTGTGTGTGTGTGTGTGTGCACTTGCGTGCTTGTGTGTGAATCTTTGTCAGTGTGAGGTGCTGTGTGTGGGTGAGTGTGTGTGTTTGTGAGTGTGTGTGAGTGTGTGTGTGTGTGTGTGTGTGTGTGTGTGTGTGTGTGTGTGTGTGTGTGTGCACATGTGTGTGTGTATGTGTGTGCATACAGTATGTGATGTGTGTAAGATTGTGTGTGTGTATGTGTATGTGTGTGCGCGTCTGCGTGTGTGTGGACGGGCGCGTGCGTCCTGTGCGTACGTACGTGTGAGTGTATACTGGTGAGCATGTGTGTGTGTTTGTGTGCGCGTGCGCCTGTGTGTGTGAGTGTGGGTCTGTGTGTTGTAAAACCAGGCACTATGTTGATTTTCTTCCCCCTAGTGCTGCAGTCCAATCGATGGGAATGGTGGGCCGTACGAGACAGGACCGCTGGTGGGGAACTTGCCAAATTGCATCAATACAAAAAGTGGCACTTTTTCAACCCTACATTATATAAAACTACTTTCCCCATGAGGTCTGAATATTGTTACCCAGGTCTTATATATACACAGTATATCTATACTTCCGACGGTGAGAACATTTTCTAGTCTTAAAATAAAGGCACGGAACACGATGAGAAATCAATTTGCTAAGCCCATACTGTTTTGGGGGCATGCCGGCTACGGTGGTGGGGGCATGTTTTGTCGGTAGGCTACGAGCAGAGAATGGATGGCAAGATCATCACCTCCCATTTTTCTAAACGAGTTTCCGGGTGTCAAAGGCGAGGACTTGCTCGACGTGTTTGATTTGATTATGCCTGTAATCACCAGTGCATTGTTGCAAGGGGTTGAAGGGGGGGACGATAATACCAGTAATAAGAAAAATGAATTGCCAATAGATTTTGTGTAGTCCCTGGGAAAGTGTTCAGGAGGGTTTTTTTGGTATTGGTTAGCGTGGGCAGGAATGGGCACACCCGATTGGCTGGTGTGGGCACAGATGCTCGTACCTGATTGGCTCCTGGTCTTCTTTGTCTTCTTTGCTGTGCGTTATCTTGATGCCACTCTTCCGTGCCCGGGGACATCCTGATAGACTGGGGAGGCAAACATTACACTTTATTCTCTCTCTTGTTCTCTCTCTCTCTCTATTTCTCTCTCTCTCTCTCTCTCTCTCTCTCTCTCTCTCTCTCTCATTTGCTTTCTCTCTCTCATTGGCATTCACTCTCTTATTATCTCTCTCATTCTTTCTACGTTATATCTCCCCCCCCCCTCTCTCTCTACCTCCCCTTCACAGCATGTCAATATCATTGTAGCTGAGGGGGGACTTATTCATCATTGTTGGTGCCCAAACAGACTTGTGTCCTGCATGGATACTCACAGTTGCACAGCAAAAGTCCCCGGAGGATTAATTTAGTAATTCTGTTACTGAAGAAAGTAATAGCTTTTGCACTACATCATCTGGTTGTGCTGATTAATAATAATTACAACATGCTTATGCGATTTTTCTTTTTTCTTTTTTTTTGTACCCCCACCCTTACACTACCTAATCACCTAAATCAAATCAAACAGCAGCAGGGTGCTCATTGAGTTTCATTAAACAATATCTGCACACAATGTGTAATATAATCATGCAGCCAGCCACACTCACTGCCTTGCCTTCAGGTACCCTTGAAATAGTGTGTGTGTGTGTGTGTGCGTGCATGTGTGTGTGTGTGTGTGTGTGTGCGCGTGTCTGTGCGTGTGTGTGTATGTGTGCGTGTGCTTGGGTGCGTATGTGCGTGCGTGCGTGCGTGTGTGTGTGTGCACCTGCATGCATGTGTGTGTATGTGTAGTGGTGGGCGGGCCGCACTATAGTGTGACATGATTGATGAGGGACATGTGTTACCTTCTGTGGGAGGCGTAGTTGCCAGTAATGTGTCCCGAGCCATCGCAGCCCGGGGTCGGGCACCTGGGGACAGAGGGACATTCAGTTAGCGTCCAGCCAGCGCGGCTAAGAGAGAAGGACACACAGACCAGAGCCACAGACAGACCCACACCACAGACCTCCTACTCCTCCTCAGTCCAGAGGTCACCAGACAGACTCGCGAGCGAGCCAACACCTTCACTTGTACAGCACAGGTCAGCACCTTGCCATATGGCCTAGATCTGGCAGCTTGGAAAGTGTACTGTTGTTCAGCAGAACCCAAAGTCAGGGGGGCGGGCTCAGAATTGGGTATACTGGGGGCTCCCAGTTGTCTCGAGCCCAGGGAGAAAGGGGGCCCAGAATTGGGTTTCTATTACATTGCATGTATTGATTTGAGGGGCCTTATTGGTTTACCTTGTCCTGAGCCTGGCCAGAGCTTTCAGCTGCAGCGGCCCTGCTCACAGTACAAGTACCTCCCTAAAATTTACAGTTGTAAAATGTACAGCGTATACAGTAGTACCTGGAGTCTGTAGCTCGCTGTTTATTTCAGTCTCTGTGGCCACAGTACCCTCTCTCTTTAGAATTTACAGGTAACACGCCTTTCCTAAAGCGGCAATGCACAAGCTAATCAGAAAACAGCAACGAGTTTGCAGCCATATAAAAACAATGTGACTACAGTACCTGGGCCAGGCCTTGTTCCCCTTAATTAGACTTGATTAACATTCTGCATTTTGAATATTAGAAGGCAATTAAAGGGCAGGGGATTTTAATACCATGTGCTCTGCCTTTGCGTTAATCACTGTAATTAACATTGAGATTTAACTTTGCAAAGAACTCAGTGTAAAGTTCTTATGAAGGCTCTTTTGTCTTTCAAATCATATAGGGGTCGAATCTACTAGACAGCATCTCATTGTAACCCTTTCTTTTACGGTTTGGTTTCTCTCTTAGTCTATCTATATGTAGCCACACGTACTATTGTACGGTACTTTTTGCAATGTTAATACAACACTTAAGAGTTGGATTCAACACTCTGTAGTGAGTGTTGAATTACTGCAGCAGGAGTTATTTAAACTGCACATCTCACCCTAATCCCTATCCCACCCCATACAGTACCACTTTGTTACTCTCAACTTGGATTCATTAGTTTACAAATCCAGTGCCACATATTCCAAATGACCTGATTTCACCTGTCTGATTCATCCAGATGATTGACTGGTTTAATGATCACAACAGGAACAGTAAAGTCAAGTGATCCATCTCATACATCCATACATACAAGCCTATAAGGAGCTGATCATTTTGTGTCAGAAGGTTATGCTTCTGAACTAAGCTGACTTTAACATCCTAGTCTTTGTAAATGTAAACATGATTTCAGCAAATTGTGTGCATGTAGGGAATTTTGTATCAAACATTGAAGGTTAGGTTTTTGAACTAATTTGACTTAGACATGCTATACTCCATAGCTTTTCCATCTCTAAAGGTCTGTTTAGACTTCTCCATCAGTTGCAAGACAAGTAACTGTGGCAGATTACGGACAATTCAGCCTGGGAAAAATATACGTTGAGCGCTGCAAGGGGTCGTTTCAGCTCTAAAGAGGGGGGCGTGGTGGCTGTTTTGGTACGTGATCTGCCACCAACCCCTGCTGAAAGTACGTGTCCTGCAACTGAAGGAGGAGTCTGAACCAGGCTTAAGATGTAGTATACAAAACAGGTAACAGCAGTTTGGTAATAGCAAAGGGGTTTCTTTTGTCTTACTTGAGCTCTTGTGAGTTGGTGGCCATCATGCTCCGAATGCTTTTGTCGGCTAAAGGACAACCTGAAAGACTGGAAAATACACCACATTCTGCATGTTAGCGAGAAGCTTTCAGGGCTATAGGGGCACACAAACATGTCGATTAAGGTAAAACACACACTCACACATTCTACACACGTCACTCAAAGACACACGTACAGTACACACAATCATTTACTCATTGAGGTCCACATAAGAGAATTAGAGAATTGACTGTAAATGCAAGAAGCAATGGTGAACATGCAGGGGCCATAAAATCTGAAATACTAGTTAACCCTCTGAATAATGTGTTGTCTTAAGCCTTAAGTGAACCTATATGGACAATATCAATGTAAATGCAATTATATAGATAGATTATCTTTAAAGTTATGTGTTTTTGGTATCAGTATCGTACTGATTTATACAGTATATTCAACTGAAAATTGTGCCATTGAGCAAAAAGTACTTGAGCCATTGATCAAAAAATACTCAAAGGGTTAACATAGACAGAAGCAGCACTTTGTAGCTATTGGTGTTCGACAGTATAGTTGAGGTAAGCTGAAAACAATAAGTAATTGTAAAATATTGAATCCACCATGATAAAAATGATGTCACACCTTCTATGTGAGGCGTAATTACCGGTCACGTGACCACTTCCATCACACCCTGGTGTTGCGCATCTGTCTCCAGAAAGAAACAATAGATAGAATAAAACCCAAAATGTAACGAAATAATCAAAGCCAAAAGTATTAAGGGTAGTAGTCGAAGGCTGAAAAAGGGGGCTATTGGTTATCTTCTTTTATTGATTTTTTTTTCTTTCATTGTTTCCAGTTTAGCTTCACTGTCTGCAAAAAATATGTCTGAAGCCCTGTGACATCTAGTGTGTCTGTGTTTTGCTGGTCTTGACCTTATCCAGGGGTGATCTGCTGCAATGTGAACAAGTTGAATGGGAATGATGCTGTATAGCTGGCATGAAGCATCAGAAAGAAAAAAAGAAAAGAAAAGAAAAAGAGAAGCAGAGCAGCAATAGTATGCTAAACTGATGGGCCTGTGCTCAAATGAGGAGGAGAGGAGAAGAGCTTGCCATTGTATCATGTAGAGCAGCATAATATAAAGCATGCTAGGAAGTGTTGTGGACAAATACCGCTGAAGCATAGTGTCAGAAAGGAAAGGAAATTAAAAGAGGGAGAAAAATAAGAGAGGGAATAAAAGGGAGAAAAGAGAAAAAGGGTGCCTTGAGGAACAAAGGAGAGGATAAAGAAGAGCTATAAGGAGGGGTGTACACAGTATTAAAAAATGCAGCATTAGTTCAACACTTAGAGAGCACCTTATAGCCGAACACAGTAGAAAATGTTACATTGACTCTCTAAGTGTTGAATTAACACTACATTTTTTACTGTATAGAGGGAAGACAAGGGCAAAGCAGCAGCAGCAGCAGCATACGTGTATATGACACCTTTCCAGATGCCATCTTTGCTTACGTTATGAGGTCCTTCTTGCTCTCCTTGCAGGGCGCGAACTTGGGCTTTGGACTCGGGATGCTCAGCTCGTGATCGGTGGCGTAGGGACTCGCGTCCAGAATGTCGTGGAAGGGGTCCAGATCATCAGTCTGCGGCAGACAGCAGGGGAGAGAGAGGGAGAGAGAGAGAGAGAGAGAGAGAGAGAGAGAGAGAGAGAGAGAGAGAGAGAGAGAGAAACAGGGAGAGGAAGGGGGTGGGGGTGGGAGGGTAGAGAGACAGAGGGAATGAGAGAGTGAGAGAGAGAGAGAGAAAGAGAGAAAGAGAGTGAGTGAGAGAGAAAGAGAGTGTGTGAGAGAGAGAAAGAGAGTGAGAGAGAGTGAGAGAGAGAAAGAGAGAGAGAGAGAGAGAGAGAGAGAGAGAGAGGCAGAGAGACAGAGATGGATGGGCATCACAGACAAGAGGCAGAGGCAGAGGGATGAAGGGAGGAATGGAGCGTGGGTGGGAGGGGTGTGGTTCGATTGAACGAAAGAGAGAAAGAAAGGCCAGAGAGAAGATTGAGATGGATTGGGACAGAGACGGGCCATGAGAGACAGATGGGACAAAAATGTAAAGGAAAGACAGCAGATGAGAGAGGGAGGAGAAAAAAGAGAGAGGGGAGGGGACAAAGAGAGGGAGAGAGAGCGAGAGGGAAAAAGAAGCAGAGAGACAAAATAGCTTTAATATCCTTCTTCTTCATCCATGCCTCTACTCAGATTTTAATCAATTGTTAATTTTATACATTCATTTCTCTTTCCTCTATCTCTTTACTCTATCTCTTTTCCCCATTTGGTTCAGGGGGCATTTCTGTGAGGTGTCTGTCTGTCTGTCTGTCTGGCATGGCTGCTAACAGCTTTGCCCTGGCCCAGGACAAAACCATCTGAAAGGGCCCCCCACCCTATCCATAAAATTCGGAACCCCTCCCTCCCTCCCTCCCTCCTTCACTCTTGGGCCCCGGACAACTGACCCCTTTGTCCCCCCCCCCTTGTCAGCTTCGATGCTGCCTGGGTTGAGGCTGCCTGGGGCTGGGGCTGGGGCTGGGGCTGGGGCTGGGGCTGGGGCTAGCTGGCATGGGGGGAGATGGAGGGAGGCTCTGCTGGGACGCGGTCCAGATGGCCCATAGCCGAGGGCCCTGCATGCGGAGCAGAGATCAGGGGACTACTGCAACCCAGTCACACCCGGCAGACACATCCGTCAGCCTCCGTGATGCCCAGACCCGTGCCAGGTGCTGCTGGACGGGAGTCACTGGCACGAGGCAGGAAGTCTGGAGCTCTCTATGGCATGGAGGAGCGCAGTTATTGGCACGGATGGACGGAGAAGGAGGAGGGAGGGCAGGCACTGCATGCGCCCCCCTGCCACAAGCAGTCCTATAGCTAGCTGAAACTCCAGAGTCACTGGCTGGAGCTCTGTATACATGGCACAGGGATGGAGGAGGGTGGGGCACGGCGGCCATCCGCCCCAGCCAGCCAATAGTACTATCCCAAAGCTCCAGTTCCAGAGTCAGCAAAGCCCTGGTACAGCACGGGTAAGGTTGTTTATTGGCGGTGAAAAAGGGCTAATGGCAGAGGTGGAGGCAGAGGGTGCAGCCTTCTATGGCATTGGAATGGAGGGCACGCCCCCCCTCCAACCAGCCATAGTACCAGGCTAGCTCGAGTCAATGGCAGAGGAGGGGTTGTAGCCCCCACTGGTATAGGGGAGGGTATGGCAGTGGGCCCTCACCCCACACAGCCATTGCATCAGCCTCGGATGTAGATCCAGAGCCCTTGGTAGACAGGTAGAGGATATAGCCCTCTGTGGCACAACTGGGTCAAAGAAAGGCACAGCCCTCTGCTACAACCCACCACAGAACTGGAACCATAGCTCTTGCTTCTGGCACAGGAGGAGACACAACATTTCTTCCCCATTACATATGCATACCATGTTGCAACTTCTGTAAGCCCTCTAAGGTGTACTGAATTGAACCTAGCAAAGAGCAATCATGGTGCAGACAAGAACACATACCACATGGTAGTTCAAAATCAGTTGCTTGCCTCCAATGTATGTCATGCTCACAGAGGATGTCAACTCTCGCCCCTAAACACAGGAAGAGGGTACCAGCCTTCAATAGTACGGGCACAACCATGGAGGAGGGGACAGTTCTCCACCACTTTCTCTTTCTCAAATTTTGCAGAGCCAATTCAACACTTAGAGAGTCAATTTTATCATCGTCTAGAGTGCATTTGGTCCCAGAGTACTCTCTAAGAGTTGAAATAACACTGCAGTTGTTACTGTGCTCTACAAAGGAAAAGTGAAGCAACTACATATTTGGTCAAAATTGAGTTTCCATCTTGTGACAAAGCCTTAGGGTCCTAATGTGTCCCGTTTTACAGATATCGCCATGTCAAATTTGCAGTACCCAAAACATCTAACCTAATACCAAGGCTTTAAAGGCATTTTTCTGTTTCAATGGCGTTGGCGTTTCTGCACTATGACTTTGTAGGGCAGTACTGTGTGCAGCCATAGATCCAGTTCCAGCTCTTGTTCCTGCATCTCAAGTCAACTGTGAAGTGTGTGTCCACTCTCATGGTCACTGTGTGCGTGCAAATATACATTGCATAAGTACATTGTACGGAGCAAGCAGTATAACCCGAATGGTTTGCTCATATTGAGTGCCGAAAAAATCAACACCGTCTAGGAACTGGGACACAGCAAAACAAATAGAGGCATATGAAACAGACACACTCCGCACAATCTCTCTCTCTCTCTCTCTCTCTCTCTCTCTCTCTCTCTCTCTCTCTCTCTCTCTCTCTCTCTCTCCACACACACACACACACACACACACACACACACACACACACACACACACACACAATACTACCGGCACCAGTACCCACATGAGCATAAAAACACCTTCAAACACAAAGCTGCTGCAGTTATCTTTGAGTTCTTTCAGGTTCTTGAGAACCTTCCTGAGCCTTTTTTATACAGGATGAAACCTGCTGCCTGTGATGATGGAGACGTTTCAGCGTTGGTACTGTAGTGAGTTAGGGAAGGCAGGGGTGCTGACAGCTTTGGTCGGGCCTAGGACAAAGTAATCTGAAATGGACCCCCAGATCCATTGATACAATGTAATGAGGACCCAATTCTGGGCCCCCTCTCTCCCTGGGCCCTGGGACAACTATCCCCTTTGTCCTCCCTGTCGGCACTCCTGAGTGAAGGAGCGAAACAGAACAGAGGGGCGTCACCATGCCACTAGGCATCCGGTGTCAAAAATGTAAACTCTTCACAAGAAAAATTATCAGCTTTTAAACACCTGCACACTAATGTACTCACACGTACGTACGCACGAAGACAGACAGAGAGAGAGAGAGAGAGAGAGAGAGAGAGAGAGAGAGAGAGAGAGAGAGAGAGAGAGAGAGAGAGAGAAATCACTTGATTCCTCGCACATCATCAAAAAGTCACACACTCTCCATAGGCACAGTGCAGTGCTATACTTCGCACTTCATTTGTATGCAAATAGTGGAAGCCCTCCATCGTCTGTCAAAACGGTCTGTCAATCATTACTTCCTGAAGTGTGAATTTTAATCTGTCAAACTTGGCATGTGGCGCAGACACGCAGATCTTTAAAGGACATGCCTATGTGGCTTTGGGTATAGATACGGCATATACGCTCCTTGAATTTCTCAAGCAAAATACTTGTTTCTGGACAAGCTGTTTCTGGAACAATGCGAAGAAAAACCTAAAGCTATTCCCTATAAACATGGCAAGTGAGAACCCATGAAATAAAAGGAGATGCGGTGGGGTGGGTGGGTGATGGGGGGTTTAAAAGACTATTCCGACATTGTCAATATTTGCACCCACCGACACAAAAGATCTTTGATTATTTTTTGTCATTTTTAGATGTGTCACTAGATGGCAGTGTGGTGAAAACCCACAATCTGTCTTGCTGCTGCAGCTTTGACTTGCAGCTCAATTTTTGTTTGGGGGGGAGGGGGGGCTACCGTTATGGTCCTGAAGGGCTTTGCCAAATTGATCTCTCATGAATTGGAATATTACACTACCTGTTTTCTGCACTGCACCATCACCGGAATGCTGAGGACTCTGGCACTATACAAAAAAGCCCTGTACACCCACACCAATAGCAGTACATGCTTTTGTGTGCACACATTTCACACTGCCACTCCAGCACTATTACTCACATACAAACCACACAATCACGCTAACCTTGGCCACTGGATGTACCTGCATACAGACACACACACACATGGCCATCCATAAAAACATTTGGGCAAGTACACATATGGGCAACACAATGACAGTCACACTAACACACAAGAGAAAGCATGCATGCATGCACCTATGCACCGACGCACGGACGCACGCACGCACGCACGCACGCACGCACGCACGCACGCACGCATGCACGCACGGACGCACGCACGCACGCACGCACGCACGCACGCCTATCCAAGCACAACAGATACACAGAAACATAAACAAAATACAAGTACACATTTCCTAAACACATCTCTTGATGAAAAAACACCTCACACAAAGTCTTACATGGGTCCTCAGAGCACCAAATATCGTCCAAATACTTCCAAATATAATTTAATACCAACTAACATTGCTCTTTTCTGACATTATATCTATTTTGTTTAATGAGTGAAATGGCTCAAGTGGGAAAAAAATGTCCGAGAGCAGTATCAAAAACATAAATTAAACTAAAAATAATTTATGCTTATGCCACACTCCCTCTCTTTACGTGGAAGACCCTTGGTAAAGAAAACAGATTTGTGGCTGTCGAGTGATAAATAGCATTTCATTGTGAGCTTCAAAACATTTCCTGGATCTGACAAACGACTGATGTTTCGGAGTCACGACGACTGATGTTTTTTTTTCTTTTTTTTGTCACTGGCACATCATATGGGCAGGGTTGCCAGTGTACTGTATGGTATATGAGAGTTATGTTCTGAAGAGGGGAAGAGGGAAATGACACAGAACATATTTCAAACACAACAACAACCACCATGGAGGCTGAGACGGAGAGGAGAGGAGAGGAGAGGAGAGGAGAGGAGAGGAGAGGAGAGGAGAGGAGAGGAGAGGAGAGAGACAAAGTGACAGATGTTGAGCTGCATGCTTAAAAATGTTCAGTGACACATGACTATGTGCGAGGAGGATGGATGCGTGTGATTGTGTGTGATTGTGTGTGTGTGTGTGCGGGAGTGTGTGTGCGGGCGCGCACGCGCGCGTGTGCACGTGCATTGGTATAACTTGTTTGTATATATACTATATACGCAGGGCCGCTGACAGCTTTTGCTGGGCCCAGGACAAAGTCATCTGAAAGGGCCCCCTATCCAATGCATGCAATGTAATGGGGACCCAATTTTGGGACCCATATTTCCCTGGGCCCAGGACAACATACCCCTTTGTCCCCCCTGTCAGAGGCGGGCCTGTATATACGTATAGTATGTATGTCTTCATGTGTAAATTTGTGCACATCTGTGTTTTCATATCACACACGAGAGAGAGAGAGAGAGCGAGAGAGTGAGGGAGAGAGTTAGGAGTTCAATCTCCCAGGTGTTTATCACGGTGTGGGGTATTCTCTTCTCCCGGCTCTCTGTGCCTGAATATGCTGTGCCTGAGTAAACAGGCAGGAGCTGGAGAGAGGGAGAGAGAGAGGAGCACAAAGGCAGTGCCAGCTTTTTGTCAAGGCGCTCCTCAGCTCCCGCCTGGTACAATACCACTGCTGGGTATGCAAGAGCATAGATTTCTCAACCATCGTCACTGCTGCTTTTCCACAGCCTGCATGGACTAATTCATACCGCCTATGATGCTACTGTGCATCGAACATGAAGTCAGTTGCTTTCAAGTCAGTGTGGCCGACTTCACTATTCTCGGCCATTCCATTGGCTGAGACATTGTGCACCTATGAAAAAAGAATGCTATGCATATGTATGTTAGATCATGTGCATATGCCTGCATCAGAATGAGTGGTTTAATTGGCTGGTCTGATCTATAGTACTGAGGGGCATTTTAAAGATGGCCACTTTTTGCGTACATGGGAGCTTAGCCAGACCTTAGCCAGGCTAACTCACCAAATGTATAAACCTGCACAAAACAGGAGACCATCGCCCTGCGTGGGCGTGGTCACAAGCAGCCTTCATGTTTGTTCACCCTATAGCAACACCGTGATTGGGCATGTGATGTTTTTATCTATAAGTATATGAATGTCTTGTCTAAAGACCTCAGGAGGACACTGAGGAGATTGTAGAGGTGTAACTAAGAAGAGAAAGGCTAGGAGAGGGTGTGTCTGTGAAGATTCATCATTTCTCATTCATCCATGATAAAGATTGTCATTCATCCAGGTGTCATACAGTAGAAGTCAAAGGGGCTAAGTTGTAAGCAAGTGGACTTCTTTTTTGGGAGCTTGATGATGTTTCCCTCCAAATCTTTCATCCAAAAGTCTTCTTCAGTTCTGGCCAGATGATGGGGAACGAGGAGCTAGAGTGTATTATACTGTATGTATCTCAGGTCTGGATCACAGGAGGTGGAGCAGCAGCAGATTACTCCCACCCCCCTCGCCCCCCCCACCATCATCACATGACACAACGCTCACATGAGTTTCACGTCACGGGTAGCTTGCAACTTAGCTCCTTTGACCGGGCTCTTAAGGTTTTTATAGTAGGTGGCAGGCAGGCAGTCGTGCAAGCAGCAGCAGCAGTAGCGCTAGCAGTGGCAGTAGCAGTAGCAGTAGCAGTAGCAGTAGCAGTAGCAGTAGCAGTAGCAGTGCTAGCACCTCTTTGGGGTCGTCCTCGTCCAGGCACTTGATCTTGGGGTAGTCGAGGTGGTGGGGCTCCCAGCAGTCGGCGGCCTGGCCCAGCGGGTAGCAGTGGTTGCCCAGCAGTGCCTGGCGGCGGGGGGACATGGGCTCCAGCGGTGTGAGCACGGCACAGCTGCCCTCCTGATCCCTCTGGGGGTGGTGGTGGTGAGGCTGGTGGTGCTGATCCCTCTGGTGGTGGTGGGCTGCCGTTGCAGCAGCCGCCGCTGCCGCCACTGCCAACTTGGTCACGCTCAGGTCCAGCGTGCCGTTCTCATCCAAGTCTATGTCCAGGGTCTACCACAGAGGGGGACAGTGGGAGGAGGTGCAGTAGAGAGGGAGGAGAGAAAAGAAGAGGAGGTGGAGAAGAGGTGGAAGGGAAAGGGGGAGATGGGAGGGAGGAGTGGTGTGGGGAGGAAGGAAAGGTGTGAGAGAGATAGACAGGGTAAACGGGTGGCAAGAATTGATAGATTAAGGTTAGAAGAGATAGATAGATAGATAGATAGATAGATAGATAGATAGATAAATAGATAGATAGATAGATAGATAGATAGATAGATAGATAGATAGATAAGGAGAGAGATAGAAAGAGAGAGAGAGAGAGAAGCGGTAGACAAGAAAGATGCACAAAACCAGAGGGATGAAGGGAGAAAGCATGAGAAAGAGAAGGAAAGCAGATGGAGGGATGACGGGGGAAGAGAGCAAGAGAGAGACGTGAGAGGTTTTGTTTTTCTTCCCCTCTTCTCTCGTTCTCTCTCTTTTATCCTCCTCTGTGCTCCATTTTAGCAAGGACTGCTCGCATGTGTAGCAACTGTGCTCGTGTCGATACTAGGCTATACGTATGTGTGTGTGCGTGTGTGTATGTGTGTGTGTGTGTGCGTGTGCTCAGAGTGCATTGATATTCTGCTGCAAATGTGTGTTTGTGTGTACACAACATGCATGGAAGTGGATTGTCGACCGACACTGTGCATGTGAGCATGACTGATTTACACACACAATAAGCAACATGGACAAGCATCGAAAACATGTCTGTGGAGCACATGGGTTAATGTTGTAGTGATGCGTTAGCATGACGTAACATCGTTAGCATGATGTAACATTGTTAGCATGACGTAGCATCATTAGCATGATGCAGCATTGTTAGCACATTTGATATACAGTTGCATCTCCTCTTAAACTCACTGACACTAAAGGAAATAACACAGTTCCTGAGAGGACAATATATAACAGTTAAGTACAGCAGCCCATCAAATCAACATTTTTCACAGGCATTACTTGAACACAGATACACGCGCACGCTCACGCGCACAAACGCGCACGCACTCATATTGGCAAACAAATTGATGCACACACTAGCGCACACACGCAAATTACCTATAGGCGTAAACATCACCCAACTGCTTCAATAAAAAGTAAGTGAAGTGACCATGCATATCCTCAGATACAAGGACATTTCCCAGACACATACAAAAGATGCCTACATAAACACACGCATGCACTCGCACGGCACGGACTACACACACACAAACACACACAAACAAGCACACACGCACACACGCACGCACACACACACACACACACACACACACACACACACACACACACACACACACACACACACACACACACACACACACACACACACACACACACACACACACACACACGCACACGCACACACTGAACCCAGTAGTGAGGGGTTGTGTTGTCTCATGTTATGGAAGTGGGACACCACTGGTTTTTGTGTGTGTCCTGCCTGACCAGGAGCAAGACCCAGTTCCCAGCTCAGTTCGTGTCGGTAATGAAATTTCAAATAGTTCACTGAGCCCCAGCCTCCAGATCTGCATAGCCAGAGTACTAGACTGACTGTTGCAGAGGAGAGGAGACAATCACCCCTCTTGATTCTAATGCATCTGGACAACAGAGGAGGTGGTGGTTCCGCCTGTGTGTGTGTGTGTGTGTGTGTGTGTGTGTGTGTGTGTGTGTGTGTGTGTGTGTGTGTGTGTGTGTGTGTGTGTGTGTGTGTGTGTGTGTGTGTGTGTGTACTGCACCAATCTACCTTCGTGAGGTCACTGCTATTGGAGCACAGCAACAAGGCGGGGCCCTCGCTCTATGTGGGGCCCTTTTGCTGGGTTAGTTTTGTTGTTACTGGTATATGTTTTAAAAACATTTCCTCACTGACTGTTTTGGTTTCAATGGGAGGCCCCCACAAAGATATTAAGGTGTGGCTGTGTGTGTGTGTGTGTGTGTGTGTGTGTGTGCTTGCATGCGTGCGTGTGTGTGTGAATTCTGTGTGTCTGTGTTTTAAGTAGTGAATGGGAACAAGCCACAAGCCAAAAACACAGAATGAGTCGAGTAACACAGACAGCTGAAACGATTAGCACCACTGCCCTGCGTACTGTA
>NC_085875.1:44279769-44289769 GCF_034702125.1 Engraulis encrasicolus | reverse complement strand
CAAGGCAAAGTGCAGTAGCTACATTTTTTGTCAAAATTGAGTTTAGACTGAAGAAGGTCTTTGTGACACCTTCTTTATCTTGAGACAAAGCCGTATGGTCCAAATCCAACATAATAATACCAAAACTTTGAAGGCATTTTTTCAGTTTCAATGTTGGCGTGGTTACTACATGTTGCCTTTGTAGGGCAGAACAGGCTTGACCCTATGGCGGCTAGCTGCCTTCCCCATACAATGGTGGATTCGATTGCTCTGCTTACAGTGGGAGATGCGTCATGCACCATGGCATCGTTGTCCCCTAATAAATGACATTTCACGCTCACCAAAAGGCCTCTCTTGTCCTCTCGTCTCTTCCCATCATGCACCACACCCCTTCTGTACCTTATCGGCTGACAGGAAATCAAAAAGACCCCGCAGAGACGTGCTCGTTGTCTGCGTGTGCGTGTGTGTTAGTGTGTGTGTGTGTGTGTGTGTGTGTGTGTGTGTGTGTGTGTGTGTGTGTGTGTGTGTGTGTGTGTGTGTGTGTGTGTGTGTGTGTGTGTGTGTGTGTGTGTGTGTGTGTGTGTGTGTGTGTGTGTGCACGTGCGCGTGTGTTTGTGGTCGCGCGCGTGTGTGTGAAATGTGACCGTGTACACTCCTCTCGTTAGCGGGTGTCTAAAGACCTCCCCATTGGCCCCCTGCGCTTATCACTCTTAGCATTACCGCCACCTGACTGCCAGGTTAACCTTAGCTGTGGGAGTGGACTTTTCCATCTCAATGGGGTAGTGGTTTGGCGGTGCAATGATAAATTGGATACGGTGTGTTCTGCACAGCAGCACTGCATGCAGGTAATAGAGCGACACAATGAAATGCCACGCTGTATTTGTTTACATCATCTGTTTGGGAAACAAACTATAAGACTGTAAGAACAGCTCTTTGCCCAATACACTATACTGTATGTCCTTTTTTTGCAATCGCCCTCCGTTTTACAGCCAATACAATTTCAAGCAAATCCAACAACTCGATGGGGCATGTTTTGACAATGACACACCAATTTGGTCATTGGCACTTACTCCACCATCACCTAATCAATAATAAGTACCAACCAGCAATCATAGTGTTTACTAACACCAGATAGTGTTCATTTTCAATTGACCGAAATTTCTGATTGAAGGACAAATCAAGGTCACTTCTTGCATTCTGCAAACATCGTAGATAACCGTGGAAGGATATGAAATGATCCCTTCTCCAGGTTTGAACCCCTTCCCCTATCCACCATTAGCTAGAGTCAGTCTTTTAAAAAAAGCCTTAAGAAAAACATCAGTTCAATTAAAATGTAGAGGGTTAAATTAGCAGGCCGTTGAACAATACCTCAAATTATACACCAGGAGACGGGAAAAGCCTGCAGTCAGCCTCCAGCACAGAAACACACAATCACAGACATACATTACACACACACATACATTACACATATTACGCACGCACGCACGCACACACGCACACCTTCTCATACATATACACACGGCCATATCATTATTCTGCATAAGCTTTCCACCTTCCCTCACCAGGTTAAAACACACACACACACACAGACATACAGACACACACACGCACACACGCGCGCGCGCACGCACACACACACACACACACACACACACACACACACACACACACACACACACACACACACACACACACACACACACACACACACACACACACACACACACACACACACACACACACACACACACACACAGTGTCTACCCCAACTGTCACAAGGCGCATCTCCTAATTCAGCAACCCCCCTTCTCCCATATCTCATTATCTGCTCCATCACAACACATCCACAACCTCTTTCCCCTATAGCACAGCAGAGCACAGAGCAGAGCAGAGCAGAGCAGAGCAGACGCAGACATGGCCGGGGGAAAGAGAAAAGGAGAGAGAGAGAGAGAGAGAGAGAGAGAGAGAGAGAGAGAGAGAGAGAGAGAGAGAGAGAGCGAGAAAGAGAGAGTGAGAGTGAGAGTGAGAAAGAGAGAGACAGACAGAGAGACAGAGAGAGACAGACACAGAGACAGAGACAGAGAAAGTGTGCTAGATCGAATGAGAGCGCAGCAGAGAGAGAGGAGGGAGGGTAGGTAGGCTAGGCATAGCCAGACAACAACATACCCGTGGGCAGAGCTCCTGGGGCTTGCCTGTGCCTGTGCCGGTGGGGGTGGCCAGGCCCTGGGGCAGCTCCCGGCAGCGCGTGGACAGGTTGAGGATGGCCGTGGCCGCCATGTGCGCCGCCTCCATGTCGTGCGTGTAGTCGAAGCTGCTCTTGCTGCAGGTGCTGCTGGCGCTGCTCCCGCACCCTCCGTTACCACCTCCTCCACCTGCTAGTAGATGGCCGAGACCTCCACCTCCTCCACCTCCTCCTCCACTTCCTCCTCCGCAGGTCAGGCTGCTGACGCTGCTGCTGGGTGTGTAGCTGCTAGCCGTACTGCTGGCTGAACTGGAGGTCTTGCAGTAGCGCTTGGCTGCAATGGCGGACACACACACGCACGCACGCACGCACGCACGCACGCACACACACACACACACGCATACATACACGTTCATGCATGCACACATGTTCGCAAGCACACACATGCACACACACATACACACAAACGCACGCACACACACACACACATTCATGCATGCACACATGTGCACACAGAAACACATTCATACAAAGACAAGAGAGGGAAGGGAGGCGAGACAGAGAGGTGAGATTTTGAGGTGAAAGATATTCCTACACCGACACACACACACACACACACACACACACACACACACACACACACACACACACACACACACACACACACACACACACACACACACACACACACACACACACACACACACACACACACACACACACACTATCTCTCTCTCTCTTTCTGCCTAAAGCTACTAGACTGACTGACAGATGCAGACACACACAAAGAGAATATTTATTTACCATTCATACGGCAGGTACGCCAAATGTCAGAGAGAAAGAGTAAACAAGTAAACAAGTAAACAACGAAAAGAGGAGAGGTGCTCGTCGTCACAACACGTGTTCCTTCAAACAACGTGCTGTCGTAATGACCTATTAGCACATACAGTAGATGATACTGACCCGTCAGTGGCCAAGATTATGATTACGACTAAAAATCTAATTTTGTGATTATTATTATCATTATCATCTGATGATTATTATTATAAGCTTCATGTTTAAGATCATGTTTTGCCACATTGATTTCTACTGTAAAAAATATGTGAATGTGAAGAAGATGAATGCAAGCGAGAGAGAGAGAGGGAGACAGAGACAAAGAGAGGAAGGCTTGGAGAGAGAATGTTTTGAATTTTCAAAAAATATAACAAATGGGAGAATTGTGTGTGTGTGTGTGTGTGTGTGTGTGTGTGTGTGTGTGTGTGTGTGTGTGTGTGTGTGTGTGTGTGTGTGTGTGTGTGTGTGTGTGTGTGTGTGTGTGTGTGTGCGTGCGTTCGTGTGTGTCCTTATGTGTATGTCCAGACGTGTGTGTGTGTGTATGTTTATGTATAACCACTGACGTGTATAGTGTATAACTATGCTGTATGTGTGTCTGTGCATACTTTAGAGTGAGGAAGAGATATGCCTTTGTGTGGCACTACAAATAAAAAAGGCCAATGAGCCAGTGCCAGAAACTGGCCTTCAAAGTGCTCTGTATCTCCTGCTGAGAACACTACTGCCAGCTACAGGGCTGGAGTGGGACAAAAATCAGGCCAGGTATTTCCAGCCGAAACTGTGGTGCATTTCTCACAACCATTGCCAATTACATTAGCTACTTTGTTGTTTGCAATGCAATTTCCTATTGGCAACTACCGAAGTTACTACTAACTGGCTCACAACTAGGCTTTCGAGAAACACACCCCTGGTCCGCCGGGCTTTGAGAGAGACAATGAAGGCTGTGAGAACATTTTTAGTTATCTATTACGACCTATTTTGACCACAACAGTGAAAAAAAATCAATATTTGAATCTGACTCGGAGAGGTCAGCTGTAGCGGCACGAGGACTGATACCACTACGTTGAAGGGAGGAACTGGGCAAAATCATCAACAGTCCACCGGGCAAATGCCCTGTATGCCTTATGGCCGGTCCAGCCAGGGCTAGCTATATAGCCGACTGCAGCGCTCTCCAACAGATTAAAGCTCGACCACATCGAGAGCGGAGAGCCCCCGACAGCCAAAAGGTAACGGAAGCGTATGCTCCGGTCTTGCAATTAGGAGAGACCTTGACTTTCCTACAACAGCACTCCACCCATAGATTATACACCTGGACCCTTTCATTTCCATACATTAGTCTCTGTGTGCTTAGCAGACAGAGCGAGAGCGAGAGAGAGAGAGAGAGAGAGAGAAAAAGAGAGAGAGAGAGAGAGAAAGAGCAGACACTAAAGGAGGAAGGTGGACTATGCATACATGATTATAGCCGTCATGGAAGGGAGTATTTCTTTGATTTTTTTGTAAAAAAATATTTATTTATTTTTTTATATAAAAAAGGAAGGGGTGAGGAGTTAAGGGAGGAGATAGGGGAGGAGGTGGTATTTTTTTTCTTTCTGGTGACAATTTCGCGACGTGATGGAAGGCAATTGAATGCTAAAATGACTTCTGGCGACAATGTGTTTAGAGAGATGGCGTATTTAGAGAGATGCATTCAGATGCAAAGCGTGGTTTAGTAACTACCGTCGCATTTACATCAATTTTATTAGCAGATGCTAGCCCTTTTTATCCACGGCGATGCAGCAGTGCATCTTTTTTTCCACTCCCTTCAATTTGGTGGGTCACATTAAGCCGCATGCCTGGGTAATTTTCGTGGCGTGGCTGCGAGCAGCAAACCAGACACAAGGAGAGAGAGAGAGAGAGAGAGAAAAAAACATCTCGGCACGTCTTTGATGTACTGTATGTAAAGCGTCCATGCAAAATTTAATCCCGAAGCAGGTGATAGACTAAATGACACAAAACATAGCCAATTTATTGTAGAGCAAAGTATAGAGGAAAAATGGAAGTAGAAAGGGAATGCATGAGAAAGAGTGAGAGGGACAGAGACATTGAAGAGAGAGGGAGGCAGGAAGAGAGCGAGAGAGAGGGAGAGGGAGAGAAAGAAAGAGAGGGAGAGAGAGGTGGGGAGAACAAAAGAAAGACAGAGAAAGAGTGAGGAAGAGTGACAGAGAGAGTGACAGAGAGAGAGAGAGACTTATTTGCATTTTCCAGCATGATCTCTCAGAATTTCATGGAATGGACACATATCTTTGGGACATGGATTTCGTGTCCCAAAGATCCGTGTCCATTTCATGGAATTCTGAGAGATATTGGTTGGTATTTTCGGCCTTTTAATACCAAAGTATAGGAGCATCACCAATGCACCGCATATACAGTACATACCGAAACGAGGCTCGCCATCGTATCCTTTGGGCGAGGTGTCCCGGCCCTGCACCTTGGGCGCGATGGCCCTCTTGCCGTACACCCCGTGGGCACTGTCGTAGTTGTTGTAGTCGAAGCTGGTCTTGGAGTACTTCTCCAGCTCTTTGGCCAGGTTGGAGCGCGGCGTGGTAGTGGGCACGTTGTTGTGGCCGTACTGAGGCATCTCCAGCTGCTTCACGAAGCACATCGGCCTACCAGGAGACGGGCACACAGGACTGTTTTAATATTAGGGCAAGGCAAGATAGTTTGTAATATACAGTAATGCATCTCCTACATAGTGTAGACAGTGTTGCCAGATTGGGCGGGTGCCCGCCCAATTGGGCTACTTGGGATGAGCGTCGGTGGGCAAAAACGGGAAAAATTGGCCATTTGGCATTTTTTTCAGCCGTTTTGGGCCCATAGAAGTCAATGTAATTTGTTGAATTTGGGTGGAATTTAGCGCAATTTGGCGGATTTTGAGAACCTTTTGGGCGGGATTTGGTCGGACACATCTGGCAACACTGATTGTAGAGGCCTCGTAAGGTGATTTAGATCTACCTATATAAAAGCAACAAAAAACCCCCACAAGCATTAAAGCTAATGTACATATGGGTCAGTGACGTTTCAGCAGTAGTACACGTCAGGGCGGCGCAACAACAGCCAGTGCCACTATTGTATGGATGTTTTTTGTTCATTTGTTTTTAGTGGACTATTTCAGTAGGATATTCATTGCAGCAGATCAACCACCAATTACGTATTAATTAATGGACATTAGATGCCATTGCATCACCTGACGTCTGAGCCCGACAAAACGTCTTTGAACCTTATACGTATATCAACATTTCTACAAGCAATGCAATTAATATTAAAAGAAATGAGGAATATCTTATCTTGAATCATGGTAAGGAGTGGTTTTCTTTATACTACTGATGTCCGGTTATACCAAAATTGGAGACTGTCCTCAGAAATTTGAGAATGTCTGAGTCACGCAAACATAAAAGAGTTTAAAAACTGAATGAGATACGATGAAATATAATAATAAAATAGCAAACTTACCTCAGCACCCGATCTGAGCCCTGGCTAGACTTGCTTCCGTCACATGATTGATGCTTCTCTTTGGCTTTGGCCAGCTTCTCGGCTGCTGCGATGGGGCACCCGGAGAGGCTGAAACACAGCAGAGCAGGAGCACCACACTCAGCGTTACACACACATGACTTACACCCGTGGTTCTCAAATAGTGTTTTCAGGCTGACCAGAACGGAGCCGGTTACGTTCGGCACTAAAGTGCTTATCTGCCAACCGCCCGTGTTCATACCGGGCTCTGAATTCTTTCTGCACGTTACTGTTACCCGGATTAATCTGCTGACGGCCACGTTGTCGTCACGGTTTGCGGAGAAAAACCTAGTATTTTGTGGTTCGCATTGCGAACCAACTTTCTGGTTTGCAAATGCTAAAATCTGTGGCGTGAACACGACGGCCAGTTCGTGATTAAGTGCAGGAACGGGCACCGGCACGGTTCTCAGTCGGCCTGAATGCGCCCAAAAGTGGGGTCCAGGGAACCCTGGGGCAGTGTTGCCAGATTGGGCAGTTTTCCGCCAAATTGGGCTTCTTACCTGTACGATGGCCATCTGCGGGTAAAAATAGGAAAAAAGGGCATTTGGACTGGTTTTTCTGCAAATGTATGGCCATACAGTATAAATCACTATAGTTTAGTTCATATTGGGCGGGATTTAGTGCTTCCAGGAGGATTATAAGACTTTTTTTGGCTGGAAATCATCACTTTCATCTGGCAACCCTGCCCTGGGGGTCCACAGTGTGGACACCTTCATTACAATGCAATATATTGTAGTCTAGTCGTGATATCATGAACCCGGAAATGTTGAGTAGCCTAAAGTTTTATTGCAGAAATATCATCTATAGGCCAAATGGATGTATACAGTATTACAATGCAATACACAAAATTGCCACTATAGCAGTAGACACACATTTAAGGAAAAATATTCCTACGTAACCTCCATTTCCACATTAAAAGGACTACTTGTTTGGGGTGTGATTCTGAGGGGGGCCTTAGCAATTTTTTTTACACCAGTGGGGGTCTCTGGCCCGTAAGTTTGAGAATCTGAAAAAGGTGTCTTACACCTCACACTCTTTCCCACTCTTGCTCACGTTCCTCTCGTTCATGCATGTCCTGTCCTCCATTAATACATTTTGAGACATCACGCATACAACACACACACTCTCTCTCTCTCTCTCTCTCTCTCTCTCTCTCTCTCTCTCTCTCTCTCTCTCTCTCTCTCTGCCACTTTCTCTCTTTAAGACAAAAGGAGTAAAAAGGACAACGGCGGACAGACAGACAGGCCTGTAATTGTAGCGGTGACTTGTCAATTGAATCAGACTGAGCTACTGGTCTCTCTCCCTGGCTATGCGGCTTCCTTTTTCTCTCCTCTTCTCTTTTTAAATATTACTTTCGGCAAGTGTAATGACTGCTGAGGTCCCACGGGGGAGGAAGCCGAGGAGCTGGCGGCAAGCACAGGTGGAGTGAACCAAGGTGTGAGCTGCCTGCAAGTGGGAGTTTGTGTGTGTGTGTGTGTGTGTGTGTGTGTGCGTGTGTGCGTGCGTTAGTGTGTGCGTGCGTGCGTGCGTGCGTGTGTCAAGTCTGCTTGTGTGAAAGCGAGGGTGACAGTATGATTGCCAATGTGAGAAGCAGAGATATGTTTCACTGTGTGTGTGTGTGTGTGTGTGTGTGTGTGTGTGTGTGTGTGCGTGTGTGCGTGTGTGTGTGTGTGTGTGTGTGTTTGTGTGTGTGTGTGTGTGTGTGTGTGTGTGTGTGTGTGTGTGTGTGTGTGTGTGTGTGTGTGTGTGTGTGTTTGTGTGAGTGAGTGAGTAAGTGTCTGTGTGACACTGTGTGTGTTTCAGTATTTGTGTTTGTGTGTGTGTGTGTGTGTGTGTGTGTGTGTGTGTGTGTGTGTGTGTGTGTGTGTGTGTGTGTGTGTGTGTGTGTGTGTGTGTGTGTGTGTGTGTGTGTGTGTGTGTATGTGCATGTGTGTCAGTCTGTCTGCTTGTGTGTGCCTGCTTGCATATGTGTTTGTGTGTGTTGGCGGGAGGTGAGTCTTTAGGGAGCGAGCAGCATTCTGCACCTCTGGTGTCTTGGAGCGCAGTGTCCCCTCACTGGGTGTCACTGAGGTGCAAATGGCCGTGGCTAAGACCTGCTGCTCACAACAGCTGGCGTGGGGTAACACCCTGGCTTGTCCTCTGCCACCACCTCGCAGCCACAGCTGCCTAGCTCTGCCCTGCTCTACTCTACCCTACTCCCAGGCCAGGACAGGTAACCTGGCATATTACAGGGGCATTTCCTGGTGGGCCAATGGTCCTCAGAGGCTAATGCTGTTGGATTTGTGTATGCTCTGAGAGGCTGATTTAGAAGGGGTTTGAGCAATTTTTTGACCAGGCCAATCATATTTACTCCTACAAGGTACTTGACCCAGGAGCTCCATTCCATAGTTGTTCACAAGTGACTTTCTTATACTAACTAAGGTATTGTTTAACAAAAGTAACACTGTATGTTTGTACCTTGGGGTTATGGTTGAGGTTAGGTATGTATAGTACATTTGATGGTACCAGAATGACAGTGAGCAAGTTGTAATGTATTGCTGAAGCCCCTGTATAATGTTATAGTAGTGTAGCACTATGGTAGTGAAGTCTTTTCAATGACTATTACAGCGTTCCACTGAGGGAATGGTGTGCACTTTGCATACCATTCCAGTACAGCACTCAATTTCTTTTTTTCAAGATGTTTTTGGTTTTGGGGCCTGTATTTTCTGATAGGACAGTGTTTGAGCAGACAGAATGTGAACGGGAGAGAGAGAGAGATGAGGAAGGATCGGCAATGGACCCGGGTCGGAATCGAACCTGGGTCACCAGCGTTAGCAGCCCAGTGCCCCTACCGTTAGAGCCACGGCAGGGCCCAGTACTCACCTTCTGTGGGAGTTCCTGTTGCTATTGACGTGGCCACGTCCCGTGCAGCCAGGCGTAGGACACTTAAGAACATTTTCATACATTGCAAGAACTTCAGCGCAGACAGACAAAAGAGAGAGGGAGGAGTGGAAAATAGTGGTTAGGTTAAGTTAAGTTAAGTTAGGTTAAGTAAGCTTGGCTTAGACGGCCATATACTGACACTGTGTCTTAGTCACTTGAATTAGGTCAGAGAGACAAGACAAATAGCAGGCAACGAAGACGACATAACGACCTGAGGCAACTCGGGCACATGCAGCGGTTAGGTCAGGGGAGCATGCAAGTCCTATAGTCCAAGTACTATGTCCAGGGCCGCCGCTAGGCATAAGCAGAGTATGCAGAGCGCTTAGGGCCTCAACCACTTTGCCCCCAAAATGAGGGTCTCCTAAATTGAGATTGACTAAAAAACGTAATGAAAAAATATTATATTACATTACAAAACATATATGTATTAGTTATCAAAAGGCCCATCTTTTTTTCTTTAAAAAAATTGTATTAGATTACTCAATTCAACATTTTTCATTATTATTATTTAATTATGAGGGGGGCCTCCTGACCAATTAT
>NC_085875.1:44262269-44274769 GCF_034702125.1 Engraulis encrasicolus | reverse complement strand
GAGAAAGAGACAGTGTGTTGTGGAAAGGAGGGGGTACATTGTCATGCCAGCAGACATACAGTACCATGCCAACAGAGCCCCCTGCTGTGTTGATAAAAGGCGTGCCCGCTGCGGTACTCACTCTCTGGGGGCACTCTGTCTTTGTGTGGGCACCCCGACAGGCTGCGGTGGTGGGGGTACAGCCCGGTCACGTGACCCGTGCCATCACAGCCGGGCGTCGGGCATCGACTCTCCTTCTTGTCCGAGCGGGAGGAATCTGAATGCCAAAGCACACACACACACACGCACACACACACACACACACACGCACGCGCATGCACATATGGACGCACGCATGCACGCACGCACGCACGCACGCACGCACGTACGCACGCACACACGCACGCACACACATACACACACACGCACACACGGAGAGGAAGAGAAAGACAGAGCACCAACCAGTCATTACCATGGCAACTAATGGTGGTAAGACTGTCAGTAATGCATACATCCAGCTGGAGGTCAGAGGGGAGGCCCCGTGGGAGGGACCCCCCAGGTGTGATGCAGAACACGCAGAGAAATATATAGATTCCCTATTATAGATTCAACAGTAGATTCTAGAACACATTTCAATGAAAAAAATGGTTCTGAGAAGTTTTTTTTTTTGCAAAGCATTACTGCATACTATATTTTTTATACCAAAGTAGTTCTACACTACAACCCACTATTATTACAGCTATTGTATGTAGGCCTATGTATTGACTATTATTTGAACTTCATACCACTATACACTATGGATCATCTGTCATTCATCCATGTACACCGTCTCACCTACACTTTACATTTTACACATGAACAACACTAACGAGAAATGTCAAAATGACATACAAGTTACAACAGCATGTCAGACATTACAGACCTACACTGTATGTCCAACAGGAAAAGATAGTGTGACTTACGATACATATACGATACATTATGATAGACTTACGATACTCAACATTTCCCCTAGACACACACGCCCCACACACATACATACACACACACACACACACACACACACACACACACACACACACACACACACACACACACACACACACACACACACACACACACACACACACACACGCACACGCACACGCACACACACACCTTAGAGAGAGCAGCTGACACCTGTGTCTTCACACCTGCACATGCCTCCATTCTCATGAGCATCATGCACTTGACGACACCAACATCCTTTCACATGTGCAAAACAGGAAAGGCTAGCTAGCTATACTTAAGCTTCACCTGCCTGCATGCTCAGAATTCCTCTGAAGATCCCTATCGATTTTAGCCTGGTTTCTACCAGACCTCTGTGTGTGTGTGTGTGTGTGTGTGTGTGTGTGTGTGTGTGTGTGTGTGTGTGTGTGTGTGTGTGTGTGTGTGTGTGTGTGTGTGTGTGTGTGTGTGTGTGTGTGTGTGTAGCTCTGGAGCTCCCTGGTGGCGCTCCAAACACACACTTCGGTCTGGGAGCATGTAGCAGGATTCCATATCTCCAGTCAAAAAATAATCGGGCCATTTATTGCTTCAGTATCGATAGCAGCTCACATTGAGTAGTCACAGGACATATTGTAGACTATATTGACAGTTAAGAGATCAACAGAAGGAATTTATTGATATAGAAGCAATAAATGCTGTGATTATTTTTTGACTAGAGAAATGGAATCCTGCTACATGCTCCCAGACCTAGTACTGGAGCTTACGAAGCTGCATGGCACTACAGGTCGGGCAAGAGCCAGGCAATATCGATTTAGCATCTAAAGAGGGGGCAGGGAAGGCAACATGTGGCGGACAAAGGGGTCAGTTGCACCAGGCCCAGGGAGAAAGGGGGCCCAGAATTGGATCCCCGTTACATATTTTTTTACTGATTGGGGGAGCCTTTCACATGACATCTGTCACCGGCCTTGAGGGGAGGGAGAGATTCAGGCCCAGAAGCCTTGGCATGGCCCGTCATAACAGCAAAGCCAAAATGACAGACAGGGACACAGGCACGCAGAGGCTCATCTACGGTACTACTCATGACAATAAGAAGAAAGAAAAGGGAGGTCAACGATCCCGCGATAAAATAGAAAGCCAGAGGAAATCAGGGGAGAAAAGAGATAGATGTAAAATGGATTGATGGGAGAAAAGATAGAGGCAAACAGTGAGAAGGGAAGAGAGAGAGAGAGAGAGAGAGAGAGAGAGAGAGAGAGAGAGAGAGAGAGAGAGAGAGAGAGAGAGAGAGAGAGAATGAAAGAATAGAGAGAGAGGGAAAGAAATAGAGATGGTGATAATAAAAGAAAGTGAAAGAGAAAGAGAGAGAGGGGGTAATGAGAGAGAGAGTGGGAAAGAAGGATTGAAGAGGAGAAAAAGGAGGGCAAGGTTGAAAGAGGAAGAGAGGAAGGGGTTCTCAGATGAGCCGTGCCATGGAGACCACTGATTAAAATTTTAACGGTGGTGTAACTTGGTACCTGGCATCATTTAGCCTGGTATCACAATATGCCCACAGTGAGAGAGAGAGAGAGAGAGAGAGAGAGAGAGAGAGAGAGAGAGAGAGAGAGAGAGAGAGAGAGAGAGAAAGAATGAGAGACAGAGAGAGAGAGAGACAGAGAGAGAGAGAAAAAGGAAAAACTAGAAGGGAACTGGGGAGGGAAAGAATACACATACTTAATTGGAAAGTCAAATGTCAAGCCCTGAAGGTGACAGTAAGGGGAGACTATGTGCTCGCATGAAAGTTAATTTACCGTATGTGTTTACAGTATGCAGTGTGTGTCACAGTATACTGTATGGTACCGTATGTATGTAAGATTAACGCATCAATCTATTTATGTCAGCGGCATTTCACAGTATGAGCAGATTGAGTGCTTGTGTTCACATGTGTGTACATACACATAAGAGTGTATGGTGTACGCTTTCCTGTTGGTTGCATGTTAAATGCATGTTTGTGAGTGATTCACCGACTGTGTCCACCAGTAATGCGATACGTTTAGGTGAGTATTCTTATATATGTATTGCCGGGCTGTATGTAAACGAATAGCATTGCATTGAGCCGCGGGGAGGATGCATGCCAGTACAACAAAATAAAAAAAAGACAATCGTGAGAAAATACCCCCGTTATGAGCTTTTACTTTTCAATTTCTCTGGGATGATCTGACATCCGGGCGCGTAATAATAATGCGCTCAGTTTTATTCTGAGCCGTTTGCGAGCGGGGAGAGAGCCACGTGGCCCCACGCCGCGCAATCATCTTTTTAAATTACACACGGCGACTGTGACGGATCAGAATGGTTGTCCACGTCGGGTGCTGTAGCAGCCAGTGCCGCACCACTGAGGCAGACACACACACGCACGCATGCACGCATGCAAGCACACACACACACACACATACGCACACACACACACACACAGGTACACACACACACACACACACACACACGCACGCATGCGCGGACACACGCACACACACACGCACGCACGCACGCATGCACGCACGCACACACGCAAGCACACACGCACGCACACACACACACACACACACAAAGGCATGAATGCACAGAAATACCCCTGTTAGCGTTTGTGTTATCCACTGACCCACCCTCCCTACTCGCCACTCCTCACTTATGAATGCTGTGCATGTTAGAATCACACATAAACACAGACATGAACACACAAGCACGTACACACGCATGTGGAAACACACAAACACACACACACACACACACACACACACACACACACACACACACACACACACACACACACACACACACACACACACACACACACACACACACGCTCTCACAATCAAACCCCCACACCACTCAAACACACACACACACACACACACACACACACACACACACACACACACACACACACACACACACACACACACACACACACACACACACACACACACACATGCACGCACACGCACACAAATACAATCAATCCTGCCCCTATCCTTCATTCCTCAGCACCGGCTGCCCCACTACACACAATAGCACACACACCACACCACACCACACCACACCACAGCGCAGCACAGTACAACACAACACTCTAGTGCTGCTACCCACTGCTGCTGGCGCCAACGACATTACTAAAGCATTACAGCCTCACAGCGAGAGGGAGATGGAGAGAGTGAAGGGAGGGGAGGGATGGGAGGGAGGTAGGGAGGGGAGAAGTGAATGGGGGAGGGAGAGAGAGATGGATGGCATAGATGTGGACAACAGAGAAAGGGAGAGAGAGAACTGGTGTGGCAGAGGGAGAGAGAAATTTGGAGACCAAAAGAGAGTGCTACTGAGTGAAAGAGAGAGAGCGAGTGAGAGAAAGAGAGAGGAACAGAGAGGGACAGACAGAGAGGAAGAGAGACAGGTAGATGAGGTGAATACAAATGAAGAGAGGGAGAGAGATAGGCAGAGAAAGCTTTTGTCAGAGAGACAGAGAGAGAGAGAGAGAGAGAGATAGAGAGAGAGAGAGAGAGAGGGAGCGTGAGAGAGAAAGGGAGAGAGAGAGGGGGGAGAGAAGGAAAGAACGAAAGACAGGGCTCTGAACAGAGCACACAGCTGCAGAGAGCAGAGAGAGGAGTATGCGTGCGTATGAGTAGGCGGTGGCTATCGATTGCGGCTCAGGACAGGGCCGCGCTTTGCATAGCAAATGGCCCCCATTACCATAGCGTCTGGGGATAATTAATGGCCGAGTCTGTGGCGCTGTCGTTCGTTATCGGTCACGCAGATACTGTTCAAACCACCCCCCATCCCCCACCCCCCCACACATACACATACCTACCATCACATCCAGGGCTGCTGACAGCTTTGGTCGGGCACAGGACAAAGTCATCTGAAAGCCCCCCCACCCAATACATACAATGTGATGACTACCCGATTCTGGGCCCCCATTTACCCGGGACAACTTACCCCTTTGACCTCCCTTGTGGGCTTCCTCGATCGCACGACCCCCCCTTACCACCACAGTCCCACGGTCCCACGGTCCCACCACCACCTCACCCTCTTTAGCTGTAAAGAGAGGGGCTGTTTCTCCCTCCCTCTCCTCCTCCGTAGCTGTCACCCCACTGTACTTTTATAAATCATAATGGCCGCCTGGTCAACGAGCGTCTGCACGCTATCGCTGGCGGGGGAAGATGTTATCGTTGACGCGACGCACCGCCATGCATCTCTCATTATTCAGACATTAGAGAGATCCGGGGCAATGCAGTGCAGTACGGTGTAGTGCGCTACGCTACGGTTGGCTGGGGTTCCACCGGTGCACTCTTGAGAGATGGGTTTTTGGTGAAGCAGGTTTGGTTATTTATGTAATGTTTATTTTATTTTTAAAAATCTTTGGTTGGCTGTGTCCTCTCCATCTTTCTCTCTCTCTCTCTCCATCTGTGTGTGTGTGTGTGTGTGTGTGTGTGTGTGTGTGTGTGTGTGTGTGTGTGTGTGTGTGTGTGTGTGTGTGTGTACTGCAGGCGTGTACAATGTGTGTGTGCGTGTGTATGTGTGTGTGCGTGTGCACGTGTGTGTGTGTGTGTATGTGTCTGTGTCTCTGGGTGTGTGTGTGTAGTGTGAAATGTGTGCATAAGTGCTTGTCTGTTGGGAAGATAATTTGTTTCTGTGTTTATGAGCGTGTGGATGCTTATTTCTTTAAGTCTGTGCGTATGTCTGTGTCTGTGTGTCTCTGTGTGTTTGTATATCTGTGTGTCTCTGTGTCTCTCTGTGTGTGTTTTTACATCTGTGTGTCTCTGTGTGTGTCTGTGTATTATCTCACAATCATTGCTTCTCTACCCCATAATACAGTCTATTTTAGGGGTGAACGAAATGGCTCTTAAGAAAGATTTTCGCTGCTGGAAATGACATTTCAAGAGATTGGATAAGGTACTGTAGCGTTGGCAAACAGCATTTTGCCTGGTACAGTTCTGGTAGCGCTGTGCAGGCTTTACTACATGGACGACAATGGTACATAGGAAAATAAAAATGGAACAATTGAACGGTTAGGCTAAAAATTAGTTGCTGACTACAACAATTCAGCATCTATCTCTCTATTACTGTCTGTCTCACATACAAACACACACATGCACACCCCACCCACCCGCACGCAGATGCATATGCACATGCACATGCACATGCACACGCACACGCACACGCACACGCACACGCACACGCACACGCACACGCACACGCACACGCACACACACACACACACACACGTACACACACACGCACACGGTAGGAAGCTGAGGAGATTTTTTCTTTCCTGATGAAACATGCCCAAGGCACATCTATAGCTTATATGGGTTCAGCTCCAGCAAAAGGGCACGGCTCTATTTTGTATCAGCTTCCCCCTGCTTTCTTGAGGGGTTGGGGGGGGGGTAGTGGCGGTGTGATGGTGCAATGGGGTGGGGGTGCGGGTGCTGGGGCGGATGCGGTGTATGTGTGGGGGCGAGTTGAGTTGGGGGTTTAAAAATAGGCAGCCTGATCACAGCCTGCAACCCAAGGATGGGATTTGCTGTCCTCGCCTAGCCGTTGCAGATTGCCATTACTTATGCTCGACAAGCCCAGCCTCTGATGTTTCCATGCTGGCCTATTTGAACAACATAAGCCGCACTCCACTGCCTAGGCCATGGAGATGGTGGGGAAAGAGCTCAAAATAGGTTGAATGATGGAAGAAAAAAAGAAAAATCCTGTCCCGGGGGTCACTGTGAGGTTTCCCCCCCAGTTGTGATCGCGAGTGTGCCGCCGTCTTAAGAACGGGAGATGGGACCGCGGATTGGAGGCTAAGCTCCTCGGCTGTACTCTACCGTACACTGTGACTGAGGGCATGGATGGGAAGGGGAAAGTAAGCACAGCACAACACATGCATGGGCTACAAGGTTAGAGAGGCACAGCGTCTTCCCGCCACAACCATTTATTGTAGAGAATCCATACACAAAGTTCACCTTCACAAGCTAGCATTAGCTTCACTTAAAGGTCGCTTTATAACAGTGCAGTGCTGTTTTTACTGAGTAAATGCTGTTATTACAGTGTTCGGTAGAGACGGCATGACATGTATTATGGATTTGGTCTAAAGTGGCTGAAAGATTAAACCCATGCTCTGGTATGCTGGCATTTGCTTTATGTATTGAGGACTTGAATACCATCAGCATCCATTATCTACACAGCAGAGAGAGCAGTGTTGAAGGAACTCCCACAGAGTTTTATTTTCGACACACCATAGGCCTATGTTGTGTTAGATTTTCAACACAGCATAGTAGGTGCATTTTCCAGAGGTAAGTTAACAAAATGGCAAATGGAAAATAAAAAGACTAAAGTTAAATCTTTTCAAATTTTCAATTAAGTTTAAATAACTTGATATCATTGCCCAAATGTAATCCCGAAAATTAAATAACCCAAAACTATTATCTAGAAACCAGCATCTTACCTTTCGGGTAGAAGTGCTTCTTCATGCCGTCGTGATGCATGCGTGGCTTGCAGTCCTCCCCGTAGCCATGGCCATGGCCATGCCCGTGCCCGTGCCCATGCCCATGCCCGTGGCGGTGACCGTGGTGGTGATGGTGGTGGTGGTCGTCGTGTAGCCGCATGCCTCCTCTCCGCGCCGACTCAGACGCCATCTTGTCCCGCATGGCCTTGGCCCGCTCCGACTCCAAGGCGATGGCCTTCTCCAGTAGCGACAGGTTGCCCTTGGTCATGTCGAAGGCGTCCTCTGAGCGGTCCGACCCGATGGACCTGGTGTCCTCGTCCCGGTCCAGGTAATGGTCCAGGTGGCGGTCGCGGTCCCGCTCGCGAGCACAGCTGGAGAAGGTCTTGGAGTGCGGGCTCAGTTGCTCCTCGAGCTTCATCAGGTTCACCATGTCCGAGTAGTTTCGCTCCAGCACCCGTCGCTCCTCCTGCTGCTGCTGATGGAGGTCGCCCCCACCACCACCACCACCACCACCACCACCACCGTAGAGCTGGGTCTGGTGGGTCTGGTGGTCCAGCTGGTGTGCCTGGCCCTGGCCGTGTTGCTGCTGCTGCTGCTGCTGCTGATGGAGTTGAGACTGGCCGGCCGAGCGGTCTACGGACTGCGTCTCGCTCAGCTTGCGGGCCAAGTCGAAGCACTGGTTGCGCAGGCACTCCAGACTGCTGAGGCACACGTCCTCGTCGCTCTCCTCCACCGCCTGGCCATTGCTGGTGGCCTTCCCGGAGCCACCACCACAGTGCCCACCACCAGTACCACCACCACGTCCACAACCACCAGCTGGTCCGTTGCAGCCGACTCCGTTCTCCAGGCAGCCGTTCTCCTCCCCGAAGGGCTCCCCGTCCAGGTTGTTGGAGAGCACCGCCCCGTGCCCCTGCGCCAGCAGCTTGAGAGAGTCCACCGTCTCCCGCACCACATCGCTATCCACGTCCAGGCTCAGTCCCTCTCCTTTCCTGCCGGCACCACCTGCAACTCCTGCTGCTTGGTTCTCGTCTTCCTCCTCTTCTTCCTCCTCTTCCTCCTCCTCCTCTTCTTCTTCCTCCTCCTCCTCATCTTCGTCTTCGTCATCCTCGTCTTCTTCCTCCTCGTCCTCCTCCTCGGCACTGTTGGAGGATCAAACATCAATGAAAGAAGTCATGTTGTTTAATTCTGATGAAAAAATATATATTTAGTGAGGTGCAAAAAGTTTAGACTGATGGCATGGCAAACATTATTATTTTAGGCACTTCAAGCCTTTTCTCATCTTAGCTCTAGAGCTCTATTTTCTTGAAATAGTACACTACCACTGATGCACCAGACAGTGAAGTACAAGAGTGCAGAGGACTTCTTTTCTATGCATGTCAGAGAATGTTTGTGTTGTCAATGTTTCCTATTCATATATACTGTGTGTAAATGTATGGAAATGTACTTTTTAATCTGACAATATCTGGCAAAATGTTTTTTTCCCCAGAAACCTAAATTTATTCCATTATCTTTTGTTTACTTTTATATTTGTATCTGCAATGGAAAGATTTTCAGAAAGCTAACCTGTTGGAAGAGTTGCTGTTCATCTCCGACTCTGTCAGGGCGCGGTTGGCGGCATCCTCTGCGATCTTTCCCAGGTTCAGGAGCGACTTGGCCACCAGCTCATCATAGTTCTCATACTCATTCTCATTGTTGTTGTCGTCCTTCTCTGCTGTCTGGCCTGATTTGGCATAGCCATTATTTAAGCTATCACCTTCTGGGACAAGAAAAAATAGCAAATGATCTCTGTGAAGATTCTCATTCATCCAGGTCATTGTATTCAAAGTGTTTGGTTGTAAGCAACTGGGTTTCTTCTTCAGCTTGATAGAGGTTTCATCAGGGCCACTGTTAAGGTTTTGGAGGCCCTGAGCATGACTCATCAGGAGACCCCCTCATATTAAATAATAATCATCATAATAATAATCTAATCACTAATGATTATATGTGTTGCAATGTAATTCAATATTTTTTCAGGACATTTTTTAGCCAATCTGAATTTAAGAGGCCGCAATTTTGGGGGTAAAGTGGTTGGTGTCCCAAGCTCTGGTTGGTGCCCCAAGCTCTGGTTGGTGCCCCAGGTACTCTGCGTTCTCTGCTTATGTTTTGCGGCGGCTCTGGGTTTCATTCCTCCTCCAAGGAACGTCATGAGTAGTCTGGTTGATGTACAGACATTCTCTGTTACACCGGCATTCCCAGTTCATCAGCGCAATGTCTACCAGACTCAAGAGGAAGTCCAGTTGCTCACAACTAAACACAATGGAGGGAGAAACGATGCACACGTGCACATGCACATACGCACACTCACACACAAAATCAAATTTCATTTCACTTCTCTTCAGTTGGCCAAATGGGTTTCAGTGTCTCGTCTAGGTGGCAAAATCAGATAAGAGGCTCCTCACATTTATCAGCGATGGCTACTTGCACTTGCACACCATCGATACCTGTCTTTCCAGTAAAAATCCATCGTCCATGAAAAAGAAGTCATGTTTCATTATGATGTCAGAGCAGCGGATGTGTCTGTGAAGATGTCAGTTAATGTTTGTGTGTTGTTGATGTTTCCTCCTCACACAGTATATATGTAAATAGATGTATTGCACAACTCCTTATTTACTTCTAATTTTTATCTGACAAAATCTGCAATATGGTTTTCAGAAAACTAACAGAGGGAATGACAGGAATCATACATTTGGCAGCAAAGCATCTGCCTTGCCTTTGCTGATTGTCACCATGTGTCTTTCATCAACTTACTTTTTCCCTGGTATTGTAAAGACTCTGCAAATACAGTATTTGTATCTTAGATACAGATCCGTTACAGTGCAGAGTGACCACAATGTACCACAATGCAGAAAGGGTAAATACATATTCAGGGTATATACACCAATCTTGCCTTTTTTCACTACCTTTAGGTAATTTTTACAACCATCACGGCACTTCGTTGCGAGTGCTAACAGGACATTTTTTTCCAAAAGAGCCCGAAAGGGAGAAGTGCGGTGGGACGGTACCATGCTCAGGGTACCTCAGTCATGGAGGACAATGAGGGAGAGCACACTGGTTAATTACTCTACCCACCAACCAGGCGGGTTGGGAGTCAAACTGACAATTTTGGGCTAAAAGTCTAACATCACCACTTAATTTTTAATCAAAATGCTACAACAACAAAAAAAATGATAGCTCGTTTTTTCAAAAATAATACCTTTTGAGCAAATTTACTACTTTTAAGGCCAAACTTTCAATGCTTTTTAAAAACCCGCGGACACCCTGATATTTAACAGTACCTGCTTCACAAATGTTAGAATGATAAAGACTGAGGCATTTGGTCACTGAACTACCTTGTCAGACATTTATATCATGGAATGTGTTGTATCTCTGTAACATTCTTTCAAAAAACATGGTTCATACAGTGCTGTTTTTTCTTTTAGAGCTTTGGAATAACATGACTTTGATTTATTCTGCTGACTATCAATTGCGTGCCACAATTTGAGGAGGACCCATTGAAGGGTAGAAAATATCAGTGTCTCAAAAATTGGTTGGGATAAAAGGAACTAGCAAATGTGTCTATGCTCGTATGTTGATGAGTGATTGGTGGTTGTGGTTCCATGGGTTCAATTTCAAATGCTTTACCTTCTGCTTTACCAATGTGATCAATTACAGTATAACACACATCATGATGGTCATGAGGCAGAACACTTTGCAACTATAATGTACTTTCCAGGCTCACAATGTTCAAATGTGTACTACTATTGTGTATTCCAGTACAGCATACAGAAGGCCTACAGTCCTACACCTAGTCTATAACCTCAGAGTCAGCACACATGACATACTGTACATGTTATTTGTTCACCTACTATATTTGTAGGCCTACTATAGTAGATGGAAGTGGATGGAAGTATATGCAGATCCTGCCTTTTAGATCAGCAACCTTTAAACTAGAATTGATGGAAATAATGCCATGTTTAGCCTATATCAACAATTTGCTCACACATGTTCATTTTAAGGAGCAATTTTTTAAATGCCATGGCAGAGAGAATGGAACTGAAACCTCTATCGTATCCTTTTCACACTTCAGGTGGGGAGCTGAGGCATCAGACGGGTTAAAATGGCTCCTTGCGACACGGAGCCCTGACAGGATCTGAAGGCAGAGTCAACACAGATTGGTCTGGGGGGCTGGCGTGAAGCAAGGCTCTGCCAAATCTAGCGCTTGGCCTCACACGTGCCACGCACAGACAGAAAAAAACCCTCTATCATCATGTCTCCTTCTGTAGAGCAGATAGACAGATGAAGAGTCCAAGACAGACGATTCTTGCAAAGAATCAATGACACAGAGGCCAAAATTTTGGTTTTCTAGAAGCTTATTTTTTCAAAAGCTGAGTGCTGTGAGGAATTTGCATTTAACATTAACGTCATTTGCACAAAAATAGCATATACTTAGGTAATAAACAGAACATACAGTCAAAGAAGACCACATATCTAATGCAAAAAGGTGTTTTTCAAGATGAGAGTTTACACCAAAACCCAAGGGGCGCTAAAACTGTCATCTTCGCGAGATGCTGTGCGAGTGCGTATGTGAGAGAGAATATGTGCGAGGTGGGGTTGTTTTTAGCCCTTGTTACTGAGAGGGTGTTGAAGGTCGTGGCTTACTTTCCCAGTTGCACCTCGGATTACAGTGACCTTCCAAAAAAGAAGTCAATGCCAAATTGTCTCAGTCTTACCACCATGTTTACCATCTCAAATTCAATTCGGTATCGACTTTGGTACAGACAGACCGCTTGCAGGATGACAAAGGCACAAGATGGTGGATTCTAATGGCTGCAAAAGCATCTTTGCAGGTCATTTGGAGGGGGTGCAAAAGAGGTGAAGACATGATGTCAGTAATTACAAAAATTGATCTGAGGCCACTTGTGAAGGTAACTGTCAATATTTTGCAGGGCATTTTCAGCTGTTCTTTAGTGTATTTATAATTTCAGCACATTTTAATTTCATTTACAAATCGTACCCTGGCCATGAACTTGTTAAAGCTAGCACATTCCCCTTTAGCCTA
>NC_085875.1:44249769-44252269 GCF_034702125.1 Engraulis encrasicolus | reverse complement strand
AGAGGAGAGAGGAGAGGATGGCGATATGGGCTCAGTGCTGCTAAGTAACAATCGTCTCCATCTGGAAACCCGCTCCTGCATCAGCAACATGCACAGTACACACACACACACACGCACACACACACACACACACACACACACACACACACACACACACACACACACACACACACACACACACACACACACACACACACACACACACACACACAGACACACACACACAGCGCCTCGCGTCTGACTCCGAACGGCACACCACGCCGCAGCCGAAAAGCTTGAAGTCTCGAGTTCAAAAAAGGAGAAGAAAAAAGAGGGGGAAACGAGACTGATCGCCTGTCATCTCTGGAACCGACCCCCCCTCCCTCCTACTTCTCCTCCACTCCACCACCTCATCCTCCCCCCTTTCCTCCATTCCTCCTCCTCCAAACCAAATGCCTCACCACTGCCAGCCTCACTCCTCCCTCCTGCCCTCCTCCCTCCTCTCCCCTTTCATTCCCTCCACCCTTCTTCTCTCTCCTTCCAGATCCCCCCCCTCCATCCCCAAAACCTGTTTGGCTCCCACGTGCTCTGAGCGCTATGTGTGATGTGTGTGTGTGTGTGTGTGTGTGTGTGTGTGTGTGTGTGTGTGTGTGTGTGTGTGTGTGCGTGCGTGCGTGCGTGCGTGTGTGTGCGTGCGTGCGTGTTACTGACACACATGCTCTGAGCAGTGTGTGTGTGTGTGTGTGTGTGTGTGTGTGTGTGTGTGTGTGTGTGTGTGTGTGTGTGTGTGTGTGTGTGTGTGTGTGTGTGTGTATGTGTGTGTGTGTGTGTGTGTGTGTGTGTGTGTGTGTGTGTGTGTGTGTGTGTGTGTGTGTGTGTGCACGTTACTCCCTCATGCTCAGAGCCCCTGCTCCATTTCGTGTCGCTTTTGCAGCTCCACCAGGCTCTACAAAGAACAGTTGGCACCACAGAAGAATATGCTAATCCACTCCCAGGCAAAGATTTCAGTGCTACAGTATGTTTCTCTCTCTCTCTCTCTCTCTCTCTCTCTCTCTCTCTCTCTCTCTCTCTCTCTCTCTCTGTATGTATGTCTGTGTCTCTCTCTCTCATTCTTTCTCTCCCTCTCATGTGTGTGCGTGTGCTTGTGTGTGTGTGTGTGTGTGTGTGTGTGTGTGTGTGTGTGTGAGTGTGAGTGTGTGTGTGAGTGTGAGTGTGAGTGTGAGTGTGAGTGTGAGTGTGAGTGTGAGTGTGCGTGTGCGTGTGTGTGTGTGTGTGTGTGTGTTTGTATGTGTGTGTGTGTGTGTGTGTGTGTGTGTGTGTGTGTGTGTGTGTGTGTGTGTGTGTGTGTGTGTGTGTGTGTGTGTGTGTTCGTGTGACGTGGGTTTGAATGGGTCCATCAGTGAAGCGCTAGACGTCAGCGGAGGCTTGGAACGCTGCCATGTGATCGACCCTGAAGCCCCCACCACGCACACTTTAACTACACACGCACACACACACTCTACACACACGCACACACACACTCTACACACACGACACACACGACACACACACACAGAACGGAAGATGAGTAATCCGTAGGCGGCATCTCCGCTTCAACTCACACAAGCTCTCGCCCATACTGTCACAGTGTGACCTTGGCCACATCACACACACACACACACACTCACACACGGACAGACACACACACACATGCACACACACACACACACACACACACACACACACACACAGACACACACATGGACACACACACACACACGAACACACACACACAGACACACACACACACACACACACACACACACACACACACACACACACACACACACACACACACACACACACACACACACACACACACACACACACACACACAGACACAGACACAGACACAGACACAGACACACGCACACACATACGGACGCACACAGGCAGCAGCCCACTCACTGTGCAAGGCAATTAAAATTCCACAGGTAATTAAGTGCCATTTGAATAATAATGTAAAAAAAACCACTGCGGGCATTGTGTTTGAATGAAGAGACACAAAAGTGCTATTATTAGATTTTTTCTTCTCTTTTCACCTGCGATTGGAGGAATATTTGAGATTCGGGTGACATGAGTGTTAAGAAAACGTTTGACCGGGAAATTACAGTATATCACCTGCGAGAAGAATTATCACCAGAGCTAAGAAAGAAAGATGCAGATGGTACTAATTAGCATCTATCTATAAATGCACGAGTTGTGTGTGTGTTGTTAGGACAATAAGTACCAAATACAGTATAGTAGTAAGACCAGTTCTTCAGTGCCCTTTTCCATGCATTCCTCTATGCAACATACTGTACCTACGGTACTTCCCATCTCTCATATACAGTATTAAGTGACACAGCAGCATCAACAGATTTAGCAGTATAGTGCCAATGTTTTCAATGATCACAAATCTCCATCTCTTCAGCCTTATGTGCAAGCATACAACTGAATGATTCATTTTGTGAAAGACATCAGTACAAGATCTACTCTGGAA
>NC_085875.1:44224769-44232269 GCF_034702125.1 Engraulis encrasicolus | reverse complement strand
ATTACATTGTATGTATTGGATAGGGGGCCCTTTCAGATGACTTTGTCCTGGGCCCAGAAAAAAAGCTGTCTGTGTCTGTGTCTGCGCCTAGGGAAGGTCTAGGACGGGGTCACGAGTGGTGCCTGCCAATTGCAGGGCTTGCTGGGAGTGCAAGGTGCTTGGAGAGGCGCGGAGAATGGCGATGGCGGGGCTCTTAATAGGCATGGAGTAGGATGTCCCTGGAGGAGGGCATTTCTACACACCCAAGAGCTTAGGGCTCTGTTTCCGTTTTACTCTCTCTTTCTCTCTGTCCTTCTCTCTCTCTCTCTCCCTCTCTCTCTCTCTCTGTCCTTCTCTCTCTCTCTCCTTCTCTCTCTCCCTCTCCCTCTCTCTCTCTCTCTCTCTCTCTCTCTGTCCTTCTCTCTCTCTCTCTCCTTCTCTCTCTCCCTCTCCTTCTCTCTCTCTCTCCCTCTCTCTCTCTCTCGTCGCTCTTGTCCCTTCATCCTTCATTCTTCCTTTCATCTTTTCTTTCCTCTCCAGGTAAAGGGTCTGACAGCTGTTTGGCTTTAGTGCTCTCACATAGAAAAAAGGGAGGCAATGGCCAACTGTTCACAGCCATGTCCTCTAAAGCCACTTCAGGCCTACACCAAGGTACTCAAAAATAAATTAGAATGTGTGCTTGCTTGTGTGAGTGTCGGCCATGTACGCCTGTGTGTGTATCTGCCAGGCTCTCTCAGCGTGTGTGTGTGTGTGTGTGTGTGTGTGTGTGTGTGTGTGTGTGTGTGTGTGTGTGTGTGTGTGTGTGTGTGTGTGTGTGTGTGTGTGTGTGTGTGTGTGTGTGTGTGTATGTGTGTGTGTGTGTGTATGTGTGCGTGTGTGCCAAGGGTAACTGAGAAATAAAGGTGAGGCTGTGATTCCCATTACTCCCCCTTTGGGCATGCACATTAGCTTAGACACAGGCTAGCCTTACAAAAACCATGCTACATTTATTTCAGAAAAACAGATGTGCCCAATACTTCCAAAACCATGCTTATACACTGTATGTATTTGTGCCTTGTAGAGTGACATGACCAGGGCCACTGACAGCTTTTGCTGGGCCCAGGACAAAGTCATCTGAAGGGCTCCCTACCCAATACATACAATGTAATGGGGACCCAATTCTGGGCCCCCTATCTCCCTGGACCCGGGTGAACATACCATTTTGTCCCCCACTGTCGACCTCCCTGGACATGACTACAATATAGTTTCAGTACAGCTACAAAAAAATATTTGTAGAAATAACTGAAAAATATACCTACCGTATATCGACAGCTTATACATACAGCATATTGGTAAATCATCAGCGTAAATTGCTGTTGGCTGACTACAACGCTAAAAATGTATCAATATCGCATTAGCTAGGATAAGATATTGGTCGATCTGCCAATGTGCAACTTGCTGCAATCTCCCGTCTACACGCTTGAAGGTGACTGGGAATTACAAGCTCGCTCTGTTTTGTTTGATTATGAAAGTCTAAGATGGTGCCGGGGAATATAATTCATAATTACGCAGCGCTTAAAAAGGAAAAACACGACGGAGCTTGAGATGGTGTTTGTACTGTAAAGCTTCGGGGACGTGCGGTGGCGATGATGACTCAGGAAGTGTGTGTGTGTGTGCTTGTGTGTGCCTGCGTGTGTGCGTGTGTGAGTGTGTGCGCGCGTGTGTGTGTGTTTGTGTGCGTGTGTGTGTGTGTGCTATACCTGCAATGCCTCGTGTCTGTGCTCAATCAACATGGGGGAAGGCAGGAGGGGGAAGGAGCGGAGGGGGGTGTACAACTAATTCCCTTTATAATTACTCAGTCGCTGTAGCATCCACCTCCACCTACTCTCTCTCTCTCTCTTTCTCTCGCTCTCTGCTGCCTTTCTATCTCCTTATAGCTCTCTCTCTATATTCCTTTTCTATCCCTTCGTAGCTCTCTCTCTCTCTCCGCTCCTAATATGTTTGCCATTCATCATCTTCGCCTGGCTCTTCTTTTCTCCCCTCCCCCTTCCCCTCATGTGAGTCAGAGGTCCATCAAAGGTGTAATTTGTCTGTGGCGGGCGGCTCTGTAATTTTGCCACTGGTTCATGGGGGCGTGTTGACCATGCCTTGCGGCGGGAGAAAAAAGGATGGTGAGCTGGAGCGTGCTGTGCTTGCCCGTCACGTTGCCGTGCGTATGGCACACTGGCTGAGAGTCATAATTACACCTACCTGGACCCTTCACGGGGGCAGCAAGCAGCAAGTGTGTGTGTGTGTGTATGTAGTGTGACATGCTGTGTGTGTGTGCTTGTATTGCTGTGTGTGTGTGAATGTGTGGCGCGTGTGTGCGTGTGTGCGTGTGTGTGTGTGTGTGTGTGTGTGCGTGTATGTGTGTGTGTGTGTGTGTGTGTGTGTGCGTGTGTGCGTGTGTGCATGTGTGTGTGTGTGTGTGTGTGTGTGTGTGTGTGTGTGTGTGTGTGTGTGTGTGTGTGTGTGTGTGTGTGGGCGCACGCATGTGTGTGTGTGTGTGTGTGTGTGTGTGTGTGTGTGTGTGTGTGTGTGTGTGTGTGTGTGTGTGTGTGTGTGTGTGTGTGTGTGTGTGTGTGTGTGTGTGTGTGTGTGTGTGCGTCTTCTATTCCCAACGAGTTTTGATTGACTACGACACTTAACCCATTCGCTATCTTCTCTGCTGCAGGACCAAAAAGAAGAACCTCTTCTGCCATAACAATAAGCAAAACATCTCTACAACTCTAGTCACTGAAGATACTTTAGGCTTATATTGAAGGCAGCCGCCTTTAAAATAAACCCCACCTTCTCTAGGTCCCCTGAATATAACTATGCAATTTCTGTGGTTCCTTTACGAAATATTTCATATTTTATGTGAAGCTGCATAACATTGAAATTATATCGGGGGCCGGATAAAACGGCCTCAAGGGCCGTAAACGGCCCTCGAGTCATAGGTTCCCCACCCCTGGTCTAAAGTAACATATTAAGACTTTATCATTACAATGTTGGTGACGGTAAGGTTATATAGGCTCTGCACAACAGGATTAAAAAGGGCTTCTTATGTGTTTGAGAATTGGGTAGAGACATTCCTCAAGACAACTATCAGTTTGCTCAAGGGGACCAGTTGATTACTATTTACTAACGTATGCAATAATAATACCTTAATGGTGCTCAGATTACATGTAGTTTAATGTGAAACCTGAAAATAGCTCAAGTATAGATTTCCGTTTTAGTATATACTGTATATAACTTGTGGAACAGGGTTGGATATGTTTTTAACATGACAACTGAAGCACATGAAATTCGAAATTCGATGTGCAATACTCACTCTGACATGCATTGAGCTGACTATGGTGAGAATGTGCAGAAAGCAAAACGGGGGGATCACAAGGCATACAACCTGGTGACGCTACGCTACACTATAGGATGGAAATCTATTCCCCTTTTTCATAGTAAAAACGTGAATAAATTCTATTTTTAAACTCCCATGCATAAGCCACACATAACAGAAAAGGAGCTTACACAAGCAGTTGCCACAGCACAGCTCCCCCCTATAGCAGGATACTGGGTTATCACCGGCTTCAAGATGTACAACAAATAATTGCAGGGAGTGCCGAGTGTACTGTGTGTGTGTGTGTGTGTGTGTGTGTGTGTGTGTGTGTGTGTGTGTGTGTGTGTGTGTGTGTGTGTGTGTGTGTGTGTGTGTGTGTGTGTGTGTGTGAGAGAGAGAGAGTGTGTGTGTGTGTGTGTGTGTGTGTGTGTGTGTGTGTGTGTGTCTGTGTGTGTGTGTGTGTGCGTGTGTATGTTTGTGTGTGTGTGTGTGTGTATGTGTGTGTGTGTGTATGTGTGTGTATGTTTGTGTGTGTGTGTAGTTCTCCTGAGGTTCTCTGGCGACATCAGCGCTACCTTATTAGCAGAGCAGAGCGGAGCGGAGAGGAAAGGACCCGGGTGGAGGGGGAGATAGCGTGGCGTTATCCAGGCGCAGAGCAGACATTTCAAATATGCACAAAAGCAGCTGAGCTGAGGCACATCTCACATGAGCCACACACACACATGCACACACACACGCGCACGCATGCACAAACACACGCACACACGCACGCACGCACGCACGCACACACACACACAGTAGTCATATTTCAAAAGCCGATGGGAATTCACCCACCAAAACACTGAATATAGCTATATATATAATATTTTAAACAGGCACACAAGACACCAGGCAACCAGGCAACAAGGCAGGCAGGCACCCCTCGATTCATGGCGAAGAGATTAGCATTTCTGCACTGGCATAAGAGTGATTCTACGATTCCCCTACGCTTTTGGCAAAAGCAAAATGTCAATTATCAGTATTTTTTTTCAACTAAATGACCTAGATGTTTACATAGTGTATATATTTAAGTTTCCAAACAAACAAATTGCCAAGCTTAATCTTAAATCATTTGATAAATACTCTAATGAAAGCGAACATTTGCTTAATTATTTTGTCAACAGTGTTATGGACAAATACTATGTCATTTCAAACATATATAAAAACACTACAGAGTTGCAACAATATATGTTTGAAAGTGCTTATGTCCCTTAGCAGTAATGTTGTCTTTAATCTGTGCAACTGATATAGAAAATGTGATTGTTGAGCTTCATAAGTAGGATTTTATGAGTCACTGTGATACAGACTGACACATTTTTCATCATAAATCCCTGTAACGTCTGATTTGAATATAGTCACCCTCCTTACACAAGACTTCCTTCTCCAGAGATAATCCCTAGTGTATGTTCATAGGATTTTTCCAACACATAAGCGATCAATAGCGCAAAAACACTTTCAAAACAGTCAACGGTGTTACTCAACGGTGTTACGGTCAACAGTGCAGGGGAACAAGTCGGCACTTTTTTAGGAGAAAAAACAGAGCAGACAAACCCATCTCCCTAGAACACAAATTATTTAGTTTGTTTGTCTGTCAATATGGATAATAATTGGCAAAAACATACTCCTCCTCAACTGTCATCACTGTTGCCAGATTGGGCTGGTTCCCGCCCAATTGGGCTGCTTAGGATGGCCGGGTGCGGGTAAAAATGGCATCTATCAGAAAAACCTTCCCACTGCCATATAAATCAATAGAATTGGGCGGGTTTTTAGGGCGGATTTTGATCACTTTTTGGGCTGGAAATCATCAGCCTCATCTGGCAACCCTGACTATCATACTTAATTGTAACACCATTGACGGTAACACCGTTGACATTTCAGCCATTTTTATGGTGTTGTGCTAACTGAGGACCTCAGAAGTTCCACCACAACACCTTAATCAATTCATGTATCTGTATGCTTTATCTGTATTTTTCTAAATGTGATTTCTAATTCAGATTCTTATGAATACGTTGATAACACCATTGACAGGCAATTTTCCCGCTATGAGAACATGAAAAAGAATGGATTAAATTATGGAAGGATGGAGCTCAATATTTACCAAAAAGTCTTCCCGTATCCTGCCAAAGAGGTTATGACATCACATGATGTTATTCGTATGGCCTAAGACCAAACCATTACTGATTTATGGAGGAGGTTTCAGACCGTGACACCGTTAACACAGTTTTCGTGGACAAACACAAAATGGCAAATTTCATGTATAATGGAAAGGACAGTGGTCTTTCTGACAGTTTTGTCATATTGTGATGATTACTGTGAATCAACATTTGCAATTGTCTTGGGCAAAACAAGTTTCTTTACATGCTAATATGAAGACTGAATCTGACATTTGGAAAACAGGACGGCATGAAAACACCCAAAACCAGTATTAAATATTCATTCTTGCTGAGGGAAATAATGCTATGTCTACACTTTCTGTATTATATGAAAGATAAATGTTTTCTAATGTCCAAAACATCATTGGATGCAGTTAATAGTTAGTGGAATTGCCAAATAAAATCCACGGACTTAAAAGTGTAGGCGAATTAGAGAATCACTCATAAATGTATGTCTGTGGGTGGGTGTGGGTGGGTGGGTATGTGTGAGTATGTGAGAGGAAGAGAGAGAGAGAGTGTTAATGGTGTGCAGTGCATACGTATTAGTGTGTGTGTGTGTGTGTGTGTGTGTGTGTGTGTGTGTGTGTGTGTGTGTGTGTGTGTGTGTGTGTGTGTGTGTGTGTGTGTGTGTGTGTGTGTGTGTGTGTGTGTGTGTGTGTATGCGTGTGCGTGCACGTGTTTGTGTGTGTTTATGTTCATGTGCAAGTGTGCATGAGATCATGAGTGTGTGTGCGTGCGTGCGAGCGTGCGAGCGAGCGTGCGTGCGTGGGTGTGTGTGTGTAGGGGGGGCGTTTGTGCTCATATGTACTGGCAGGGCGTGGATGTTGATGCTACAGCAGGGAAGGGGGGGAAAGAGAAGAGTATCATTCGCACACCCGCACGGAAAGAAGGAAGAGAAGAGAGGAGAGGGAGGAGAAGAGAGGAGAGAGGAGAGGGAGGACTAATTAACATATTAATGATCCCACCTTCTTTCAGTGGCTTCTGTCAGATAGTCAAAACACTTTGATAAGTATGCAAATGAGGACTGTGCTGAAAAAAATAGCTTCACAGAGATAGAGATGGCTATAGAATGAGAGAGAGAGAGAGAGAGAGAGAGAGAGAGAGAGAGAGAGAGAGAGAGAGAGAGAGAGAGAGAGAGAGACCCAGAGATAGAGACAGATACAGATACAGAAACAGAAAAAGAAACAGAGAGAGAATAAGAAAACGTGCGACAACAAGGAGGGGTCTCAGGCAGGCGTCGGAATGGATTGAGCCATTTGTGTTTGTTTTAGTTATCTTTAATTATCTGCCTAGCGAGCGGTGGGTGGCTGAGTCCCCGCCACGTCACGTCAGCGGCGAGGGAAGACCACGCACCGCATGATAATACCCTCCCTCTGATTCTACCCTCTCTTCTCTCATTCTACAGTACTCTCTCTCTCTCTCTCTCTCTCTCTCTCTCTCTCTCTCTCTCTCCCTCTCTCATTCCATCTCTCTCTCTCTCTCCATCTCTCTCAGTGCCTCTCTTTCATTCCCACTCTCTCTGCGGAGATGGAAATCAATACGGCTGAGGGCTTGCCTGTCCATCAAAGATACAGTGGCCTTCAAAATGGCTGCTGGGGTGGGCGTGGGGTGGGGTGGGGGATGCTGGATGCTGGTGGGGATGGGTTGAGGGGAGGCAGCGAGCGGGCGGCGAGCGGCGGGCGGCTGAGGACTCAGATCATTTCAGCTGTGATGCGGTCATGGCAAGGACACAGATGTGGCACAATGGGCCATTTCTCTCCCCAACTCCCCAACAGCCACCCCCTCACCACCACCACTCACAATGCTCTTTTCTGGAGCAAGGACATGTTCAACAGCAGCCCTGCATGGACTGGCAATCTGGCGTGCATTTCCTGGGGCGATGCTATTGGGTTTTTAGCATGTCTTTTCTGAGACCGGCCCACAATGTAAAAGGGGGCCGTGAAAAAAATGCCCGGGCCTTTTTTTCGGTTCCAGTCCAGCCCTGTTCAACAGGCA
>NC_085875.1:44209769-44214769 GCF_034702125.1 Engraulis encrasicolus | reverse complement strand
AACCGTGGCAAACTCTTGCCAGAGAACCAACCAAAACAGGGCTGGACTGGGACAACAAAACGTCCCGGGCATTTCAGGCAAATACCAACCGCTCACACCAGGACCGTGTTTAGCCAAAATGGTGCCTCTGGGCACTATACTGTATACACTATATGGTGCCCCTTTATAAACAATATATACAACAAAGTTTGCATTTGTGGTTCCACCTCACTGGTCAAAATGGTTGGTGCCCCCGGGCACTGTGCCGCTGGCCCTTATGGATAATCAGACCCTGGCTCATACATACAGTACACAGGTCACTTGTATAGTATGTATATGCTAAATGGCGCGGTCAACTGTGACGGCGGAAAAAAAATCAACAACAGCAACAGCATTGACCCCTGAGGACACTGGGAAAATGCCCTCTATGTCAGATTAGCAGTCCAGCCCTGAACCAAAATGCGCTCATCCATGTCTGGAAAGCTGGATGCCGAACTGCAGAGCATGGCAATGAGATGAATGAAGGTCCACAATATTGCTAACAGTTTTCTCCACAAAATGTGTTTTTAATTGTGACATTTCTGGGAATTTATGAGTTGGCTATGTCATCAGACTCAGGCCTCCAGCAGTACACCTGATTTCTCTACTTTGGCTGACAACAACCCTCTCATTGAAAAGCCATTTAATACTTTCACAAATCGTGTTTTCTAAAAAGAGAGGTGTGAGGGATGTTTTTGAGGGGCATTCAGGAGTATCCAACAATTCTTAAGTAAAGGCTATTGTTTTTAGTCCGGGACTGTGAAATTAAAGGAAAGCAACCCGCTCTGAGGAGAGAGGTTTTAGTCAGTCCTCTGAATATTGAGCAGCGTCAAATAGAAGCCTTTCACGTTGGGTCCCTTTGTGTGATTGGAGCCACTGCACTTTCAGCACACAATCCTCAGTGGTAAACAATCAAACCCAACCACTACCTTCCAGACATGGTGGCATTTTTGTCACTGGGTAGGTTATTTGGAAGCCAAAACTTGCTCTCAGGACTCAGTTTTGTTTGTTTTTAAGTCATACAAATCACAGATTTTAAAATAAAGACACTAGATGACTGGAATTTCTAATATATGTCTGACCAGGGTACATTGAAAAAGGTAAAACGCTCACAATGTGCCAGAGCATTATTCTACCATGTCCTCTGAACTCCAGCCAAAAGTCAAAGCTCAGGGGGTAAAGACCTGCCCAATACTGCCCAGCCATTTTCCCTCCCAGAATAGTCACAGTACACTGAACCAAATAAAGGACCCAATCCAGCATACTTTTGTGATTTTTTGAAACAAATGACTTTGTCTGTCAGAAATTACGGGAGAATCCCATGGACTATTAAATACTGGAAAATGTCTGAGAGATGGGTGTGAAATATGTAAGAAACCCTGGCGAAATAGGAGTGTTGAGACCTAAGTCCAGAGTCAAAAATAAATCCCCCAACAAAACACCTCAATAAGTATTTCCATTCAGGACCAATGGGGTGAAAAGAAATAAGCACTCCACTAGCTCTCCAATGCTCCGATAGAGCAAGACGAGCGCCCCAAAGCAAGCAAAACAAATGGCTCATGCCGCCTCCTTTTTCATGTGAGACAGTTCAGTGGATTCATTAGGAGTTTAAAAATGCAAAAAAGAAAGAAAAAAACAGAATGTAGGAGGACTTGTAAATATTCAAAGGGAGGAGGGGGTCACTGAAATTTAACCTCCCATTTTTTGTGGAATTAATTGAGATAATGAGAGCCATTTAAAATTCTCTGAGGATTTCTGTGTGGAGGTTTTGGGAGAAAAGAAAGGAGGTGTCTAAGACATCTGTCTCATTACCCGCTCAGCACCAGTCAATGGATTTAAACTATGCCTGACCATGATCTTTTCATCAAAGCACATTTGTGACAGTACACACATTGATGCAGGCTAGGCAAAGAAAGAAAATCGAGGCCTACCGCCGAAATGAACATTTTAGCACAGAGAATGATTTTTCAAAATTTAAAACACAGTACAACATTCCAGCACTTGTTCATCTGAATATTTATATATTAAGATTTAACCCTTTAAACACGGCATTATAAATTTGTTGTTACCAGGTTGGCAATGACCGAGTCGTAGTGCTTTACTAAAAGCCCTGGGTTATGACATAGCAGAGTAGTACTATGGTTATGGTAATTAACCTTTCAATGACTATTACAGTGTGCCTCAGATGGTACGCCGTGCATTATGGGACTGAAAAAGGTTAGTGCATATTTGAAGTCATCTACCTGAGGTTGTCATGAGGGCTTCATAAACATGACATTACAGACATACAGTATCAAGAACATACTGTAAATGACATTCCATCCATGTTAGGGAAGTAGTTAGTGTTTTGAAAGGATATTCTCAGCTAAAGTGGTAGGTGTCACTCTGTGAAACTAAATTCTGCTTTATCCTCTTGTCCTGTGGTGTGAGGTCCCTGAAACTGAAATACCATCAACTGATCAGCTGTCTGAAATACAAACAGTTGATCTGAATACTTCTTATGCACTCCATGTCTGTATAAAAATCAGTGCACATCAATATATACGCACTACTTGTTTCCTGACACTTTCTGCACACAGGACATGATAGCATCTTTTCTACCACACATTCAAGTTAGTACATGAATTGTATCACTTTGTTTTTTATTGTTCTTCTGTTCCATAGGCATCATTATGATTGGTTAAACTAGGCTTCTAGAGTATCTAACATACAGTGGTGTTATTTTATGGTACACATGAATTTGATCTTTCATGCATGCACTGTATGTATATTTGATTGTTTATTTGCACATGTGCAAACAAGTATGTGTGTGTGTGTGTGCATGTGCGGGGGCATGGTGTGTGTCTCTGTGTGTGTGTGTGCGTGCTTGCGTGTGCGTGTGCGTGTGCGTGCGATAGAGATTCGGCATCTGTCTCATTCTTGCATATCGTTATCTATTTCCCTTTGTTTCACCTTGAAGTTGTTTTTTCCCCTCTCCTCCTCCTCCTCCTCCACAGTAGCATATGGTTCTCTCCATCCCTCCTTGAATATGCCTTAACATTAGCAATCTGCCACTTGGTGACAAAGAAGCTGCCTGCTTGAACGAACGAACGAAAGAGCGAACGAACGCCATGTTGCGTACCGCCATCAAATTGACCCACGGACTTCTATTTATGGCGTGACTCATCTAGTGACGGTAAACACTGGCAGTCAATCTCAATGAACACGGACGTCTGTGCGAGCGCTTGTACTGTACTGTGGGGTGGCATGCTGTTGCAGCTCCAGGATGGATAGATTAGTCTCTAAACATGTTTTTTTCTGTATGTATAACGAAAGTGATGCATACGGAAATTGATTTAATGATTGACATATTATTATGATGCACAATTTCAGGGTGGGATTTCAAAACGTGATAAATGACAATGGAACAAACAGAGCTCTTCAGGAATGTAATTTACAGGGATGTCACAGGGATGTCACTTATGACAAGGCTGCAGTCTAAGTCCAGAGCATACTGTACGTTTAGCGGCCACTTTTATCCAGAGATGGCCACTTGTTTTTTAAAGTGCATGGACAATCCCTAGATGGCACTCATTCAAGGGCACTTGGGGATGCAAGAGTGCATGAGTTATTTACTCCCTCATATTGTATCCTGTAGATTCTCTATGGGATGCAAGCCTGTGACCCACTGGCTCTAGCCTGACTCTCGCCAGACGCTTGTGTATTTCCGCTCACACGAGGGTCTGGAGGGCCTTTGGATTTGCCCTGCTCCCAAACCAAACCAAACCAAAACTGCAGTACAACCAATCAAGATGGCAGGATTTACAGAGATGTAATGTAGTCAAAATGTAAATGTAGTGGAGAAGGGAAAAATATGTGAAATGCGACAGTTTCTGTAATTTGAACTATATTTTCAAATTTGAGTAGTATAAGCAGCTCATTAAAAATGTCAGACGAGTGTTTCCCCAATCATGAGCAAGGATTTTTTTTTATAAAACCACGCCTTTGGAGACCTACACCTGTGGCATAGCTAGGGATGAATATTCGTGGAGCAATCTGGCGAAAGTCAGGTCAACTGAACTCTTCCTCTACCATGCACGCAGAGATGTCAAAAGTAAAAGTATAAAAGGAAGTTTCACAGTTTCCTTCCAACAGAGGTGCCAGTAACTAATCTGGGTAACCAGTGTGTTATCTTACGGTCAGCTGACTCTTCTGCTGGATGGATGAAATTTGTGGTGGGTCCTTGTTAGGTTTTTAGTGTTTTTCAAAAACAACATGGACGCCTACAGTACCTCATTAGGTAAAATTGTGTAACTGGTGCAAAAGCTATATAATATCATGCACTAGTGTTGTACTTATACACCATGAACATTTACTTTTACTTTTGACGCCTCTGCATGCAGGCCACATCTGCCTCTGGCCCTATGACCAACTCCCTAAGCCAGGGTGGGGAATCTTTTTCATTCAAGTGGGCACTGCAAATTCCTACAAGGGCCGTTAAAGTCCCCCAATGGCTGTAATATGAACACAAACCAGGATTTCCCCCTACACTTTGGGCCCGTATATTGAAGGCAGCCACCTTTAAGACAGACCCCACCTTCTCTAGGTTCCCCGAATATAACTGAATTTTAAATGTAACTTCTAAGATTCCTTTACAAAATATGAAATATTTCATGTGAAGCTGCACAACATTCAAATCATATCAGGGGTCGGATAAAACGGTCTCAAGGGCCCTAAACGACCCTCGAGACATAGGTTCCCCACTTCTGCCCTAAGCATTAGAAGCTTCCCCAGAAGCCACCATACAACATGCCAAGACCAACAGTGTATCTAAATCACCAGACTCCTCAAATACAGCATCTTCACTGGAATAAATGCAACATGACACGAGTCTTCTCTGTAACAAAATACGATTAAGAGGCAACATTCTAATGAAGAAACCAGTGAAGTAATCACAAGATTACAGAAATAGGCATACACCAAAAAACCTGCCCATCAAAGAT
>NC_085875.1:44197269-44202269 GCF_034702125.1 Engraulis encrasicolus | reverse complement strand
ATCATAAGCAACTTAAAATTGAGGACATAATCATAGCAGAAGAAAACACTTGCCGATACAAGGTGCACTGGAAATTACAGAATAAGTGCATAACGGTTAGTGTTTTGTATGATTTTAAGTAGGCCTACATTAGCACCGGTTTAATAGAGTAGGCCTACTGTAGATACATGAGCGCGCATGCATACACACGCACACACACACGTACGCACACACGTACGCACACACCTACGCACACACCTACGCACACACGCACACACACACGTACGCACACACGTACGCACAAATACGTTGTGCTGAAATACACAAGACTTCTACTCTAATGTCTCAATACATTGTTTTCTTTAACTATGTGACATTACTTCTTCAAAGTAAATGTTGAAGTGTTAATTCAATACTGTATCAAATGGGACCAATATGCTCCAGAATAGCATTAAACTGTCTCACATCTCACAACTTCACAGTGTTACTGTTATTCAAAAATCAACGTGTTAACACTGTATCGAAATGGAATCATTTATGCTTGAATCAACACTGCCAAATTTTCAGTGTATAATTATGTCAAGCTTTGCTATGAATATATACTCTGGGTCCTCCATACAACAGTAGAAATCGGCAGCAACATCAGCAGCATCTGGCGATGTTCATGATCCTTGACCATGCTGTTCTTGTACTCAAACACACAGCAAGCTTTCTACATTAAAACCCTCTACAAATAAGAAAGCCCTTTATATTGTTGTGTATTTTCTGTGATTACTTGTGCGATAAGTACAGGTTTCAGGTTTTGCTAAAAAAAAAAAGGTATGCTCTGGGTCTAGCATATGGAATGGTATACGTATGCTTTGGTAGGAATACAATGCCTTCAATGCTCAAAAGAGAATGCCTCAGCCCTTTATTAATGTAATGAACATGACAGGCTTTCCTATGAAATTGTGTGCTGATAGTTTGCTGTAAAACTCTGTTCTGGGTCTTACTAGCATGTGAATATGATCATCATGATAATGGCATGGTGTATGCCTTGGCTGTAATGCACACACAGGTACAAATCACAGTCAAGGACATATGCAAAAGATTTCACGCACGCACGCACGCACGCACGCACGCACGCACGCACGCACGCACGCACGCACACACGCACGCACACAGACACACACACACACACACACACACACACACACACACACACACACACACACACACACACACACACACACACACACACACACACACACACACACACACACACACACACACACACACACACACACTTCACACATGTATTCTATATTTGTAGAAGTCATGGCCATGTTTGTTATTTCCTTCTTTTTTCTTTTTTTCACTCTCACTCATCCTTACGTCCTACTCGGCAGTAAAGCTGATTTTAATTGCTAATGTTAAATATAGCAGCCAGATCTCATATGCACATGTTGCTGCTACTGCTGCTGCTGCTGTGTTAAAATGCCAGGGGGGGATGGTACACGTACTGTATTTGCGGTGGTAGTGTAGTGTAGTGTAGTCCTTCTTGGCTCATATTTACGAGGTAGAGAAAGGAAAAAAAGAAAAGAAATACAGAATAATCTGAATGTCTCGGGAGAAAAACCTCCAGCACTTGGAGCAGGGAGAGCACCGGCGCTGAACAGCAGCACTCTGTGCCAATTGCGACGAGATGTGTGCTTCAGATTTGGTGGCACACGCGCAAACACACGCGCGCATGCACGCACGCACACGCACACACACACACACACACACACGCACGCACGCACGCACACACGCGCGCATGCACGCACGCACACGCACACACACACACACACACACATTTCATGACACAACAACAGTGTGCTTGAGAGAGAGCTGCCACATTCCGGCAGCCAGAGATGCCAGCGCCGGTTATTGCACATAAAGAACCTGCTGATGTTTGTGCTTTTTCTTTATTTCTGTTAGTTCTTTCTTTCCTTTTTCTCACCACTTTTTTTTCTTCCCTCTCCCTCACTTCTTTTTTTCCCTTACGATAAGTCCTTCTCAAAGGACCACTCAGGCAACCAGTCGAGAAGTGACGACCTGCAATGTATTAAAAAACACATACACACAAATGCAACACTTCTATCCATCCATAACCCAACTCTACCCAGCCCTCTTCACCCCACGACCTGCGATGTGTTACTTAAAAACACAAATGCAACACCTCTACCCAACCATAACCACCACACATATACTCCAAACCATCTTCCTCGATTATCTCTCTCTCTCTCTCTCTCTCTCTCTCTCTCTCTCTCTCTCTCTCTCTCTCTCTCTCTCTCTCTCTCTCTCTCTCTCTCTCTCTCTCTGTCTCTCTGCCTCTCTCTCTCTCTCTCTCTCTCTCTCTCTCTCTCTCTTTCCTCTGTTCCAGTTTCGTAACTGTCACAACGTGACTGGAGCTGCCTGACCCACATTCACTCTAATGTCCCCCCATAGCGCCTGCATGTGTGTGTGTGTGTGTGTGTGTGTGTGTGTGTGTGTGTGTGTGTGTGTGTGTGTGTGTGTGTGTGTGTGTGTGTGTGTGTGTGTGTGTGTGTGTGTGTGGGTGTGTGTGTGTGTGTGTGCCCCCTAACACCAGGCAAGGGGAGAACATAGCTGCCTCTGCTCCACTGTTGGTGTGGCACTGCTGTCCCGCTATTACTTTCCTTTTTTCTCTCTCATTCATCCTCTCTCTCTCTCTCTCTCTCTCTCTCTCTCTCTCTCTCTCTCTCTCTCTCTCTCTCTCTCTCTCTCTCTCTCTCTCTCTCTCTCTCTCTCTCTCTCTCTCCCTGCCATCACCTTTATCACTGCCACATCACACACCAACGCCCCCCCCATCTTGTCTCCTCTCCCGTCTGCCTAGAACCCCCCCCCATCCGTCTCCAACCCTCTCCCTCCACAATACCCTCTTCACTCGGCATCTCCCAGCCACCACAGCCCATTACCCCCCCTCACATCTCTAAACCCCTGACCCCCACCTCCATCAGCTCCGTCACTGCCACATCAGGCACCAATACAAGCCTCCTGTCTCTCCTCTCTCATCCCCTCTCTCCTCTTCTCTACTCTTCCCACTACCTACCGTCCCCTGCTCCCCTACACCCACTCCAACCCCCCAATACCCAACACCCCCAGCATATCCCAGCCACCACAGCCCATAAGCCCCCCCACCCCACCCCACCAAGCCCACCTCCATCACCTCCATCACTGCCACATCAGGCACTGTCTGTCCTCTCTCATCCCCTCTCCCTCCAGTCCCCTGTTCCCTTTACTCCATCCACCAATACCCAACACCCCCCAGCATCTCCCAGCCACCACAGCCCATACGCACCACCACTACCCCCCTCCACCCCTCCAGTGCCCCCCCAGCCTCCCTCTGCTGCTCCTCTGGAATGCTGGGGTCTGTCTGCGGGGCAGCGGTGATCATTGACCTGTCAGGCAGCTGAGACGTGATGTCATTATTCATTGATGTAATCGCCGGGCTGGGGCTACCGTCAGGGGTCGGGGGACTAAAGAGGAGCGGGGAGGGTGTGTGTGTGTAATTTGTGTGTGTGTGCGTGTGTGATTTGTGTGTGTGTGTGTGCGTGTGTGTGTGTGTGTGTGTGTGTGTGTGTGTGTGTGTGTGTGTGTGTGTGTGTGTGTGTGTGTGTGTGTGTGTGTGTGTGTGTGTGTGTGTGTGTGTGTGTGTGTGTGTGTGTGTGTGCATCTGTGTGCGTGTGTAAGGAGTGGGTTGGGGTATTAGGGGGGTGGGGCGGGGGCAAGGTTGTGCTTTAATCCCCAGGGGGCCAGTTCTGGCTGTCACATTGCGGAGCCCCTAAGCCATGCAAATGATACGCCCCTGCTGTCCCAAATGAACGCTTAGGATGTTATTCTCTCTCTCTCTCTCTCTCTCTCTCTCTCTCTCTCTCTCTCTCTCTCTCTCTCTCTCTCTCTCGTTCTTTCCCTCCATCATTCACTCTAACTGACGAGCACAAATATGTGTGCGTGCTCTCTCTCTCTCACACACACACACACACACACACACACACACACACACACACACACACACACACACACACACACACACACACATACACACACACACACACACACAAATGTACACACGCACACACACGCACGCATGCATGCACACTCTCTCTCTCTCAAACACACCCTCAGAACCAACCAGTGTGTCCTTAGACTGATGAGGAGAAACCAGAAAAGGGAGGTATAGAGGAAAGGAGAGATGGAGAAAAAAAGAGGAGAGAGGGGGAAAAAATATGAAAAGAAAGAAAGACAGAGAAAAAGACAGTAGGAAAATAACAGAGAGAGAGAGAGAGAGAGAGAGAGAGAGAGAGAGAGAGAGAGCAAAAGTGAGGGATGACAGAAAGAGAGCTGGGAAGAAACACAGGGGAATGCATGGCAAAAGAGAGACAGGTACGGGAGAGGACACGGAAGGGAGGTAACCACAACCTGCTACTAAAAAGACGTGAGGCATATTGGATTTTTACCTCACAGACTCTAGCACCAAAAGGACTAAATTATTTATTTAATTAAATATCCTGCTGGGTTAATTGTCACCTTTCTCAACAGGCTGCATAGCACATGTAGCCTGTGTGGAAAAAAACAACGAAAATGAAAAATATCGATATTTTGTCTGACGCATTTTTGTTTTTTTATTCTCTTTGTTTTTTCTACAATGTCGTGACGTGCTTCATGTACAATGGTATTGTTTTTCTCTGCAATGGCTACTGTGGGAATGCATCTTTTTCCGTGAATGAATGACGCAATCCTATCGTCGGACCTGTTTGGTTTGCATTTTTTCAACAAGGCTTTCAAAAGCCTTGAGTTGGGGTGAATGAAAAACGTTTTCCTAATGAAGGTCTAGGACCAAAAAGAAAACAGTGAAATGGTCAGTGTGCAGGGTTTTTTTTCAAATTGTCAAAAGAGAGACAGGAAAGGAAGAGAGGTGGAGAGACTAATCGACGGTAGAGAATGAGAGACATGGGATAGCGAGAAAGAAAGAGGGAGAT
>NC_085875.1:44187269-44189769 GCF_034702125.1 Engraulis encrasicolus | reverse complement strand
AGCTAGTCTAGTGCCTGCATTGCCATGTGACAAATGCCAAGCTTGCCAGCTTTTAAACCAAATGTATATGAGGCTGAGGTGTGTGTGTGTGTGTGTGTGTGTGTGTGTGTGTGTGTGTGTGTGTGTGTGTGTGTATACGCGCGCCTGCTGAATGCCTAAGTCTTTTTTGGGAAAACGTGCTCTCAGCCTACAAAAAACCTAAATATCTCAGTACCCGAAGCACATTAACACATTGGTATGTGTTCATTCAGCTGTAACATACCCACGTCATTAATAAAAACTCAAATCTCAGAGCCTGAATGCAGCCTCTATGTCACTCCAGGCGCCAGGTCAATGCAGTGTATATGCAGCATCAGTTAAGTCACACTGCACTTTAATCAACTACAGTACAACCATCGCTACTCACATGCATCTAAATGAAACACTAACTGAACTTACTGAAACTGAACATACTCTAGTCTAGGCCTATATATGAAAGATGTAGCATCATTAAAGCACTTGTCTATCAACTACAATAATATCATGTCTGAGAAAGACTTGCCAGCCATGCTTCATCAGATCATCTCTGTCACATATTTTTCATCATGAAATCAAATTATTGTATAAGGTCATGAAATCCCATCTGTTTCAAATATACCAAAACACAGCATACAGCCACTTTTGTTGACCATGGCCATGTATTGTACCTGCTTCTATGTCCTTTCCCGATGGACCATTAAGTGTTTGTATTGCTGGGCCTTCAAGCGTTACAGCCGGTTTGCTGGATCTTTCTCTGTCGGACACACACACACACAAGTGCACTAGCGTGCACGAACGCACGCATGCACGCACGCATGCATGCACACACGCATGCACGCACGCACGCAGGTACGCACGCATGTATGCACGCACTCACTCACACACACACACACAATACATGTAGTACCGGATGTCGTATCACAGGTAAACAACCAGCCAGCCAGACAGACAGATCTTCCGTTAAGTGGAGAAGATGGAGGCCGCGCCATGCCCGCCGCATCCACAATACGCATCCGCATCAGGGGTACATCCATCTAGAGAGCCACTAATGATGGTCACCCACCCATGTTCACAATGGCTGCCTGTGCAGAGAGAGGCCTCCAAGGCCATTACCTTAGCTTGGCTCTCAGGTAGAGGAGAATAGGAGGAAGCAGAGGAGGCGGAGGAGGCCACTCTCTCTCCTAACCTTGCTAAGCCATTAGCAGACTATGATTATGTTCCAGGATGTTTTGCTACAAGGATGCAACCCCTCATATGCGTACTAGGGGTGTAAATCACAGCCTCCATGACGATTCGATTCAATACCGATATCTTGTTATTCGATGCGATTTGATTATTTTCGATACTGAAGAATGCCCCACGATACGATACAATACAATTTAATTTCTTTCCAAATACTTTTCCACTTCTATTTTGTTACGGAGCTAGGGCATTGGGCGGGGGCCTGTGATTCGTTTATTTTCGATATGCCCCACGATATGATGCAATTCGATTCAATCGTCAGATTATATCACAATATATCGATACATTTCGATCATTATTTACACCCCTAATGTGTACAGTGTGCAGCTGCACAACACTGAAAAGAATGGAATGGAATGGAATGGAATGGGAATAGAAACAGAAAACCCTTTATTGTCAATAGACATGGTACAATGAGATTTAAAGCCTCCGTTCAAGGTGTACACATATGAAAGTATGAATAATGTGCTAATGTAAAAACTACAAAAAGCTACTATTCATAGCCTACCAGCAGCAAATGACTGCAAATCCAAATGTGGTCACAGATCCCCCCCTTTTTTTGGTCTGTGGATAGGCATCTGTTTGAGCCATCAATCCCTCATTAAAAACAATGTAATCAACGGGCAGTCGTAGCAATTAAAACATGAATAGCCTTTCTCTTTGTGGACGCACAGTGTGGGTTTTGTACACAAAGCAATTTGCGGACCATAAAAGCAATACTAAAAGACTATATCTGTGTGACCCTCGTTGGCAGTTAAAAAAAAACAGCAATGAAATTGGCCAGAGAAAAATATATATTGAAGTGGCCCTTGAACCTAAAAATAGTGGGGTTTGGTTGCATTGTTTCCCCACCGCCGCAAGCACTTGCACAGTGCCTCGGTCGGTCAATAAAAGGTGAATTGTGCCCCCCAAATTTGTGGAGGTGTTACGCATAAGCTGGCATTTAAGGAGTACCCGTTGTCTAATGGTATCAATTTGGGCCCATAAACAGAGAGAGAGAAATACAGAGAGAGAGAGAGAGAGAGAGAGAGAGAGAGAGAGAGAGAGAGAGAGAGAGAGAGAGAGAGAGAGAGAGAGAAAGCATGCAAGAGAGGGCCCCTGTTGAGGCGGATGGGACAGGGCATTGTGCCCACCTTCAGCGTAAGTGAATTAGATGGGCACCGCGCCCAATAGTCCATCCCCTGCCGGAGCCTCAGCCAAGCCCCTAGCCGAGCAAGCCGAGCCATGCAGTCGAGCCAGG
>NC_085875.1:44174769-44177269 GCF_034702125.1 Engraulis encrasicolus | reverse complement strand
CAACCACCCACTGTTACCATCAGTGCCACCAGACGTGTACAGCGCTTTGAGCCTGTGCCAGTACACCCTGGGGGGGTTGGGGGTGGATGCCGCCCGTGGGCAGGAGTGGGGCACTGCTGTGCTGGCGTATACCCTCACCCCTCCGTGCCAGGACTGGGAAAGGACCCGCACGCCTTTCACTGGTTGGATAAACAGGGAGCGCGCCTCTCTGATGTGGAGAAGAGGAAATTACCCCAAACACTGGCTGCTTATGGGAGATAGAGGAGGGCTGAGTATGGAAGGGAGCGGAAAGGGTGATGGAGAGAGAGAGAGAGAGAGAGAGAGAGAGAGAGAGAGAGAGAGAGAGAGAGAGAGAGAGAGAGAGAGAGAGAGAGAGAGAGAGAGAGAGAGAGAGAGTCTCTTGCTATGACACATTTGTAGTTGAGACACGTACTGTATAATATTACGTCAATATCTTGCCACTTATTATTTACATACACAATGACAGCAACTCTGCATAAAATATGATGCCTATATTTTAGTGTATTTGTGTTGTCTCTTTGTTTCATACTATTCTTCTATGTTGATATAATGGATATATCACACGTTTCTCTGAAATAGATTCAATTAGTCATGTCAGCTTACCGTTTTGTCTTCCATCATCCTATGCATGTATTTTTTTAATGTTTGAAATTATTCGGATAGAAAAAGTGTTCTCCTCCTGAAAGCTTGTGATAACATGGATATCATCCATTAGCTACCTTGGTTAGTTGTAAACGTCATTCATCCTGCTATGGTTTTCAAAAAAACAAGATGGCCAGATAAAAGGTGCCAGTCAATCATTCCAAGGCACTCACTGATAAGACTGAAATTAGTGATGCCACTGAAGAAGAGAAATGGCCCTGAATTTCATCCATACCAACTCAGCATGAATACTAACACAGCTAGTATATTTAGGGCTGCATTCATTTTTGTATTCAGTTTAGATCAGTCATGATGAAATAAATGTAAAAAACAGAAAGAAAATGGTAAATGTAATATTGATTGTATAGTGTAGAGAAATCGACCGTAAAATGCTGTGTTATTTAAGATTTCATATACTATGTCAACATACTGCATGGTTATTGTTGGTAACCTCTGAAAATCACAAATACACAAATATGTGACATGAGGATACAGCTTAAGACCACACAGTGCTTCTGTTTTCCGTTTCTCAGAATATGTGCACTCGGATTGTAGCCTAAGCTTTTATTTTGATAATAACATTTGGTAATATGGAATCACAGAGTCTCTCTCTCAGTCATCTGTCAAAATGAAGGCTGGCTTGACTTGTGTGACATGGGTGGCATTAAGTTCAGCCAGACAGGAAACAGACAGCGCTAAGAGGCACTACTCTGCTCTACTCTGCTCTGCTCTGCTGTCCAGGGCTGGACTGGCCATCAGGCATAGCGGGTATTTCCCGGTGGGCCCCGCACCCTCGTGGGCCCCTATTTTCAGAAATGTTACAACAAAACAAAACAAAATAAAACAAAATGCGGGGTCCACCGGTGAGTCAGTTCTGCACCACTAATTATGAGGGGCCCCTCTAAGCTAAAAGTGCCTGTGCCCTATTTCTCCCCCAGCCCAGCCCTGCTGCTGTCCCCCCACCACACCCTACCCTGATGGCCAGCCCTGATCAGATCAGATCGAATCCTCTCACAATCTGTCAAGTCTCATTTCTTTGTGCCATCAAAACTAGTTTTTTTTTGTTATATCTATCTAGCCTATATTGTTGTCCTGTCCATGAACAAAAGAAAGGCTTCACCACAGTTGACATAGACTGCACTGGCAGGGCGACAGTAAACACAGGCTTGGATGGATGTGTACTATTGGAGGGAGAGAGAGAGAGCGCAAGAGACAGAAAGACAGAGAGAGCAAGAGAGAGACATAGAGACAGAGAGAGAGAGAGAGAGAGAGAGAGAGAGAGAGAGAGAGAGAGAGAAAGAGAGAAAGAGAGAGAGAGAATAAAAACACAAAGTAAATATGTGATTTGGTTCTGGATGGCGTGCCACCGTGCTTGCTCTCCCACGGTTGCGGGGCGTGTGTGCGGCGGGGTGGCGCCGGCGCACGAGTGACAGATGAGTTTGGCTGCCGACCACGGCTCTCTCCTAATCAGTCTTTTCACACTTCATTGGGAATTCATTGCGGGTCCTTTAAAAACATTGTTTCCGAGTATTATCAGCAGCGAGCAGCATAACGTTTCATTATACAAAGGAGGCCGTCCTGGAAGCCGTGCTGCATATTCAAATCTGGCTGCGGAGAGGAGAGAGGGAGAGAGAGAAAGGCAGGAGTGGCAGCAGACTCCAGCATGTGTGCTAACCAGACTGATGGCTAATATGCTAGCATCTCGTAGCCATACTGCATATTCAAATCTGGCTGCAGAAAGCTAAGCAGGAGTGGTAGCAGACTTCAGCTGTGTGCTAACCAGACTGATGGCTAATATGCTAGCAGTAGCATCTCAGTAGCCATACTGCATATTAAA
>NC_085875.1:44162269-44167269 GCF_034702125.1 Engraulis encrasicolus | reverse complement strand
CCCTCCCCTCCCCTCCCTTCACCTCCCCTCCCACAAACCGCTGACATGGCACCAACCAGTCCTCCCTATACCCTCTTCAGTCCAAATCTCTTTCTGTCTTTCTTTTTTCTTTCTTTCTTTCTTTCTTTTAAATTCGTTTCTAGTATTTAAATTACTAGTATTGAAATTGTGTTGTGATATTTTGTTAGTTTTTTAAAGCTCTCTCCAAATTCTAATGAGAGAGCATTAGCATTAGCATCTCTGCTATCATTGTGCCTGTGTGTGTGTCTGTCTTTCTGTGTGTCAGTGTGCTTGTTTTAGGTGAGTGGGTGTGGTAGGGTAAGGGGTGGCGAGGCTGGGTTGTCTGTGGGTATTTATAGCCCAAGTTCTGTAAGAGCTCAAGACAGGTCGCCCAAATCAAGTCTGTCTTGTGAATAGAGGACAAATAAGGAAGCAGAATGTTTGTGCGAACGTGTACGTGTAGCCATAACAAATAAGATCCATAAATCTCAATATCGCTATATTCTAGGAAGATTGTGTAGTTCGTCTTCTGCTATTCAGAGAGACCACACCTAGCCATCTGGCCAGACTTACCAAGACTACGCTCCAAGGTCAATGCTACATGTATGGTAGATGGTTAAATCCACCGCAACATTTCATGGTTCACTGAGCCTGAATAAGGCCCTCGGTTGAAGTTTACAATTGCTAGCCATTGAAGTTAAACACTTCAAGATCTCAACAGGCAAGTCTCCTTCTAGGGTTTAAAATTATCAGCAACACTATTAGACCTTTTGACACCTTAGTCTTGTTACCTGAGGAGTCTCCGGCACCAACAGCTTGACTGCTAATTAGTTTGGTTATCACATGCGCTAAGTGTTCTTAGCATCCTCGGGCTACTGCTGTGTGACTGAGAACGATCTGAGAATATCGTTGTCTAAGGCTGCCAGGACACAGCCCTAAGGTCAACCACCCAAACAACAGTTGTCGTCTTTTTCTTGTAATAAAATATGAAATAACCGAATCATAACAATTGTCCCAATTGTGATAGACAAACCAAACTGACTGCTTCTGTTGGGATTTTTGTGTTTGCTGTCTCATTATTTTGGATGATTGGCAATTTAGACGATTTAAATTATTTGTCAGTAAAAGATATACTGAAAGTGCTTAAGACCCAAAACATTGTAACACTTCAACGTAACAGGACACATGATCTCTAATGGAGAGATCGTAACCAGTAATGTCACCTTGTACTAGTGAGAAAAAAGTAGAGAGAAAAATGGCCAAAACCGCAGTTTGGTGTGTTTTAGGCAAGTCAGACAAATGGTGTGCGTGGACTATAATTACTGCCCCCTCCTGAGTTATGGGATTTCTAACCTTGCCCACCATTTACATGTGCATAACCTACCTACGTGGCATGATGCTGCCGAAGATACAAAAGAAATCCGAATAAAACCTAAAACAGCACACACATAAATCCCTATGCACTAAAGACCTGACCATTTGTTCCTCTAAATATTTATTTTCCATGACCTTGTTTTTGATATTTCAACTGTGTCTGAGCATGGCTGCTCTCACTGGTGCACTTAAACACACACGCACCTGCACACACTCGCATATACACAGACACCACTTCGGTAGGTGCCCAGGTGATTTGAACAAAAATCATGCATTTGTTTCGTGCACCGCTGCCTTGGACCATCCTCCTCCCCATCCACACACCACCAGCCTCCCTCTCTAATCCCATGCACCCTTGCCTTACCTTAACACCCCTCCACACACACACATACAGTACACACAGACCCCCCTCTCCATCCCACCCATCGGCCCATTGCCTTACCACCTTTCTCTCACTACCTATCCATCCGAACCTCCACCCCCACCCACACCCTCCACCACTGTTCTCACTGACTGCACATTCATCCCAACGCGGTGTCACTTGCCATTATCAATTACCCATTAGACAGGGTAATATTCGCCCAATATTGCAGTCGTGTGACTGGGAGATTTTACAGTGATCAAAACCGACAAATCTGATTTAAAGACCAGGCATAAATAAGGAGCCGGGCGCCCTCACCAATATGCCCGATGAATAATGGATGCGTGTTTTGTAATCATTTTCCAATATCGCACCGCTTTCCTCAACCCTCGCATGGGGAGAAAGAAACTCGTTGCCTTTTTTTCGTACGGTAGCTATACATTCCCCCTCTCTTTTTCGGCCTCAGTGTTTCGTTCGTTTCATCTGTCCGTTTATCTTTTTCTCTCTCTCCCTTTCTTTCTATCCTGCCTCCTCCACAGCCTCTCCTCCTCAACCTCCTTTCTCTTGCATTCTTGCGGTGGCACAGACATGCGCCATAAATGTCACAGCACAACAAACTGTGGAGGTTGGGAAAAAAACTCCTGCTGGGTTTGTCAGATTAGCATTTCCAAAGCCTTTTTTTGGAGATGTCTTCGTGACTTCACAGGCATGTGCCTAGCCCCATAGGATGGTGCTGCTGTGCCGTGTAGCACTGCAGAGGAGAGGAGAGGAGAGGAGAGGAGAGGAGAGGAGAGGAGAGGAGAGGAGAGGAGAGGAGAGGAGAGGAGAGGAGAGGAGAGGAGAGGAAAGATGAGCAGAGGAGAGGAGAAGAGAGGAGAAGAGAGGGAGACAGGAGAGGAGAGCTGAGGAGAGGAGAGGAGAGGAGAGCAGAGGAGAGCCGAGGAAAGGAGAGGAGAGGAGAGGAGAAGAGAGGAGAGCCGAGGAGAGGAGAGGAGAGGAGAGGAGAGGAGAGGAGAGGGGAGGAGAGGAGAGGAGAGGAAAAGAGAGGAGAGGGGAGGAGAGGAGAGGAGAGGAGAGGAAAAGAGAGGAGAGTAGAGGAGAGGAGAGGAGATGAGAGGAGACGAGAGGAGAGGAGAGGAGAGGAGAGGAGAGGAGAGGAGAGGAGAGGAGAGGAGAGGAGAGGAGAGGAGAGGAGAGGAGAGGAGAGGAGGGGAGAGGAGAAGAGAGGAGAGGAGAAGGTATACATAGCTAGTGTGGCGGGGGGTAGGTGGGTGGCAGCGACGCACAGCAATCCTCCAGATGAAAGCTAATGTAATGCCTGCCCTGCCCTCCTTATTTGGTGCTCTGCCGTACGACTCCTACATCCATGATCTCAGCATTCCACGCATGGTGATGTAAGTAAGTTGACACAAGTCATATAAATGGGTGGTGTATTACAAAAAATCCTGAAATATCATAGCCATAAGTACTTATCACATTATTATTCTTCACTTCACTGCAAGCAAAAGACAAACATGGTGAAGAAAGGCAGTTCGAAGTTGCTGCATCACGAACAGTGACTCATCAGCAGCAGTCAGGCTAGTATAATGTAAAGTAAGTGAAGTTCAGACATGGCAGCAGGGCTCCTACTCTAGGGTAGTGCAGCTGTCAGAGACGGAAGCCCAGCCAAAATGGAGTCCCCTCCCAAACATACCACTGATGCATATGGCTCCTGCAAGTCCACTAAAGAGAGAGAGACATAGAGGCAGAGAGATGGAGGCAGAGATCTGAAGTGTGCTAATACCACAACAAATTAGAATGTACAGTATAAGATACAGAGAACGAAAGCAAAAACTATTGTCAGCGTTAGTTGGGGCCAGGCCATGGTAGTCTGAAGTTCTGCCACTTCTGGGGTAAATTTCTCGAAACCACAGTTGCTTACTACATTAGCTACTTGGTTGCTTTCAATGCATTTTCTCATTGGCAACTACCGAAGTTGCTAACAGGCTAACAACTTCCCTTTTGAGAAACTCACCCCTGACTTGCTTCCAGTGCTCTAGATCAGCGTATCAACTCTCCTCACTCCTGATTGGTCAGTTTCAAATTTGGTGCCTTTCAAATGTTCTCTGTTTGTTCCCCAACTCTTGGCTGCTCGCTTCTTCGCAACCACCACCACCCCAGCTCCACCTTGTCATGTACATGGCATATGCTACGTACTATTTGTCATGTTTACTGCTCTGTTCATGGGGAAATTGTTTGCCATCATAATCGTCAATTGGGTGACCCTTCCCTATGCTGCTGCTGTCCCCTGAATCTCTGCTTTCTTTTTTAAAAGCCCATTGGGAAACTCCAACTCCCATTGTCACTGTGACACAGCACTCCACAGCACACAAGCGAACACTGCACACAACGAAATTGCATTTATGCCTCAACCGTGCAAGGGGGCAGCCCTCAGTGGCGCCCCATGGGGAGCAGTGCGGTGGGACGGTACCATGCTCAGGGTACCTCAGTCATGGAGGAGGATGGGGGAGAGCACTGGTTGATTCCTTGGTGCTCATGGAAAGGGGAGTCCTCTGAACAGAGCCACTGAATCTAATTCATAACTATTCAATAAAGAAATTGCATTAGGAATTTCTTGCCTTGTGTCTCTTCACTGTAATAGACCGACATAATCAGAATGAAGAAAAAAAACACAAAAAGCAGCAGAAAAGAGGAATCTCAGACAGACAATACGTGTGTGTGTGGTGGGGGGGGCAGTGTGTGTGTGTGTGTGTGTGTTTGTGTGAGAGAGAGAGAGAGAGAGAGAGAGAGAGAGAGAGAGAGAGAGAGAGAGAGAGAGAGAGAGAGAGAGAGAGAGAGAGAGAGAGAGAGAGAGAGAGAGAGAGAGAAGATAAAACGTAAACAGGACAACAAAGCAACACCAGAAGTACACTTTGGCCGTTAGGCTGCCTCTCTCAGACATAATCAGCTGCCCACAGAGCACATACGGTATAACTCATGCAAACCCCAAATGCTCAGCCTGTGCGTGCATACTGTATGTGTTTTCCCCTCCCTTTGGTCATGACAAAATTTTGATGGCGACAGTGGCGTAGAACACGTACGTAGGTGAGCACAAAACTCATGCAAATCCCGAATGCTCAGCCTGTGCGTACAGAACAAACTGTATGTGTTTTTCCCTCCCTTTGGTCATGACAAAGTTTTGATGGCGACAGTGGCGAGTGGCGTACGTAGAGCACATACGTAGGTGAGCATTCTCCCCTGTGAGATTAATGCCCGCAGGGCCTTG
>NC_085875.1:44154769-44157269 GCF_034702125.1 Engraulis encrasicolus | reverse complement strand
TAAAGGGAGACCTCTGGCATTACTACTTCCAATACTACTACATAGACAGCAGGCACACACACACACACACACACACACACACACACACACACACACACACACACACACACACACACACACACACAATCATACAAACATATACGTACACACACATGAACAGACCCCTCTCTCCTTTTACACACACTCATACATGTGCACATGAACACACATACTCATACACACACGCACAGACACACACATACAAACACATACAAACACATACGCACACATGCACGCATGCACGCACGCGCGCGCGCGCACACACACACACACACACACACACACACACACACACACACACACAATAATACCCTCTCTCTCTCTCTCTCTCTCTCTCTCTCTCTCTCTCTCTCTCTCTCTCTCTCTGCCCTCCCCTCTGTCCCCAAGTGTACCTGCTGTGCAATCTGCAGTGCAGGTGTAGGTGAGTTGTGTGTTTCACCCCAATGCCCCCAACCAGAGTGCAGCGCCCAGCGCCCAGCGCCCAGCACCCAGCACCCAGAGCCCAGCCTGCATCCCCACTGACCTACAGTAGGAGGGTGTCACTTGTGGACACTCACTGAGTCTGGCCCTGAGGAGGCCATTAGACCACAGCAGACAGAGCTCTCTTGCCTCTCTCTCTCTCTCTCTCTCTCTCTCTCTCTCTCTCTCTCTCTCTCTCTCTCTCTCTCTCTCTCTCTGTCTCTCTCTCTTTCTCTCCCTCTCTGTAATTCCCTCACCCTCACCAGCCTACAGTAGTGGTTGGCACTCACCAATCCCTTCCAGGATCAGGTTACCAACACACGAGTTCTCTTGGCTGAGCTGGGCTGGCAGGGAGGCTGACTGACTGTGTTGTGCTGTAGAGTGGTGGAGATCGGGGGATGAGTGAGAGGCAGGGAAGGAGGGTGTGGGGGAAAGATTGAGAGAGAAACCCCTTAGGATGTGTGGAGATGATGGAACAGCCTGGAGAGGGAGGTGATGTGTCTCTGTGTGTGTGTGTGTGTGTGTGTGTGTGTGTGTGTGTGTGTGTGTGTGTGTGTGTGTGTGTGTGTGTGTGTGTGTGTGTGTGTGTGTGTGTGTGTGTGTGTGTAGGTGGCGGGGAGTGTGGATGAGAGAATGTGAGGATTGGGGTGGTGAGCTGTATATGAAATAAGGGTGTGAAGGTTTGTGTTATACTGATGAACTGAGGCTTGCAGATTGCTTTTGCTTTTGGAGAGAGCACATGGTTTTTAGACCACAAAATTCCAAAACAAGTGCCCCAGTCTGAAACGGTTTCTAAATAAACATTACTAATTATGTAGTTACGTAGCTAAATTATTATTGTTATCATTAATATAATTATCACTATTATATATTATTATTGTTATTATGCTAGAGTTTTATTATTTAATAGTAGTTAAAATGAAATTAAATGAAATTAAATGAAATTAGGCTTCTATGAACTGACTAAAATTTGACATACTTGATCATTTTGTTATTATCACTTTACTAATCAGTTAAATAAACAATCTTATCTAAATCTACGTTCATTCACAGCAGAGTCGTAAAAAAAGTTTTCCCAAGTCAAACTGAACGTGAAAAAACCCCAGTCCCATGCATCCCATCCCATACAGCCCTGAAAAACAAACATGTAGCATATTCCATTATTCTTGTCTATGCCGGACCAAAACACACAGCAAGAAAACAAAATCCATTGTATACATACCCAGAAACAAGAGACTTATCCAGAAATCGAAGGCAGAGACAATAATGCACTGGAGTTGTGAGAAACAGTGAGCCACCAGACACAGAGACACATAAGGATGCCTGTAGTTTAGCAACTCACAGGACTTGCTGTATGACATGCAGACCCACAAAATCTACTGCAGACAAAGCAACAGAACATACTATTCACCTCCACATATACCAACACTGTCTTTCCATTCTAGCAAATTATTGAAGAAAACGAGCTCCCTCTGCACAGATTAAGAAACGGACGTGTGTGTGTGTGTGTGTGTGTGTGTGTGTGTGTGTGTGTGTGTGTGTGTGTGTGTGTGTGTGTGTGTGTGTGTGTGTGTGTAAATAAAGTAGCCTGCTGCTCACGTAGCTAACGTATTAGCATTACTTTGCCTGCCTACTTTGTTTTGCAGACTCTGCCTCTTCAGTGCTGGAAGGTAGGCAGCAAAGCAGTGTGCAAAAACAGCACAAAACACACAGAAGAGCAGCCGTAACTCGCCCACTACCATCCACAGACCTCGCCTCCAGTAATCACAGTCTGAAATATTCAACTCCCTTGCAATACAATTTGTGTGACTGCCTTCAAACACAAATGTGAACTACAATAAGTAAGACTTCAGTTCACACAAACACACAAGCGGAAAGCCAGCCGACGCTTTCAAAACAACAATAGAAAATAGTAATGACCCACCAGTTTCAGAACGCGGTCTTCTCTCAAACTTTTTTTTTGTCTTCTCGCAAGCTTCTTCCTCGTGAAGTCCTCCCTTCT
>NC_085875.1:44149769-44152269 GCF_034702125.1 Engraulis encrasicolus | reverse complement strand
CTGACTTGACAATAACAAAGGACCTGTGTCCTGGTCATGTAGTGAAAGGCAGATTTCAATAGTTTCCATGTCACACTCCCAGTAACATGTAGGTCTGTATATTGCAACACTATAGTTAACCAAGGTCTACTACAGAATAAAGCTATTATGTAAGGTGAAAGTAGGCTAAGCGAGTTCAAGTATGGAATTGGTAGGCTACCATCATTTCATGCTATGAAATTGAACAACTAAAATGTAGACAAAACATTATAGGCTACATCAACATTAGCCTACATAAAGATGTAATTTAGCGTTTACCCTCTTTTGTTTGTGTAGTTCAACGCTTTTCACATCAACACATTAAGAATGCAGGAAATCTTGGGGATGGATTTTCTACTTGTAATTCATCCAGGATAGGAATGCCCACCTAGCCCACTTCGATTCACTTGCATGAATGACAAAGACGGAACGCAGCCAATAATATCAACATGGTGGCAGTGGAGTTATGTGTTGCATTCATAATTAGCTTAGCTGTTGATTTGAAGCTAGTCCATTATGAGCAAAAAATCCTGGCAAATTCAACTACGCTGTAGTTCCTAAACAGATTGTGACACTCCCATTTGGAAAGTGATTTACCTTGTCTGTGTCAGAGGAGAACGGCTGAGGTGGTTTATTTTTTGTGTGTGAATGAAACGTGCATCAACGTGACCGTCAACAGGGGCTCATGCCTGCTTTTCAAACGGCTGATTTAGCATTGCATTCTTGTGCATGAGGGAGCTCTCCCTTGTAAGACCGCGAGAGGAGGCGATTGTGTGGACTGGTGGACAGCTCCCGGTGCTGAAGAACACAGCTAGAGAACTCGGGCAAGAGAAACCGAGGCAAACGCAACAGCAGCTCTGAGACAAAATTAGGAACGGAATAAAGGCGACAGAGATTGAACGAGAGAAACGGGAGAGAGAGTGCAGGCAGGGGAGAGAGTGAATATAGCGAGTGAAATACCGGGGGAGTGTTGAAGAGGAGGAGAAGGAAGAGGATGGCAAAAAAAAAAAAAAACGCTGCATCGAAAATATCGCAGCTCGGCTTCTGAGATTGTGGGCGCACAATGGCAGCTGGCAGCAAATCCTGTCGTAATCACATTAGCGGGAGTAATCAGCGAATTAACAGCAGTCAAATGTCAGAGTAGCAGGGAGGAATCGGCCAGGGTAATTAACGGCTAGGAGTGTTTGGCGAAATCGGTGCTGTTTGTCAGAGAAAAATGGGTGGACCGTGGACGTCGTCTCCTTTCCAGGAGCAACAACGAACAGATAGAGGTGTAGACAGAGGTGCAGAAAGTGGGTCACATGCAAAGACGAATGGAAAGAAAATAATCTGCCAAATAAAGACATAAAATCTCCCAAATAAAGACATGGTTGGACCATAGATAGATAGATAGATAGATAGATAGATAGATAGATAGATAGATAGATAGATAGATAGATAATATTAGCCTACGTGAACCTACAACTTCTGGTCAGAACTGGGTAAGTAGACTAATCGCACCATCATCGGACAATATGGGCATGGGTATTCGCGCGCGCAAAAGCATGCCCACGCGCTCATGCTTCTCCAACCGCGAGAAGACAAGGTTAGTGGGTTGGTTTTTAGAGGCCGTTTTTACTCTACTCATAAGTACTGGGGTTAGGTCAGTTCACATGACACATGCACACTCATCTCTCTCTCTTTCTCTCTCTCTCTCTCTCTCTCTCTCTCTCTCTCTCTCTCTCTCTCTCTCTCTCTCTCCTTCATCGGCTCCCAAACCCATGGCATATGACCTTCTGTTAAATAGATAAAGAATGTGCTTATCAGTCATGCAAATGAGGCTGAATTCATTTTCCACAACAGATGGCCTCATAGATAATGATGATGGAGGAGAGAAAATTAAATGTCTCTCGCGCGGTGGCCATGGCAACCCGGCACCGAGTAATATCAATAATAAGTGCGGCGCATAATAGGGCTGTCACTCTCCCGAATCAAAGTGTGCGGCGTCTACATAAGGTAAGGGATGCCTCAGAAGTTTTGTTCACCTTCGTAGGATCAGTGGCGGATACATAGCCTAGCTCAATGCCTTACAATAGGCTACCCATTCTAGCTAGACTAGCTGTGTGTGCCTACCGTTTGAATGGTTGTGTGTGGTTTCGTTGTGTGTTTGGAGAAGGCTAACATCTAAGCTAATTAACGCATAGCCCAGTGGTTCCCAACCTTTTTCTTAAGGGACCCATGTTTTTACTATTGTAAGCTTTGGTGACCCAACCACGCGAGCGCCCGCACGAGACGGAGTCACAAGATGCCCTCCATTTCCTGCGAAAACTTATTTTAGTTATTTTATTCCTCAATTCGTCTTTGGTCAAATATAGAATAAATGTTTAATGTAGCACTTACAATTTGTTGCGTCTATGCATTTATTAGTTAAATGCTTTGTCTTTTATTCAACATGGGCTATATATATTTAAAACGAAACCCCTTAAAATCAAGAGAGCTCCGC
>NC_085875.1:44134769-44144769 GCF_034702125.1 Engraulis encrasicolus | reverse complement strand
GTAAAAAAGTAACAATCCTATCCTGAAAACTAATATGCAAGTGTTATGATTTCAAATTAACATTACACCTGGCTCAATGTCAGTATTGGGAAAATTCCGATACTTTGGGAAAAATTCGATCCGATCCGATATCTGAATTATGTTGATATCTGAACCCGATACAGATACACCGATACGATATCCCATCCCTAGTATGTGTGTGTGTGTGCGCGCGTGTGTTACATGTGTATGTGTGTAGATAGTGACTTGCGAGGAGGACAAAGAATGCTGACTACCTTAATCTGTGTCAGAACCACATCCTGAATGAATGGGCGTCTGTGGATCAGTGTGTGCAGACACAATGCATGTAGGCGTGATCATCTGTGTCCTTCCAGGTGGGGATGCGTGTGTGTGTGTGTCTGTGTCTGTGTGTGTGTGCAGGACTGCTGACAGCTTTGGCTGGGCCCAGGACAAAGTCATCTGAAAGGGGCCCCTACCCAGTACATACAATACCCAATACATACGTACAAGTACCCAGTACATACATACCCAATTCTGGGGGCCCTATCTCCCTGGGCCCGGGACAACATACCCCTTTGTCCCCCCTTGTTGGTGTACCTGTGTGTGTGTGTGTGTGTGTGTGTGTGTGTGTGTGTGTGTGTGTGTGTGTGTGTGTGTGTGTGTGTGTGTGTGTGTGTGTGTGTGTGTGTGTGTGTGTGTGTGTGCTTGAGATAGGAGTCGATAAGCTTCAGGAGTGCAGATTACACTGCTTTCAGATATGTGAAAGCTCAAGCTGTCAGAAAGAAAAGTGAAAGTTGTCTAGTATAATGCACACACACACACACACACACACACACACACACACACACACACACCATCTATCTGTCAAATCCTTGACACTATGCATTATTTACAACGTTTGCTCTTAAAATCACACACACACACACACACGCACACACACACACACACCCACACACACACACACACACACACACACACACACACACACACACACACCAAGGTGCACCACCCAGGTGGGAAAAGATGATTGAGAGAGGTCTTATTACCTCTTCCGCCCTTGATTTTCGCACGTCAAACTGTTGAACAAAACATTATTTATGTGTCATCTCTGTAAAAGTAGTTAAATTAGCTGAGATATTTGCCATAGAATAGCACTATGGTCACCAACACAATTTACTGGAGCGTTATGCAATCAAATTAATTGTACTTTCTTGTTTTTACTTACCTGCCAGCAACCAACCAATATCACACCTCCCAAACCCCCAACACACACACACACACACACACACACAGTCAATTTGTAATTGCAATCAACCAATATCACACCTCTCAACCCCCAACACACACACACACACACACACACACACACACACACACACACACACACACACTTTTCCAGTTTCCAGTTTGCAGCCCCACATTGCTCACCCCTCCATGATCCGTTCACCCATCCATCATTGCATCTCTTCACCCGTTCATGCGTCCATCTGCCAAGGCCATCCGTCTTCTTAAGAGCCCCGGCAGAGGTAAAAAGCACCTTGTGAAGTGTCCCCCGGGCCAACGGCTCTGGTGGCTGTCATTTATGATGTTGTCACATGCAGGCCACACTTGCCTGCTCTCTGCGTCGTCGGTGACTTGTAGACACAACACCGAAAAAAAAAAACACCAAAGGGATTTGAACCATGTGGGATACTGTACAGTGTAGGCTATATTCATGCTACAGTAATGTGTTTGTGTTGACAGGTCAAACGGTTCAAGTCAACACAAATGCCTGTAGGTAGTGCTTTATCCTAACCGAGATGCACACACAGTATGCGTTTCACCATGCAAGACCAGAGGTTGTGTGTAAAGGACAAGACCTGAATCTATGGGCTACTAACCAAAGACATGGATATTTTCAGTGGGAGTCACTGATCTTGTACCATAGTTTCTCTACTATGTTTGCTTCATGCAAGCTCCAGCGAGGAGCACCTTGAAAGGCTTGGGGAAGGCACACCAGTAATATGCACATGAAATAGGAAAAAAGTATATAAAAAATATAAATATAATAATATAAAAATATAAAAAATATAAATATAATAATATAAAAATATAAAAAATAAGTGTCTCTTACTGTAAGGTGTTATACGTTTGATTCTAGCCAAAGTTGAGCTATTGTGCAGTGGTCTTCCTCCTACTATGGAAACTTTATTAGACACAACCATTTGAATTTTTCGCTGTTTTCATGGCCATACCATGGTGAATTATATGAAACAATAATGACAGCATGGCACCAACAACATGTGTCTATATTCATATTTGACATGTGGGCTACAACTTAGCCTACTGCTCCCCAGCAGACTGAACACAGGATCACGAGCACTGTGCACAAGTATCCACCTGCCAAGTAGCAACAAATTCACAACCACGCGTAGACATCAGGATTGAAACAGCTAGTTAGCCTGTCGGGGATTTCATGCTTGCTGCTTCACAGCACGAGTGTTAGCCCCAGTCTAATGAACGTTATTATCACAATGCTAGTGGCTAACATGAGTGCACAGCCACACACAGAGGTGTCCAATAACAGCTCCAGCTTGCACACTGAATTAAATACCCAGGGAAGGCTTGGGACTCATTGGATTTTTTAACGATCTTTGAATTTATATTCCATTATTTAATATCACTATGCAGTAGCATCATGTCGTTACACATGTAGAGATATAAAATGAGTAGAGAGAGTCATACACGTTCTATATATATACAACACAGGTATTACAGGTAGATAACAGCATTTTAAAGACATTCACTGTGTCATTTATTGTATGTGTGTATGGTTTGTCTGTGTCTGTTGTTTTAGTTATTTATTGCTGTTTTGTATTCAGTGTTTTAGTGGGCCTATTGTTCTTTATACTGTTTAATATTGTTTTAAAGCACTGGGAGCTTTGTTGTACCTGTACAATGACAATAAAGGCATTCAGTCAGTCATTGGATTTGGGTACTGGATCTACGTGCTGAAATAATTACATGTTGATAGTTGTCACAAAGATTATTTCCATGGAAAAATACAGTAAATAGTGTCATAAGGTCCTGATTTCGTATACTCTGCCTAGCGCATCACATGGGTCATCCATCCTATCACGCCCTCCAGGAATCACGCTTGAGTGGAGTTTTAAGTTACTGATGGGTGATGACTTTATTTCTTTACTTCATGTTCATCTTTCGTTCAGCTTTCATCCACCGTCAAACTGACAGTACAAAAACAAAACACAAAACCAAGTAAGAAAATCATAAACTCAGAGACACAATACAACAGAAATAAAACACGACAAAGACAAAATAAACAAACATACCTCGCTGGCTGCATATACATCAAGAGGGCATGAGACTTCAACTTCATGAGAGCATTTTGAGCGTCAAATAATTCAAACTAGCCCGCGGCTTGTAGCGAGGCCGCAGGGGCGGAGTGGGAAGACTTTTCCCACCGGGAGAATTTTCCCCTTAGCGGCCCTTTTTACACCCCCCCCGACCACCACCAAAAAACAAACAAACAAAAGAACAACGCGAACAACATTGTAGCCTACACTTGATGAAATACAGCCATCATCACAGTCCATACCATTCACCATAGAACATTGCAGGTTAGGCTACATCACGCTACTGTTCCATGAAAATGTGCACTCCACTGTCATTTTGACAGTTTGTAGGCCTATTGAAATATCGTTTAAGGAAGACAGGATGAGCACGGGCACAAAGTTTTGAGTGTGGGGATTTTTAGAAGAGTAGGCTATAGATTACAAAAAGTCTGTCTACATTGTGCAATAAACCCACCATGCAGCAACTAAGTCAAACCTAGGCTACTTCAAAGCACAACCATAAGTCAACAAAATTAATAACCAAACGGTGTAGGCCTACCTTAAAACGCTGTCTTCGTCGCAGCAAATGTCTTTGTTTCTTGCAATTACATTTTAATCCACAGTCATGTGGAAATCGGAAAATAAATCACAACTTACTAATATTTCCATCCCTTGGTAACCAATCTAAATATCACAGGTTCTTGAAATACTGAAAACGAAACTATGTTTCTAAGATCTAGTAAACTTCCGCGATCTACGGTGTATGAACATTATCAGTAGAGAAGGGGTGTGGCCAATTTACTGTTTGACACCGTCACTGAGGTATTGCGGTTGGGTAGGCGCTATATATACTGGTGAGTCACAGTCTTTTCAATGATTAGAGGTGAAATGTAGTTAGTTGGCCGTCTCAATAGTGCATCTAAAACTTTACGACTGGCTGAAGCCATAATGCGGCCGCTGTAATAAATTTCGCGGCCGCGGCCCACCGGGACAAGTCCCCGATCTCCCGATAGCCGTGAGCATAATCAAGTCCATTCACACGTAGCCGAGTGGTACGGCGCTTAAAGGGCAATTCCGGCCAGTTTGGATTCATATCCCATCTTGGGTGGACCCAGGGAAAAGGATGAAAGGGGAAATCGCGAGAAATTTTCATGCGTGCTGCGCAAAGTTGTTCAATTGCGCTGTTTTCGGTTAATTCACTTCTCTGTCACTGAACGCAGTTTAGTGACGTCACGGTGTCACATGACTCCTGGAAGGAATAATTCTTTATCTGTAACAAATATTCTGGTTCGAAAAAGATAACCATGGCCACCAAACTCTTCAATTGAACCACCCCAACGGAGGATCCATCTCAAAATATCAAACAGTATATTACGACAACGCCTCTCTCTCTCTCGCTTCTGTATAATAACTGGATGAGCGAATGTGCGTTCCTTCCAGGAGTCATGTGACACCGTGACGTCACTAAACTGCGTTCAGTGACAGAGAAGTGAATCTGCGAGACAATAACAACACAGGACATGGAAACGTGTGAATATGTTTCTTGTGGCTCGTCTTTGGTGGACAAAAATAAAATGGATTACTATGAAGTATCACTTTGGCGAACCATTTTGCGGACGTAGTTGGAAGGCGGAAGCTGAAAGAGGTAGCTGCGCCACTTTTGAAAACTCCTGTTGTATCGTATCTGTGCTACCTAATGGAACTGTGAACCACTAGATCGACTTGTATGGACCCACACACCACAGCCAAAGCGTTCAAAAGGGTTTTAATGCACGCTAGGAGCTTTAAAACAGGTCAAATACCTGCCCGACGGGCCAGGGTTTAACCGAAAACAGCGCAATTGAACAACTTTGCGCAGCACGCATGAACATTTCTCGCGGTTTCCCCTTTCATCCTTTTCCCTGGGTCCACCCAAGATGGGATATGAATCCAAACTGGCCGGAATTGCCCTTTAATAGTTTCCGTGTGAAACAGGTGACATCAGCTGACATGACCCAGTGACGTAAGCCAACGTACATAAACAAAAACATTCTTGGACATAAAGACAAGTGTAATATAAAGACATGAAATGACAAACACAAAAATAACAAAAGGAAATAAGTACAACACTTACGCATCCATTTCCCTTTGAATGTAACATGTCTTGGCATTACAGTAACATTTACGTAGAAATCATGTTTTTTTCCATATCCAATTCTCACAGCTGAACCAAACGGAAAGCACTCCCTGTCCCCAGCCAGTTCCTGTCCTGGGTGGAGGAATGGATGGATGGATGGACCCTGTGAGTCTTTCCTCACACTGCCTGTCCCAAAAAGGGACAGACATTTAATGAACTGCTGGGAAGGCAACAGAGCATGACAGAGAGATGGAAAGAAGGGAGGATAGGAGAGCAGAGGAGAGGAGATGAGATGAGATGAGATAGTGAGAAACAGACTGAGAGCAAAGAAGGGAAGGAAAGAGAGGAAAAGGAAGGAAAGACAGGGAGAACAATTGCCAACGAGAGAGAGAGAGAGAGAGAGAGAGAGAGAGAGAGAGAGAGAGAGAGAGAGAGAGAGAGAGAGAGAGAGAGAGAGAGAGACGTGCCGATGGACAGGAGCTCTGGTGTGCCAGACGTGTTGATGTCTCCTCTCCGACAGCCAGGCACTCGCCTCCCTGTGCAGTCAAAACAAGCTGCAGCTCTGGAGGAGGAGAATGAGGGGGAGGAGGAGGAGGGGGAGGAAGAGGGGGGCAACGGCGAGGGTGGATGGGGATAGGGAGGATGGGAGAGGGGTGGGTGAGAGGATGAGAAGCAGGAGGATGGGAGGATGGGTGGGAGGGAAAACAGGGGCTAGAGAGGCAGAGAGAGAGAGAGAGGGAGAGAGATAGAGGGAGGGAGATGGAGGGGAAAAGAGAGAGGGAAGGGGAAGGCAGCTAATTAATGTGCAGGAGCACGGCTCAGCCGAGGATGGGGGGAGAGAAGAGAGAGCTGGAAGAGGAGAGGGAGGGAGGATTTCACGCCAACCCTGTCTCCCCCTCACACACCCTCCCTTCTCCTCACACACACACACACTCACAAATACACACACACACACACACACACAAACACACATCCATACACACACACACACACACACACACACACACACACACACACCCAAACACACACACACACACACACACACACACACACACACACACACACACACACACACACACACACACACACACCAAAACTACCACCATTACCACCACCCCTTTCCCCAGCAGTAGCCAGTCATCTCTCTGTGTTTTGCCCTATGTTTGGATGTCGGGGTGGGCTTGCCTCCCCCTCCTCTTCTCTCTTCTCCTCCCCCTCCATCCCTCCACCCCCAATACCCTCTCTCAGCAGGGCTGCACTGGGCAGTGGTGCCAAGAAAATAGGGCTGTGTGTGTGTGTGTGTGTGTGTGTGTGTGTGTGTGTGTGTGTGTGTGTGTGTGTGTGTGTGTGTGTGTGTGTGTGTGTGTGTGTAAAAGAGAGAGTCAGTCAGCCTGTGTATGTGTGTATGGGTGATTGAATGTGTGTGTGTGTGTGTGTGTGTGTGTGTGTGTGTGTGTGTGTGTGTGTGTGTGTGTGTGTGTGTGTGTGTGTGTGTGTGTGTGTGTGTGTGTAAAAGAGAGAGTCAGTCAGCCTGTGTATGTGTGTATGGGTGATTGAATGTGTGTGTGTGTGTGTGTGTGTGTGTGTGTGTGTGTGTGTGTGTGTGTGTGTGTGTGTGTGTGTGTGTGTGTGTGTGTGTGTGTGTGTGTGTGTGTACAAGAAGGAAGAGGAGGGTAGATGAGAAAAGGGGGGCTGGTGGCTTGTGCACGGCTCGTGTGTCCGCTCCGTGGTGTGTGTGTGTGTGTGTGTGTGTGTGTGTGCGTGTGTTTGTGTGCGTGCATGTGCGTGCGTGTGTGTGTGCATGCATGCGTGCGTGCATGTGTGCGTGTGTGTCTGTACAAGGATGAAGAGGAGGGTAGATGAGGAAAGGGTGGCTTGTGCTCGGCTTGTGCTCGGCTTGTGCGTCCGTTCCGTGGTGTGTGTGTGTGTGTGTGTGTGTGTGTGTGTGTGTGTGTGTGTGTGTGTGTGTGTGTGTGTGTGTGTGTGTGTGGTGTGGTGGACGTGATTGATGTGCTGCTGGCTTCAGCCACCCGCTGCAGCCTGGGGACCAGAAGGAGGCCTGGAGAACTCAGATTAGCCCCCACACCACATCGCACCCGCACCGCACCACATCACATCGCATTGCCAGAGGCGGACTTTACATGAGGCAAACCTAGGCAATTGCCAAGGGCCCCGACCAAATCTGCCCTCCATAGGGGCCCCAACTGTCACACCAGTCGCGATAAACACACCAAAAAATGTAGGCCTGATCTTAATTTGTCACTTATGTAAAGTAATCGAAGATATATACGAGATAAAATACTAAAATGGTAACCTCTCTCCTTCCATGCCAATTGGTTATGTGTTTAAAAAATGACTTTTGAGGGCTCCAAGTTTATATTTCGCCATGAGACCCCAAAATGGCTAAATCCGCCCCTGCACATTGCATGCCCAGGCAGAGAGGAGCGAGGCAAGAGGCATGCTGCTGCTACTGCTGCGGCGGCTGCTACTGCAGTGAGGGGGAGAGAGGAAACACACAAATACACATAAATGGACACATTGAAACACACACACACACACACACACACACACAATAAATACACATACCCAGACACACAAACTGGCACAAAGTCACATACACAAACACATGCACAGGCACACACACACACACACACACACACACACACACACACACACACACACACACACACACACACACACACACACACACACACACACACACTCACTAACAGGCACAGAAGGGGAAGGCGATAAAGACAGCCACCAAGGACAGGACAGGGCACAGTGGGGGATGGAGATGTGGAGGCCAGGGCTGTGTACTGTAGCTGCTGATGCCAGTGGTGAGTGCTGCTGCTTGGGATGCAAGAGTGCAAAAGGTCACGCTCTTTAGGGAGCCGTTAGAGCCTAATTAGAGCTGGTCACACACTGAACTGGCCACTCTGGACTGGGGACAGTCACATGGGTACACACTCTCAGACACACGTACGCACACACACAAGTATGCATGCACGCACGCACACACACAAACACAACAACTGAGACAAAAACACATGATATCACACATACACACACACACAATAACTAAGACAGGCATATGATATGGGACACACACACACACACACACACACACACACACACACACACACACACACACACACACACACACACACACATTGATGCTTCTAAAACCTCAAAATGTCAAGTACATGCCCTCCTCTCGTGATGAAACATGCCCATTACAGGATTCCAGGCGTAGAAAAGGTTAATGTGATTTGCTCGACAGTATCCGCTGCGGTGTACTTTTGCAATCATCCATAATTTAAAAACACACACACATTTTTCTACTCTGAGATACCATGGACATGCAACTCCACTTCCACACTTACTTCCTTCAGCATATTCCCCGACCAGACCAAACTATGATATATCCTTTATTTGTCAAAAAACTCAGGTGACACACAACACAGCAAAAATTCTACCTTGATGAATGATTCAGCCCTCCTAGATAACAAGTTATTCAGTCAGTTCCATCAATCAGTGTATGACAAACAGACTTTATTTTCATCTGCCTTGGATTAACTTTAGGGATGATATGAGACATAATCATATGTATTTTTACGTATATGCCATCCTTTTGGAAAATACTAGGCATGCATTTTTTCTCTCTTATTCTCAAGCAAGGGCAGTCATGGGTGAGCGGTTAGGGCGTCAGACTTGCATCCCAGAGGTTGCCGGTTCGACTCCCGACCCGCCAGGTTGGTGGGGGGAGTAATCAACCAGTGCTCTCCCCCATCCTCCTCCATGACTGAGGTACCCTGAGCATGGTACCGTCCCACCGCACTGCTCCCCATGGGGCGCCACTGAGGGCTGCCCCCTTGCACGGGTGAGGTATAAATGCAATTTCGTTGTGTGCAGTGTGCAGTGTTCACTTGTGTGCTGTGGAGTGCTGTGTCACAATGACAATGAGAGTTGGAGTTTCCCAATGGGCTTTCACTTTCACATTGAATGACAAATGAGTCCAAAATAAATGCTTGATTAATTGATGATTTAAGTATTGATTGATGTTATTCACATGAACCACTGTTCGCTAACAGTGGGGTTCCCATTACCTTTTTTTTTTTTTTACAAGAATTACAACATCACAAGTGCATTCGTTGTGTATACATTGAATGAAAAATTAGTCCATCATTGTGATTGGTTGATTGATGTTATTCACATGAACTACTGTCCACTAACAGTGGGGTTCCCATTACCTTTTTTTTTTAAGAATTCGTTGTGAATTCGTTGCCTGGCAGCATATTTTCCAGGAAGAGTACTTATCACACAGGAAATAAGCTTGAGTCATGCTTAAATTGGCAGTTATTGTGTTTAATTGTTCACTGACAGTTCTACAATGCTACGAACATTGTCGGTAGGAGGAGGAGTTTGTTTGATTGAGGAAATAAGACACAAATGGACTCCAACCATTACTTCCCTGTAGTCTCCAATAAAAGATAACACACCACTGGCTCCAAGGACCACTTCTTCTCCACCACCACCACCACCAGTGGTA
>NC_085875.1:44122269-44127269 GCF_034702125.1 Engraulis encrasicolus | reverse complement strand
CTCAGTCAGAGTGACATGGTGAGGTTGCTTTGCGTTGTGTTGCGTTACGTTACGTTACGTACGGTACGTTGCGTACGGTACGTTGCGTACGGTACGTTGCATACTTTACGTTGCATATGTTACGTTACGTACGGTATGTTGCGAATGGTACGTTGCGTACGGTACGTTGCGTACGGTACGTTGCATACGGTACGTTGCATACGTTACGTTGCGTTAGTTTATGTTGTGTTGCTTTACGTTGCGTTGTGTTGTGTTGTGTTGCATTGCATTGTGCTGTGTTGCATTGTGCTGCGTAGCCATGCGCTGTGTTGCGTTGCGTTGTGCTGCGTTGTGTTGTGCTGCATTGCGTTGCGTTGCGCTGCGCTGCGCTGCGATGCGCTGCGCTGTGTTGCGTTGCGTTGTGCTGCGTTGCGTTGTGCTGCGTTGTGTTGTGCTGCATTGCGTTGCGCTGCATTTCGTTGTGTTGTGTTGTGTTGTGCATAAATGTGTGATTTTCAATCACTAAAACGTCAATGGGTCATATCTCTCCAAAGCATTCACAGATAATTAAATATTATGCTAACAGTCTAATGACAGACATTGACAAGAAGGGAAAACGTTAAAGTGGAAATCCGTTCTCTGTCCAGACATCTAACTTTCTCATTGGGTTGGGGCGTTGGTTTGGCCCGCAGCCTCACTTGCTCTACATAATTTGGCCCTTGAAGAAAAATAATTGGAGACCACTGGCCTATAGTATGTGCTATATGCATGCTGTGATATTGTCCTTGCTTAAATTTTAGCCTTACCCAGGGTGGCATGGTGTTATACTGTGTTGTGTTGTGTTGCATTGCTGTGTTACTGTCTTCACTGAGCAAATAGGACTAACTTGATTTTTAATCCCAGTCAGGGTGGCATGGTGAGGTTATGTTGTGCTGTGTCCTGCCGTGTTGGTGGGAGATTTTAAATAGGCTATGCATACTCTGCGTTGGCTTTGCACAGGGAATTAGGCTATTTTTATCGGCACAGTCAGGGACTTGAAGTAATGTCCAAACCTATTTCATGGAATTTCTGTGAAGCCCACTGAAACCCTGAGAAAAAACATTTCAGACATGTTTGGAGAGTTGGTGAACACGCACACTGGAAAGACAGTTTGGAGATATGGCAAGATTTAAGAAAAGAAACTTGATAAGGGGGACAGAGATGTTACTGTTGTTGTCCAGATGTGCACAGTAGCTTTTGCAGTGGTAATACAACACTTACTGAGTTGAACCAACTCAATACATGTGAAAATGTCAAACTCAGGATAGTTTACAGTGTTTTCTGTGAGTGGAGGTCAATCAAAGCAAACCTCTGCTGCTACTGGTCACATCACGAGACACTTCCTACATTGTTGGTAGTTGTCGGGCCAGTGGACATCAGGAGATGTGTCTACAGTGTGTAGTGTGATCCTCACTTTAGGTCTGTGCTGTATATTTCCTCACACGACTGTGAAATTTGTCATAATATCTCAGTAGAACTCAAAGATGCCTGACAAAAAATACAAATGCAAGCATTCCGTACAAACACATGTACACCCCCCACACACCTCTCTCTCTCTCTCTCTCTCTCTCTCTCTCTCTCTCTCTCTCTCTCTCTCTCTCTCTCTCTCTCTCTCTCTCTCTCTCTCACACACACACACTCACACAAACACACACACACACCAACAAAGACACACACACACACACACACACACACACACACACACACACACACACACACACACACACACACACACACACACACACACACACACACACACACACACACGCACACACACTGTTTGCAGTTTGATATCCAAGGAGAACAAAGGCAATGGGAGATGGAGCACAATGAAGGAAAAAAGCAAACAAACAGAAATGACAAACTGAACGAAAAAAAAAAAAAAAAACTCTGGGCCGTCATTTTCAGAAAGGGGGGCCCAATATGTGGTCTACTACACCATCTCTGTGTCTGTTTGTTTGTTTGTTTGTTTGTGTGCCTCGATGCAGCTGGGTAAACAAACAGCATTTTTTCCCCCGACAAGCTCTCAGTGCTGGCCAATTAAAGCGTGTGATCATCTAGAACGGCAAAATGGATGGTTGTGGTCAGAGCGGTGCAGTGGAGCGGTCGCCAATAGAAATGGGGCAGGGTAAGGGGTAGGGGGGCTGAGGAGATGTGTGTACATGTAGTATGTGAAGGCATTCCCCTATTCCCTCTTGATTCACTTCAGGTGGCAATGCGGTTTACAGTGTCCCTTCTTGGTTGTAGAGATCAGATGTATGCCTCTTTAAAGGAATCCATATATAAGTTTTTTTTAATCCGTTCTATAAAGCCATTCAAAAGACTCATTTCAATCTTTTTTAAAATATATGTATTTATTCAATGTAGAGAATATAGTATTTTTGAAACCACCATTAGCTGATTTTGTCTGAACAAGAACCACTGTTCTGGAGGCTGTCCCAAAGGATCTGTTCATTCATGATTGATCATCACAACACTCTTTGTTTGCTTCAGTGTCCACCTGAATAAAATTAATTCTAAGATCAGTCTGCTGTGTGCTTATACTAGTGAGGCAACCCCTGAGAAAGGAATGCTATTCTCTCTTTGCTATTGGCTTGTCTGATCAGGGGTGCAATTTTCTTGAAACCATAGTTGCTAACTACGTTAGCTAATTTATTTTTTGCAATGAAATTTCCCATTAGCAACTACCAAAGTTGCTAACTGGCTAACAACTTCGCTTTCGAGAAACGCACCCCAGCATTGATTGTACACTCACTGCCCATTTAGCCTTATCACAGAGGATGAGAATGATGACCTTGGTTGGTAGTGAATGTAATATAGACCAGTGGTTTTCAAAGTGTGGGCCGTGAGGAGGTGTGAGGGGGGGCCCTGGCAGAAAAGTAGTGAGACAAATTAAATAATTGAGTAAATTGGAAAACTTTGGTAAACCCACTACTCAACAAGGATCTGAAAATGTCCATTTGCTGCAGCAACAAGGAAATATTTTACTTGAAACAATGAAGCTATTGAAAGTCGAATAATGCAAATGGTATCCAGATGTGAGCATATCATGCACTGAGTTGACTTGACTTGACTTAATTAGTCCCCCGCCATGGAGAAATAAGTTTGCAGGATGACCATGCATGCAACATTGTGGTAAGACAGTGACATGAATTAGTAGAACGGTGACACTAATATGTATGCCTCCTGAACATCAAGTTCCAATGCTACTTGTACATTGCCCGTACGTACACGTTGTGCCTGTGGCTCATAATAGCATTCCCTTGTTTGTAAAAATGAGATGAGAGAGCTGTGCATTGCCTTTACTATATCCATGCACACCGCTAATAAAAGCTGATTCTGATTCCGATCCAGCCTTATCCAGATAGCACTACCCACCCACCTCCCCTGCTGCTGTCTGGGCCTTCACATCATTACAGCTCCGAGCCTCCCGTGGAGCGGCCTAGCGGAGAGTTAGCAATATAGCAATATGGCAAGCTCGATTATATGCCTGAAGTTTAAAGTTTTTTGTTCTCCCGTCCGTCAACATGTATACTTTTCTCCCCAATAACCCCTAAAACTGCCTTCAATGTCGTAGATCTGAAGCGGAATTTTCAAACCAATTATTATGTGTATCAAGTCTGCTTTAGCACTCAGACAACATTGGGAATTGTAGGCTATAGGGGTTTTTCGAGAAATGAGACGGAGAAGAAAGAGAATTTTTGAGAGATTGTTGAACATAAAGGAACATGCACACACATGCATGCAGCGACATACACACACACATGCACGCGGCAACACACACACACACACACACACACACACACACACACACACACACACACACACACACACACACACACACACACACACACACACACACACACACACACACACACACTTTCTCTCTGTCTCCTCTCTCTCTCTGTCTGTCTGTCTGTCTGTCTCTCTCTCTCTCTCTCTCTCTCTCTCTCTCTCTCTCTCTCTCTCTCTCTCTCTCTCTCTCTCTCACACACACACACACACAACACACACACACACACACACACACACACACACACACACACACACTCAGCAGGCAGCATTGGCCTCTGACTCTCAGCAGTAGCTGCTGTCTGCCCAGCAAACCTCCATTGAACCCACAGCTGGAGCCGACTGAGCACAAGGGCAGCCAAAGTCAGAGCCTCTCCCACTCACCAGCAGGCGCTGAGCGGGCAAGCCGAGACCACAGCCAGACACACACTCACGCACAGCCATGCATAGATGCATTCACGCAGGTGCGCTCACTCTTGCACACACACGTAGGCACACTATCGTGTGCACACATACACACACACACACCTCGCACACACACATGCACACACACATGCACACTCTTGTGTGCACACATACACACAAATAAACATATGCACGCATGCACACACACACACACACACACACACACACACACACACACACACACACACACACACACACACATACACACACACACACACACACACACACACACACTGACCTACTCAGCTGCTCCCACCATGCCCAAATGCATAGGCACATGCGGCAATGCAAATGGAAGCACATCAATGCTCCCATGCATGCATATGTGAGCACATTTTTAGCATACATAAATAAAATCATCAGAATATTTCTATTTTTCACTCTCTTTCCTCACAGAGAGAGACAAATAGGAAAAGGAAAAGCAAGAGAGACAAAAGCAGAGAGAGTGAAAGAGAGAGAGAGAGAGAGAGAGAGAGAGAGAGAGAGAGAGAGAGAGAGAGAGAGAGAGAGAGAGAGAGAGAGAGAGAGATGAAGACACACAAAAAACACACAACATACAAACCAAACCTGTCGCAATAAGCAGATTTTTGTTTGCTCTACGGTTTGGTAAGTGGTTGGATGTGTGCGTGTATGTGTATGTGTGTGTGTGCGCATGTGTGTGTGCGCATGTGTGTGTGCGTCTGTGTGTGTGTGTGTGTGTGTGTGCGCGTGCGTGCGTGCCTCCC
>NC_085875.1:44109769-44114769 GCF_034702125.1 Engraulis encrasicolus | reverse complement strand
ATGTCCTTGTCCCTGTGAGCAGTTGCTGTAGCCTGCATTATGTTGTTTCCTAAACTCAGAGATTGTGCCTTGGCTACTGCAGAGTGGGAAAATAAACTAGTATTTTACACGAAAATAATGCTTTCCTTTTATTATTAACTGTGTGTGCGTGTGCGTGTGTGCGTGTGTGTGTGTGTGTGTGTGTGTGTGTGTTTAAATTTAAAATTAACTAAATCTAATTAACTAAATGCAAATAGTGATTGGTGTATTAGTAAAGTAGAGTAGAGTATTAGTTGAATTTTGTAATAGTATATACTGCTTCAATTTACCCTCGTCAACAATTGAAGTCTGAATACAAAGCCTGTATGTCCTATTAGAGGAATAAAGTTAAGGAGGAGAATTTCGCATAGGATGCATAGGAACACATGCAGAGGATTGTGAGTTCATGATCATTAGCAATCAAACAGTGTGCTGACCAGAAGTCAGCCCACAATTTTTCTGAAGCAAGCAAAGGGGAGCACAGTACTGTAGTGGCAGAGACAGGGCTGGACTGGGGAAAAAAAATCAGGCCTTGGTTTTCCAGCCAAGACTGGTCCGCCAGAGACAATGAAGCCTGTGATTTATTGATAACACTACATTGAAGGGAGGAACAGGCCAATATCATCAACACTCCACCTGGTAAATGCCCTGCAAGCCTTATGGCCAGTCCAGTCATGTTGGTCGCCTGCTGAAACCTACTCTGTGCCACATTACGCTACAAACAGTAAAACAAATGCAATGTTCATTCAGAGAGTTGATTCAACATCTTGTAGAGTATTTCCTGCCAGAGAGTACTCTCAAAGTGTTGAATTAACACTGCATTATTTTTTTTTACCTTGCACTGCTCTGCTCTGCACTACTCTCCGCTGCACTCTTAAGCCCTAGCTGCCTCATGAGGTGAATTCAGTGGTGCGCACAGCACAGCACAGCACAGCACAGTGTGGCACAGCACAGCACAGCACAGTGTGGCACAGCATAGCACAGCACAGCACAGCACAGCACCGCATAGCACAGCACAGTGTGGCACAGTGTGGCACAGCACAGCGCAGCACAGCGCAGCACAGCACCGCATAGCACAGCACAGCACAGCACAGCACCGCATAGCACAGCACAGCACAGCACAGCACAGCACAGCACAGCACAGCACAGCACGGCACGGCACAGTGTGGCACAGCACAGCACAGCACAGCACAGCACAGCACAGCACAGTGTGGCACAGCACAGCGCAGCACAGCACAGTACTGCAGCACAGCACAGCACAGCACAGCACAGCACAGCACAGCACAGTACTGCAGCACAGCACAGCACAGCACAGCACAGCACAGCACAGCACAGTACTGCAGCACAGCACAGCGCTTCATCCTCCCCAAAGGTACCCACTGTCTGGCGACATCACAAGGGGGTTATCTGAGCGGATTTCAACTTGCCAACAGCTGCAATTAAAAGGAGGCCTCTCCTCTACCTTCCTCCTGCACCTCCACCTCCTCGTCTTCCTCCTTCCCTACTTCGTCTTCCTACTCCTCCTCCTCCCTCTTCTCCTCCTCCGCCTCTTCCTCTTCCTCTTCCTCCTTCTCCTCTTCTGCCTCCACCTTGATCTCCTAAAGTACACTTGTACATTTTTTTAAATGTTAGGATGCTGTGTGTGAATACTTTTGTTTGTAAATGGTGTCTCACTATATATACAGTGAGTCCAATAAGTATTTGATCCCTTGCTGATTTTGTTGGTTTGCCCACTAATAAAGACATGATCAGTCTTTAGTGTTAATGATAATATGTATTCTAATATGGAGAGACAGAATATCAAAAAGAAAATCCAGAAATGAACTCTAAAGAATATATAATAATTTATTTATATTTAATTGAGGGAAATAAGTATTTGATCCCCTGCCAACCATTAAGAGTTCTGATCCCGCAGATCAAATGGCACTTCCAATCAACTTGGTATCTGAATTGAACACACCTGTTAATAGTAACCTGCACAAAAGACACATTGAATCTGCAGAATCAGTCCATAGAATCAGTCAATCAATCAAACTAAACTCGCCAACATGGGACAGACCAAAAAGCTGTCAAAGGATGTCAGGGACAAGATTTTAGAACTCAACAAGGCTGAAATGGGCTCCTGGATATTAAAGAGCAAACTGTTGGTGCATTTCTTCCCAATTTTAGGACATACAAAAATGATCATCAATCATCAATCTGAGGAGTGTCTCTGGTTCCATACAAGATTTGACCTTGTGGGAATTTAATAACCAGAAAAAAGGAGATAAAGCACCTTAAAACTGTATGGGAGGAGCTAGGAAATGATCTCAAGGCAGCTGGGACCTCAATCACTAAGAAAACTATTGGAAACACTTAATACCACAGCGGATTAAAATCTTGCAGTGCATGTATGGTACCCCGGCTTCAGAAGGAACCTGTTCAGGCTCACCTGAGGTTTGCCAATGAACATCAAACTGGATTAGGATATGATTGGGAGGTGCTGGAATCAGATAACACCAAAATCAAACTGTTTGGCATTAACAGAACTCGATGTGTTTGGAGGAAGAGAAATGCTGCCTATGATCCCAAGAACAACACCTTCTCCAACATCATAAATGAAAGTGGTAACATTATGTTTTGAGGTTGTTTGTCTGGCCAAGACACAGGACAACTTCACATCGTAAAGGAATGGATGGAAGGAGACATGTAAACGTACAATGCTGCATGCCAACCTCTTTCCCACCACCACTAGACTGAAGGTGGGTCATGGATTGGCCTCCCAATATGATAATAATCCATAACATACAGCCCAAGAAACGAAGGAGTAGCTCAAGCCAGGGCCGGTTCTGGCTTATTTGGCGCCCTAGGCGAGTTTCAGTTAATCTGTTACATGATTAACTAGAATGGGCACTCGGTAGAGCGCAAACCTTCGCCTACGCCACTTATTTTTTTCTGGCCATCTTCAGAGTGTGGGGTGTAACATTCTCCAAATTTTGGTGTTAGTTTCATTTAAATCGGACCGGAATATGGTAATATTACATATTTGGCCCAGTCTTGACCTCTTATTCAATTCCGCATGCACATGTTGTTCTGGCATATAGTGCTTGGCAAAAAAAACGTTTTTGACCTTTTCGTGACCTTGACCTTGACCTTTGACCCAATCACTCCCAAAAAGTAATCGATTGTTCCTTGGGTCATGACCAATCATGCCAGTAAATTTCATAAAAATCGGCTGAATTTACGTTTTTGACCTTTTCGTGACATTTGACCTTTGACCCAATCACTCCCAAAAAGTAATCGATTGTTCCTTGGGTCATGACCAATCATCCCAGTAAATTTCATATAAATTGGCTCAATGTACGTTTTTGACCTTTTCGTGACCTTGACCTTTGACCTTTGACCCAATCACTCCCAAAAAGTAATTGATGGTTCCTTGGGTCATGACCAATCATCCCACTAAATTTCATAAAAATCGGCTCAATTTACGCTTTTGACCTTGACCTTGACCTTTGACCTCTGACCCAATCACTCCCAAAAACTAATCGATTGGTCCTTGGGTCATGACCAATTATCCCACCAAATTTCATAAAAATCGGCTCAGTTCTGTCTGAGTTATACGAAGTACAAACAAACATTTTGACCTTGACCTTTGACCTTTGACCCAATCACTCCCAAAAACTAATCGATTGTTCCTTGGGTCATGACCAATCATCCCACCAAATTTCATAAAAATCGGCTCAGTTCTGTCTGAGTTATACGAAGTACAAACAAACAAACAAACAAACAAACAAACAAACAAACAAACATATTAACAAATAAATAAATAAATAAATAAATAAATAAATAAATAAATACACAGCGGGCAAAACATAACCTTCGCCGACTTTGTCTTGGCGAAGGTAATGAAGGCCTATGTCATTCTGGTCTGGAAACAATGTTTTTTTAAGCTTACAACAAGCAGGTAATTCATTCAAGTGGATGGAAGGAGATATGGCAGCTAAAATTGTTTTAAACATGGCACCAGTCTTACTTTACATTGCTTGTCAACCTAAGCAAGTATTATGATGTCAGGTGGGTGTTAGTGAGTAGGCTACTAACAGCTACTTGATTTCATTGCTTGGCATACTTGGCTAATGTTAGCATGCTAACTAGCGATTTCTCAGATCAAAAGCAAAGCTCTTTTTCCCTCTAATTCCAAACAGTAGCCTCATAACTATTAGGCTTTCCATTATCACAAACGGTTGCTGATTAAATCCCATAGTTCCAAAACACCCTCTGCAACTCCTGCACCATACAATGACTGGTTTAATGAGAACATAACAATTCTCCACCCAGCAGAGCAACACGGTTACGTGGCGCTATTCCGACATGTCGCTATTCCGACATTGATGTCTATTGTCGGAATACCGGCACGAGTTATGCAATTTCTTTGGTTTGTGCTACGTTGCTCAGCTTTTACCAGTTTAGGGAGAGTGCATACAGTTACCCTAACCCTAACACTAACCCTGACCCTAACCCTAATCCTAACCCTAGCCCTACGGTATGTCGGCTGTCGGAATAGCGGTATGTCGGAATAGCGGTATGTCGGAATAGCGATTGCCCCCCGAGCAACACTGCTGTTGGCGCTTGCCCTCTCTGTCTCTCGAGTGAGTCTCCAAAATTCAAAACATATCGCACGCTGTCACTCGTCCCGCCCCCTTTCTCAGGACTGTCTGTTTATTGGTTCACAGACTTCCCAGAGACAGTTGAAAGCGATATTACTATTGGCTTAGGGGCGTTTTGCCGTGAGGAGCCCTTTCGCCACGCTTTGTTGATTGCGACTTCATAAAAAAAACCTCCATATCGCAAAATTACGCATCGGAGAGCGCCATTTCGGCGCTCCTTCTTCACATTGCGCTCTAGGCGACCGCCTAGCCGGCCTATGCTTAAAACCGGCCCTGGCTCAAGCAGAAGCATAGTAAGGTCATGAAGTGGCCTAGACAGTTTCCAAACATTAACCC
>NC_085875.1:44089769-44099769 GCF_034702125.1 Engraulis encrasicolus | reverse complement strand
GAACACAGCATACAAGTGAGGCAGATGTGCGTCGACCTTCACAGGTCAGGCAGAGGCTAAAAGAAGATTGCCACTCAACTGCAGCTGCCCATATCCACTGTGAGAGGAATAATTAAGAAGTTCAAAACAACTGGAACAGTGGTAAACAAGCCTGGACGAGGACCCAAGTTTATTTTGCCACCACGCACAGTGAGGAGGATGGTAAGAGAAATCAAAAGATCTCCAAAGCTCACTGTTACAGAATTACAACAAATGGTAGCATCCTGGGGTCACAAAGTCTCCAAATCAACCATCAGGCGCTGTCTACACGCCAACAAGCTGTTTGGGAGGCATGCACGGAGAAAACCTTTCCTCACTCACAATCATAAACGCAAGCGTCTGGAGTTCGCCAAGCGGTATTGGGGCTTCAACTGGGACCGTGTGCTTTGGTCAGATGAGACCAAGATTGAGCTTTTTGGCAACAAACACTCTAAGTGGGTCTGGCGTACCACGAAAGATGCGCATGCTGAAAAGCACCTCATACCCACTGTGAAGTATGGGGGTGGGTCAGTGATGCTGTGGGGCTGTTTCGCTTCCAAAGGCCCTGGGAACCTTGTTAGGGTGCATGGCATCATGAATGCTTTGAAATACCAGGACATTTTAAATCAAAATCTGTTGCCCTCTGCCCGAAAGCTGAAGCTGGGTCGTCACTGGGTCTTTCAGCAAGACAATGACCCTAAACATATGGCCAAATCTACACAGAAATGGTTCACCAGACACAAAATCAAGCTCCTCCCATGGCCATCTCAGTCCCCTGACCTCAACCCCATTGAGAACCTGTGGGGTGAGCTGAAGAGGAGAGTACAGAGGAGAGGACCCAGGTCTCTGGATGATTTAGAGAGATTCTGCAAAGAGGAATGGCTGAAGATCCCTCTTTCTGTCTTTTCCCATCTTGTGAAACATTATAGGAGAAGATTAGGTGCTGTTTTGTTGGCAAAAGGGGGTTGTACAAAATATTAACACCAGGGGTGCTAATAATTGTGACACACATTATTTGATGTCAAATAATTATTTCTTTATGTGGGATTTTTTCCCCACTGAATAAATGCACTTGTATTGAAGGTTGGATTTTTCTCTTTTTTCCATTAAGGTCCCATATTATTTAGAAAAAAAATAAAATAATTGGAAGCTAAAAAACACATCTCAACCAGGGGTGCCAATAATTATGGAGGGCACTGTATGTACAGTATGTATGTATGCTTCTGGAAACCTTAATATCCCCCTGGGATCAATACATGATAATCTAGACTACTCTAGCCCCTACCTAATACACACAATGTAATCAGGAACCCAATTCTGGGGCCCCTCTCTGAGTTGGGCCCAGTGCAACTAACCTCATTGTCCCCCACCGCTGCAGGCTTCCCTGGTGAAAGTATACTGGGCCAGCTGAGATAATGCACCTGCATGCATATTTATAGTCACGGCCGCGTCCCATCCGTACAACCTCCTCACCTCCTCAGGAGCGTAAGATGCGCTGGCTTTTAGTTGATTACTCACTACACCAAATCCCATTTGCCCAAGTGGGGGGGATGTATTAGGGAAAGGGGTAAGGAAGAGCAAAGAAGGAAGGGAAGTTGGAGTCATACCAAAAAGGAGTGATCTAATGGAGAAAGATACATTTAGAAATCAAGCAAATCAAATATACACACGTCGTTTGGGCGTCAAGCCAGTGGGACGCAGCCTTACGAGACCCAAAGGTTTAATTGATGTTGTTACAAGAGAGACTCTCTCTCTCTCTCTCTCTCTCTCTCTCTCTCTCTCTCTCTCTCTCTCTCTCTCTCTCTCTCTCTCTCTCTCTCTCTCTCTCTCTCTCTCTCTCTCTCTCTCTCTCTCTCTCTCTCTCTCTCTCTCTCTTTCTCTCTCTCTCACGTTCCTCCCAATAATGGAGTCCATTTTGATTCGTTTCTTGTTTCTTCTTCAAGCCTTTATTTAAACTTCAGGCACATCACATATTAGCTGTTACCAGAATGTCAATGACCTAGTCATAATATATGTTCCTAACACACTCTGTGTAACACCATAGCAGTGTAGCACTGTGGTAGCCTCCTAGTGACGCAACACCTTCACCGTTGCTTCTAGTCAGGCCAGGAGCAATTCAAATAACGTTTCTGTGCTCCGAAAAGCTCTGGAACTCCTCCCACTTTGTCGGGAAGCACACAACCAGTAGCAAACCAAGGGCGGTGGGTCAATCATGTCATTTGGGAAACGTTAATTGTTATGCTCTACGTCAGACCAAGGGTATTTCTCAAAACCTAGTCTGCACACAAGTGTGCTCAGTCTAATTAGTCACGCACAATGATTGGATACTCTTTGGTGAACTCTATGGAGTATCCAATCACTAGGCTATCCAATCACTAATTAGGCTGAGCACACTTGGAAGTGTGCAGACTAGGTTTTGAGAAATACCCCAAGTCTCGATGAGGCTAGCACTGTAGTACTTCATGGTATGGTAGCCTTTTCATTCCACGTTCCACTAGTGGTGGAGGAGCGGTGCGTGTTATACGGGGCCATGGTCACAATTGTGGTATGAAGGACCCTTTGGAGGATGATGCACACTGTGCAGGCCTGAAAGGCAGTGCAGTCTGAAAGGCCGAGCTTGCCCCTTAGAATGGAGTGGGGAAGGGCATTGCATTATGTCAGCATGTATTTGCAGAGGAGACCAATTAGACAAGGTCAAGAGTGCCTTTATCACCACCACCGCCTAGCCTCTTGCCACCTTCAGGGATGTCGACAGGGGAGGGGGACAAAAGGGTCTGTTGTCCCGGGCCCAGGGAGAAAGGGACCCCATAATTGGGTCCTCATTACATTATAATGTATTGCTTGGGGGGCCTTTTCAGATAACGTTGTCCCGGGCCCGGCAAAAGCTGTCAGCGGCCTCTTGCCACCATCACAAACTCCAGGCTGTGTCGTCTTCAGCAGAATGGGACGAGAGCCAAGGTGAGCAGGAGAGTAAGACCTTCCATCACCGGCCGTGAACTCAGAGCACCGCCTCTGCTAAATGGGCAAGACAAGGCAGGCGAAAGTGGGAGCCATAAGGGGAGGAGCAGGTACGCTGACGGGGGTGGGGACAAAGGTGTCAGTGGTCCTGGGCCCAGGAAAGGGCAGCGGGGATACAGAATTGGGTCCTATTTACACTGTATGTATTGGGGAGGGGGCCCGTTTACATGTCTTTGTCCATGGCCCTGCCAAAGCAGTCGGCAGCCCTGGGGAGGAGAGTGGTGTATTGGTGGGTGGATGGGCGGTGTAGATGGGTGTGTACAGTAGTATGGGGTGAGAGCATCCTCCGACTGACCCCTTTCACTGCAAGGTGCACCCCCTGGCCGGTGAGCACCTCTTCCCCACAGTCCGGCGGGAGCCGTTTGGAGTCGACCCACCAGGCCGGAATGGCGGCCCCTGGAAGACTAAGGGCCACATTAACCTCACGGTGGCCCTCACTCTCTACTCTCTCTCTTTCTCCCTCTCTCTCCCTCTCTCTCTCTCTCTCTCTCTCTCTCTCTCCCCTCCTGTCCTTGCCACCCTCGCTGGCCTTTCCTTCCTTCTCTCCCTCCTTCTCTCCCTCCTTACCTCTCCCTCCTTCCCTCCACATGGCAGCCAGCCAGAGCTCCATCAGATGACTCACTGGCCCCAGAGGTGGATGGAGTCCGCTGGGTGGGGGGGGCTGAGCCTGGCTGGGGGTACACAAGGGACCTCACCCCAATGGTCACCACCGTCCATCGGTGCATATCTGTCAGGATTAAGGTTGGGACAAAAACAGTGCAGACATAAGAGGTTGGAGAATATAATGTGTGAAAGCATATTCGTTCAAATACAAATAAGACTATTTTTATTTGTGGGGGGGAGACGGTTTTTTCTCATAAATCGGGAGGGGTGCATGTCCCCATCCCCCTGTCCTCCCCAGGATCTGCTGCACCCCTGCCACTGTCCCATCCTCCCTCCCTGAGTGACAGACACCACTCTCGCTAGTGGCACCTACTCACCCACTCACCATCACAGACCACCCTCCCTCCTTCCCTGATACTGGACTGTGCAATTTCGCTTGATGCAGTCGCCGTAAATACATTAGGGATGCAAATTCAATACTTGGAATAAGTGTCTGACCGGCTCTTTGTACGTAGAGCCTACATATGGTCGGTCCAGAGAGCGTTTTTTTCTGTTGTAATCTATGGAACCCACTCAGCATGATTAATCACACACTTGCTGAAGAACAGGATGCAATCAAGTCATATGACACCATAGACCACCTTCACCACCCAGCGTCCCACTCACCCATGCACTTCTCACTCCCACCCATACACTGCCACTACCACCACCCAGCGCCTCTGCACCCCACCACCACCCACCCATGCACTGCTACCAACAGCCAACATGCACTTCCACCACCACCACCACCTCCACCACACCCAGCATCTCAGCGCCCCCACTCCCACCACCCATGCACTGCTCCGAACAGCCACCATGCACCACCACCACCACCACCCAGCGTCTATTGGCAGACACTTGGTAAAGAACAGGATGCGCCTCCGCCCCTACCCAGCCTCCCACCGACCCAGGAGCATAGTGGCAAATTCGAGGCCCTATGGACAGCCAGCCAGCACCCCCCACCCCTATGCACACACACACTCAAATATGTACATACAGTATATTCAACTCTCTGTTGGGCCCCCAGTGGGGCCCTGGTGACTGTCCTACTTAAACACCCTATTACCACACCCCTGCAGCCCACCCACTGCTCTTAACAGCCACCATGCACTGCCACCACCACCACCACCCAGCATCTCAGACCGACACACTGGTAATATTGTGTGTGGTAGCCATGGGAGCGGTGTCTGGGTGGCTGGCTGGCTGGCTGGCTGGGTGGGTGGGTGGTGTGTAATTGATTGTGGAGTTGCGTATTCTCTTTTGTAATAATGGAAACATGATGAGGGATGCGAGGAGGACAGCACAGGGCCCCTCTCTTGTCTCCTGCCTCTCCATCTCTTCTCTACGTCTCCCACTGAAGCTTTCCAAGGACTTTATTGCTGTATAACAATACAACAAATGAATAATTATAATAATAATAAAAACTAATATCATGATTTGCTGCCACAATACAACAAATGAATTAAAGAGGGGGAGAAAAAAACGATAATCATTTTTTGCATAATAACAAGATGCCATCCCAGGAAACTGAACTGACAATGCTAATTACAATAAATAAAAAGACACCCGCTTAAAATTAATAAAACAATATTTTTGAGAGACACCACCAAATCCTTGCCAGCGCAACCATGGTATGCCAAGAAGGAGGAGAAGGACTTAATATGAGTAAAAGAATATCCAGCAGACTAGCCAGACCCTACGTAAGTCTGGAGGCTTGGCTGATTGTGCTTGCACACAATAACTGAGAGAGGAAGCGGCGGTAATGGCGGCATTAAATAGCAATCAGCATGGTGGCGGGGGATGGAGAGAACATGTATAGGCCCTTAAAGGGGAAAAAGAAAACCGTTCCCTTTTTATGTGGAAGTTCAGCGTCTGAAGAATAACAAGCTAGCATCAGCACACAGCTGGACACATCAGACTGCTAATTGAAAGCAGCATGCTATGCCGCGCTGGCAGAGAACATGAGGAATAAATACACACATTCACACACACTCACTCCTTCCTGACTTGCGATAACAATTCTTTAATTTTGTTGGCACTAGGAGAAAAGGGGAATACGGAGGATGTCGTCAAAGACTCACAGAACACTTAAAGGTGTTCACTTAGAAGCTGCTAATTGTTGTCGTGGCTAATCAAGTAAGAACACATACACACGCATGCACACACGCACTTGTGCATGCATGCATGCACGCACGCACGCACACACGCACGAACGCACGCACGCACACACGCAAACACACACACACACACACACACACACACACACACACACACACACACACACACACACACACACACACACACACACACACACACACACACACACACACACACACACACACAGGGGTCTTCTGTCCCTCTGACAGACTGCACAATATGTCTGCCATTGTTTCTGAGGAGCGGCAAGGCTATATGCTGGGAGTGTATGGGCAGACAGACGGCTCTGTGTGGGTTGTCTTTGCTTTGTGTACCCTGATGACACCCAGGGACAGAGTGCGCCGACGGTGCTTCACACCATTAATCTTCTCATTAACGCGCTATTCAAACGGTTGTAGGTCTGGCCCGCACAGTGGCCAGCTTTGCCGAGGAGGACCCCCTTTTGTTCTCCATTGTTTCTTTTTATGTGACACTAATTTACTGGAATACAATATTGTGGACTTCACTCAAGATAGCCTTGCTTCAACAACAGTCTGTACATACAGCCCATTGTGGCGATTGAATGCATCACTCTGCAATGCAAGGTTGAGTCTGTGAAAACAAAACGTGCTGTTTTTCATCTGTTGGGTGGGTGAATGTATGGATGCTATACTGTGAAAGGCGGTAAAGGCATGTTTTGTTAGAAGTTTAGATGGGAAATTGACCTGCTTTGCCTTGCTTATAAAAGAACGTTTATAAAGGCATTCTTACTATGTTATTACAAACCCTGTATACCGGACTATGGAACATGCCAGTTTTATCGGGGGGGGGGTCCATTCAGTAATATTCAATAACATTGAAATTCATACGTATATGGCCTGTTTTGTATTTTTTATTTCTTTATTTAACCTTTTATTTCCCTAAGAACATAGACCCATTGAGATTAACCAACGTATTCCTTGGACACAGCTGCGATCGATGCACAAATCCTCAGATGGTCAGATTCAATCTCTCTCCGTGGGCAAATCTCACTGTGTGTCTTCTGTCTCTCTCTAAAACACACACGTGCACACACTCATGCGTGTGTGTGTGTGTGTGTGTGTGTGTGTGTGTGTGTGTGTGTGTGTGTGTGTGTGTGTGTGTGTGTGTGTGTGTGTGTGAGAGAGAGAGAGAGATAGAGAGAGAGAGAGAGAGAGAGAGAGAGAGAGAGAGAGAGATGTATATAGGGATAACGACAGAGCAAGTGAGAGCAGGAGAGAGCACGAGAGAAAGGGTAGAGAGATAGAGTGATGGGGATTGGTGTGGGGGTGAGGGGGGCAAGGAGAAAAGATGTGTGCATTTTCCCTTTTTTCCTTTTAATTAAAGCATGCAGTAAGTGTGAAATTAACTCTCTCCTAGACCAGGGCTGACAGCTCCGAGTGGGAGTGCGAATCATGCTTCCTTTGTCTCTCACGTAATTAGCACATGGTACGAGCGGAGAGGAGAGAGAGCACAGCACCAGTCGACCAAAATGAGGAGCCACCGGCATGATGAAAGAGGGACAAGGGAGATGGAGAGAGGGATGCCACTGACGAGCCGGGCGGAGGAGAAGAAAGGGTTGGAGAGAGAGAGAGGGAGAGGGTGAGAAAGGGAGAAAGAGAGAGAGAGAGAGGGGGGGGGGGTACAAACGGGAGAGATAAAGAGGAGAAGAACAGATAGAGGCAGAGCGAGCAAATGGGAGAGTGGAAGAGAGAGGGAGGGAGGTGAGGACAGATAGAGGGAATGACAGATAGGGGGAGAGAGAGAGGAGGAGAGAGAGAGAGGAGGAGAGAGAGAGAGGAGGAGAGAGGAGGAGAGAGGCCGGTTATTACCACCTGCAAAAAAGAGGCCCATCTTCCTGAGCCCCTTGATAATTTGACAATCCACTGCCATTCCATCGGCCTCTGTTGAAAGAAAGCAGGACGGGGGTAGGGGTAGGGGGGGAGGAGTGACACGAAGGGAGGAGAGAATGAGGGGAAAGTGGAGAGAGAGAGAGAGAGAGAGAGAGAGAGAGAGAGAGAGAGAGAGAGAGAGAGAGAGAGAGAGAGAGAAAGTGAGGGAGCTGGTGCCTGATAGATGGTACAATTTTGAAAGGGAGAGAGGCTGGGAGTCCTATGAGTTTAAGAATTGATGAAGACAAAATGGGCCTTTCAAGGCGATGTAATAACTTGTGTGGATTCCTCCTGATCCCCAAAGGCTGGGACACCACCGACACACACCAACACCAGAGCACACCACACCACACAGAAGCACACCAACACCGAAGCACACCACGCCAAACTGCACCACACCGAATCTCACACCACACCACACCACACCTCACCACACCAACACCAAAGCACACCACACCACGCCACACCGAACCACACATCACACCAAACTGTACAACACACACACCAACACCAAAGCACACCACACCACACCAAACTGCACAACACACACACCAACACCAAAGCACACCACACCACACCAAACTGCACCACACACACACACCAACACCAAAGCACACCACACCACACCACACCACACCGAAACTCACACCACACCAAACCACACCACACACACACCAAACCCCACGCCACACCAACACCAGACCACACCACACGAACACAGAAGCACATGACGCCACACAGAATCACACACCACACCAAACCCCACGTGCCACACCAACACCACACCACACACATGCCAACATCGCTCCACACCACACCACACCACACCAACAACGAACCACACCACACCACACCACACCACACCACACCACACCACACCAACAACGAACCACACCACACCATGCCACACGGAATCTCACACCACACCAACAACGAACCACACACACACACCAAACCCCACGTCAAGCCACACCATACCACACCACACCACACCAACACCGAACCACCCCACACCACACCACACCACACCACACCGAATCTCACACCACACCAAACTGCACCACACACACACCAAACCCCACACCACACCAAGACCACACCACCACACCACACCAACACTGAAGCACATCACGCCACACCGAATCTCACACCACGCAAAACTACAACCCAAAGCCCACGCCACAACCACACCAACCACAACATCAAATCACTCAACACACACCAAAGCACACACTACACCAAACTGCATCACACACACCAAACCACACACCACACCACACCAACACCACAATACAACATCAAATCACTCAACACACCACAACATCAAATCACTCAACACACACCACAACATCAAATCACTCCTCACCATGCAGCACACCACACACCAGATCAAACCACAACTCACCACACCACACCATCATACAGTACAGTACAATATCATGCCACACCACAACATGCAGTACGCCACACCACCACTGCACCAAATCAGACCACACATTGCAGCACAATGTACCACACCATGCCAAACCATGCAGCACCACACAGCAGTCACACCATGCTGCACCACACAACAAACCACAAGACACTGCACCACACCGCACCACACCACACCACATCAAGCTGTACCACACGCGCAAACCGCACCAAGACGCCTCACATATTGTGCCATACACACCACCATCAAGCTACAGCACACAATGAACACACTTTACACCAACACCATCAAGATGCATCACACTGTGCAGCACACCACATAACACCAAACCAGACCACACATTGCAGCACAATCCACCACACTACGTCAGACAGTGTGAGGTAGAAAAAAACAACAACATTCAATCAAGACTCATTCGCTAATTTACTATTTTTGTGATGCTGGGTGATTTTGCGATGGTGCCGCCCCTTTCGCCGGTGCCCGCCCCTGTTTGGCACATGATGGTTACTAACCCTCCTCTCTAAGCTGGCAGACCAGACTGAGTCTTAGCTCACTTGGTAGCATGTCTACTCTATATATACTGGAGTTTGCCGAGAGCTTGTGAGTTCTAGACTGGGGTTGGATTGAGGAGGATAGCCTCTGGTTGGTTGCACATCAGAGCGGCTGTGTCCAAGCGAAGAGCCCTGCTGTGGATGAGATTCCTCCACACTTGTTTTGATAAAGTCCCGTCCTCCTAAGACCCTATTCTCCCATCCTGCTGAGGTACCCCCTTCCCCGATTCCTCCTCTACCGCCACGTTTTGCTCTTGATGAATGGCTGTGATGAGCAAGGGTGGAGTTAA
>NC_085875.1:44074769-44087269 GCF_034702125.1 Engraulis encrasicolus | reverse complement strand
TGGACGTCTGTGCCGTCGGTTATGTGTCTGCACAGGGCCGTGTGAGACATTTTCAAATACAGAGGTCAAATACTGTGTTCTGTACTGCATATACTGTACATTTAGAATGCTTCAAACTCTTCAGTCAAACTCTTAAGTTTGCTTTCATTAATCGCTGTCTTGAGGATAAATGGAAGTGGCGTACAGACTGAATTAATCATTGTTGATCATAGATCGATTTTCATCAGAGATAAATTTGACATTTCTGGGGGTAAAAATGCTGAGGACATGACCCCTGTGTCCTCGATGGTAGTTACGCTTACGGCCATGTTTCTGCATACTAGGAGGGTTTATAGTGTTTGTGTCTCTTAAGCAATAGTTGGCTGTTTTAATTGTTTTGGTGCGTTGGCTTGTCTGTTTGTCTGTCTATTTGTTTGTCTGTTTGTTTGTCTGTCAACAGGATACTAAAAAAAGTAGTGAACCGATTTGGATAAAATTTTCTGGAGTTGCTGGAAATGACAAAAGGAATTTTGGTGGTGATCCGGATCACGATGCGGATCCAGGATTTTTAATAAGGTTCTATGTCATTGTGGGATAGGGCAAGTTTTGACATTCCAGTTTCTAACTCCACAAAAAGAAGAAAGACGAAAGAGTTTAAGATAGTCATGTTATATCAAACTGTTTTTTTGGCAGAGGTCTGCACTCTAATATAACAATAAATACATAGCTAAATAAATAAATACATAAATAAATAACAATAATAAAGGTTTTCTGTTCTATTCTATTCTACAAAGTATTGTATTGTATTGTATTGTATTCTATTCTATTCTATTCTAAAATAGTATCTCCTATTTTGCTCTATTCTATTATATACTTAACTGTGTAAACCTTTCAAATTTGGAGGGGCACAAACTAAATGACCACTAAAAGAGACTGACCACCTCCACCAAGGCAGCTCAATCCCCCCATGAATCACTGATCTGTTCTGGATTAGTCAGATTCTAACCAATCCTGAAAATATGATCAAAATCTGTCTATAACAGTTTGAGTTGGGCTATTAACAAACAAAATGAACAAATCAACCAACAAGTGTACATGTAAGACCATTACCTCCTTGACAGAGGTAACTAGCTTTCTGTAACTCTGATTGATTACAGCGTCGCAACGTTAATGGCTAAACCTTCCTGCTAACCACTGGACATCACCTAAGGACACGGCACACAGCCCCCTCCTTCCTCTGCCTTCATTGAAAGGGGAGTGTTTGTATCGCTGGTTGAATGCCCATTATTTCCTTGGCGACTTTGAGTTAACACGAAGAACCATTAAGCTTCTCCCCGGCTCTCAGCGCATCGATCCGGCCTTATGGTAATAGGCGTCTGTCTGCTAAAATCTTAATCGGTTAAGTGATCCCATTGATCTCAAGATTGTTCCCATAAGTTCATTTGCCAGTGCCTCCTAAGACTGCCTTGCCTGTGGCAGGGACCCTCGCACATACACACACACAAGGTTGTGGCTCTGGTGAGGCTTAGCCAGCTCATAATGGGTCAGTAACTGATACACTTAGAACTCTCCCCATCACTGAAAGGTGAAGCTAACCCAGTAAGATATACGTAGGAGGGATGTTTTATTCATCCCGAAGGAAATAAAGGTGTCCCATACATGTAAATACAGAACATGCACATAAACAGTATATTCAAGGACTCAAGTGTCCCATCCATTGCAGTAGCAAATACAGTGTACAAGGGTGAAGGTGAAGGTATTATATTTGTCTTCTGTAAGGCAACCAACATGCAACAACATGCTTACAAGTTAAAACGGCCCAGCTGAAAATGGTGAAACCAGTGATTTAACTCTTTGTTTGTCCATATTTATTGCAATTATTATCTAAATATAATTGCCTAATGGTTATTTTGAGCACTTGAACGAGGCATTGAAAAGGCACTTCACAGCTTAGAAATGAAAAATAAAAATACATCCGTTCTTGAAACTGATTAATGAAATACTGTTTGGTCCTACACCATGCGATCCTGTGTTGTTGTTATTGTATTTGTTGTTGTTGTTTCTTGAGCGAGTATCCACAGGAGAGTGGTGCATGCCGCAAACAAGGCTGAGGTTGAGAAAGAAAGAGAGAGAGAGACGTATGATAACTGAAGTCTGGAATGTTCCAGAATGTTCCGCGGGCCTTTCCTGGTGCCGTTATCTCCCTCCCATATGTGTACCTCAGGGACTTCTCCGCAGCGCAGTAATTGACTTTGTACGGTGAAGCACTCTGCACTGGAGGCAAAAAGTTTAGTCCACTCATTTCTGCTGTCACTCTGATAAAAAACAATTAAAACGTTTCAACAAGCCAGCAGTGGGTAGGAAACACACACAAATTTGAGTGGGTGGGGTAGGACTATGAGTGAAATATGTATAAATGCAGGAGGAAAGAGGACGATGAGTGTTTTTCAAATGTCACATGCTTGTTTTATCATATTGTTTTTAATGTGTGCTTATGTTTTTAGCACATTCGTGTGTAAGTATGAGTAAGTGGCTAAAAAATAGAGAGCAAGGAGAGCAAATAAACAAACAAACAAACAAACAAACACTCTAATGGCAGAAAAAAACACACCAAATATTCAATAAAACAGAATGTAATCACTCACTAAAATATTCTATTTTGTTTACATCCATGACTTATAGGCCTACTACAGCTATATTGGATAAGCGCAGTTAAGCCCCACAACCTCATCTATTGTTAGCATAACAGGGTCAGTCCCTCGAAAGACACAAACAAACATACACACACGCGAGCGCGTGCGAACACACACACACGCACGCGCACGCACACGCACACGCACGCACGCACGCACGCACGCACGCACGCACGCACGCACGCACACGCACACGCACACGCACACACGCACACGCACACACGCACACATGCACACACACACACACACACACACACACACACACACACACACACACACACACACACACACACACACACACACAGAGCCCCAGGGCAGGAGACGGGATTGACCCTCTGCCCTCCATTACATCGATAGCGTGACTCCACAAACAGCAATACCAAACCTATCTGATGCGATCCTGCCACAGCACCCATCACCCTCCCCAGGGGATGTAAACAGTCCCCGTTGGTGGGGTTGGTGGCAAGATGCAAACGAGCTCGGTGAATGCACTTTAGCACACAAGGTTAATCCATGTCGGAGGTTTGAATCAGGTCACGTACTGACCTGCCCCCTTATTTCATTTTATTTTATTTTTAAAGGTGAGTCTTTGGGATGTTGACATTGCCTTGGGGGATAACAGGCCCTTGTGAATGCATAGCAGTGATGTTTTGAATGTGTGAAGGAGAAATCTTGCTTGACGTCCCCAGGCACAGCAATAGGTAGCACTGCATGCCAACAAGTGGAAATGTTTATTATTTATTTGTGTAGACAAGGGAACATTATACACAACAAAGAACAAAGACTATTTCCACTTTGATATATAAAAACTCTGAACTTGTGTATACCATGAGTAACAAATTATCAATTATATGGTCATTATATGGTCAGTCGTACAAATGTGCACTCAATGCGACGGCATGATCAACTTTTATGTTTCTAACAGTAGGGCACTGCCCTGCTCCGCTGGCGATGCAGGTTCGATTCCGGCCTGGGTCATTGGACGATCCTTCCCCATCTCTCTCTCCCACTCATTTCCTGTCACCCTTTTCACTATACTGTCCTAATAATAAAGGCACAAAGACCCCAAACATATATATTTTTAAAAGAAACATAACGGTTGCTTATTTCTTACTTCTGTCTTATTTCAACAGTTATGGAGACTGTTATTGTACAAAATCAAAATAATAATAGAAGAAAAAACAGACCTCAGCACATGAAACACACACAAACATGACTGCATTTTACAGCCACTTGTCATTCCTGCACGAAAAAAAAAACCAGACAGCCATATGGAATTGAAACCTGACAAAGCGTATGGTCGCATTTTTTTCTTATTTAAAAACGATATAGAAGACAGACTGTAGGGAATTGCTTCAAAGATATGGAATGGTCCCCGAACAACTGGCCGCAATAAAATACGTGCCGAGCCAGCCAGATGCGAGTACAAGACGCTGTCTGGCCAGTATGAATGGACCCTCACCGGCGCACACAGCTGCTTTGATTGAGGAGACATTAACATGTTGAGCCTCAAAAGCATTACATACTGTATGAGATGAAATGATGGGAGCTCCATCTGTCTGGGTGGTGTGTGTGTGTACTGTATGTGGTGGGTGCGGATAATGTTTTATATATAGAGAGAGAGGAGAAGAGACGGGAGACACAAAGAGAGGAGAGAGAAGGTGAAACAGGGTAAGGATAAGGGTCTAGTGTGTGTGTGTGTGTGTGTGTGTGTGTGTGTGTGTGTGTGTGTGTGTGTGTGTGTGTGTGTGTGTGTGTGTGTGTGTGTGTGTGTGCATGTGTCTGGTGTAACAGGGTAAGGGTAAGGATATGGGTCTAGTATGTGTGTGTGTGTGTGTGTGTGTGTGTGTGTGTGTGTGTGTGTGTGTGTGTGTGTGTGTGTGTGTGTGTGTCTGCATGCATGCGTGTGTACATGTGTACATGTGTGCGTGTGTGTGTGTGTGTGTGTGTGTGTGTGTGTGTGTGCAGGCCCGTTTCTAGGATTTTGGGGGCCCTAGGCAAAGGGGTTGTCGGGGCCCTAGGCAATTTTTTTCCGGGGGGGATGCACCTGATGGGGCAGTCACGGCACAAGAATTTCTGTTTCGGATGGGCCAGACCATTTTTGGATGGCACTTCAGTCATTGTCACATAGCCTACCATTACAACATACAGTAATGTCACAGAATACATGGAAACCTAGGAACAAATAAGTCACCTTACAGACAGTGTTGTGGCTAGGGCAATACATGCATGAAGGGCAATGAATGCATAAAAAGCAAGCATATATGTGTACACCAGCATTTTCTGTGAGGAAATGCAATCTAATTATTATGCTAACTAGTCCCTACAGTTCATTTTATGAAACTTTATGAAGAAAGACCTAGGCAAATAAAGCCCATTCCATTCAGTAGGCTCGTTTCTCATGAAGTAGGCCATAGGCTAATTAAATGTTCAGTTGTTTAACCTCTCACATGAAAGTAGGCCTATATGGCCCAATGAGGGTTTTTTTTTTTTTTTACCCTACCACGAAAATCATGATCATTGCACAAATAAAGAATGGTCTAATCTTTCCAATCACTTTTAAAATCTAACCGAGGGTGCTCCATTTGTGCAAAACGAAATATTGACCCATAAAACAATAGGCCTACAGTCCAGAAACTCAAGGCTGAGAAACGAATGAGCAGGCACAGTGGGGGTTTGGGGGGATGTGATATTGGTAAGCAAGAAACCCAATGGGGGTCTCCTCGACGAGATTTGTTTCGTATCGCATCCATCACGCGCTTGAAAATACAATCCAAATGTTGCCTAATATCGCAGCAAACACGAATAGGCTACTGTAGCGACCAAGGATCACTGAACAAGTTAACAACCACCTGCGTTACTCCGTGGTTGACAACGGTGTCAATTATAGGGGACCAATATCCCGGTGCCCTTACCTTGAGTTGTCTTGGCCGCAGAATGTAGCCTATCCCAGAATGTATCCCAACCTCTGACTGTAATCCACGCGTTTCCACAATCATGGTTCCAAATTCCAAGGTGTAATCCATAATAGCAAGAAAGGCTATTGTGCTACAATTTAGCTATCCCACTCAACGCACTTGTGTGACTCGTGTTATCCGATAGGCATTAGCATTACATTGTTCATTCGTTTCTTCTTGCGTTTGTCCACATCCAAAACCGTTCTGTGTCGGGAAAATGCGCGTTACTGAACAATCAACGTTTGCCCAGTGCTTGTTACAGCACGTGGATTAATGCTTCACAGACGTTTTTGAAAACACAATACACTGTAAGTGTAGGCTAAATGAAGCACCTTGCTGTCTGTGTGATGTCAACTGGCCTGGGACAGTTTGGTGGTTTGGCAGTACAGAGAGTAATGCGTCGTCTTCAAAATTAACTTGTATTATAAAAGCAACTGTCTTGAGCCAAAAATGTAGAGCGTACTGTAGGCTGAACTGGCGTCTGCGCAACACAGTGAGATTATGTCGTTTGATTTCCAGTTTGTATTTGCGCTGGATTTTGACGCTTGAACCAATTGGAAGGGGGGCCCCCTCCAGCTGGGGGTACTTTGACTGACTAAATTGTCGTTGCGCTGTTTGGCAATTGACATTTTCACGTTGTCGCTGATGCAAACCTATTGGGAGGGGGGCCCCCTCGAGCAGGGGGTAGAGAGGCGCTGTTGCTTCCCTCGCAGCAGCGCCCTTCATACAGATGAAAGTGCCTTATTGTAAAGCTATTTCAAATCGTCATTGCTGTTGGGTACATAACCTGTCGTCCTTGGGGGCCCCACCTACTCGGGGGCCCTAGGCAACTGCCTACATTGCGTACCTTAACGCAACGGGCCTGTGTGTGTGTGTGTGTGTGCGTCAGCCTATGTGGTTGAGAATGTAAGATGGAGAGAATAGAGAGAGAGTAAAACAAAAACAGAAAGAAAGAGGTGGATACAGAAAGAAAAAAATGAGAGAGGAATGGGGAGAGGGAGCAAACGATGGATGGCTAGGGGAGAGAGAGGGATAGAGAGAGAGAGAGAGAGAGAGAGAGAGAGAGAGAACACAGGGAAAGAACACAGAGAGAGAGAGAGAGAGAGAGAGAGAGAGAGAGAGAGTGAAAGAGAGTGAAAGAGAGTGAAAGAGAGCGAGAGAGACAGAATCTATGTAAGGGGGGGTCGATAACGTGGTTGCCCCATTACAGCGGAGAATCTCTCACCCCAGCCCAATTACAGCCATGCCACCGCCAACATCAACAGGCCATTACGGCGGCGGCCATTCCCTGCAGTGCGTCTCCACTGATCAGACCATTAGAGTGATGCCCCATTACTGCTCTGCTCTGCTCCAGCCTCATAACCCAACACAGGGCCGCTGACAGCTTTGACCGTGCCCGGGACTAAATCATCTGCACGGGCCGCCCCCCTCTCAATACATACAATGTAATGGGGTTCCAATTCTGGCAACCCCCCTCTCTCTCTCCCACTTCTGACACCGCTCGATTAAATAATACATAGACAAGCAGTGTCGCGGACTTCTCTTTTCACTTGAACCCCCCTCTCTCTCCCTGGGGCCCGGGACAACTGACCCCTTTGTGCTCACGCCCTGTCGGGTTGCCTGCTCTCAACCACATTGTCACACTCCTACGATAGGCAGCCAGCTAGGCAGGCAGTGAGGCAGACAAACCACACACACACACTACAGACACACCATATACCATACCAAACAAAATGACGAGTGGAGTACACCAGCCACAACACACACACATCATACACAAATGATTGGCAGAGTGAATCTACCACACCACCCACATCACACACACACACACACACACACACACACACACACACACACACACACACACACACACACACACACACACACACACACAACTGATGAGTGGAGCACCATAGCCACAGGAGGGACACACCACAAAAATGTTGGACAGAGTGCATCGACAACACACACACGCACACACACAAGCACACACAACTTGCCATACTACATCACACAACCAGAAACCACACACACACACACACAAATGACATACACGATGAACCGAGCGCATCATCAATGCAACACACACCAATACACCATACAACACGCAAAAATGATGAGTGACACACAACACACACCACACACCACCGTACACAACACCCCCCCACACATAAATGATGGGCAACGAGCGTCAAAACACACAGCACACACAAATGAACAGAGAGGATCAGTCACATGCACCACACCATACCGGGCACACAAATGACAAATGACGAGCACAGTGCAACAAACACACAACACCAAACACACACACAAATGATGAGCAGAGCACACCAGTCACAACACACACATCACACACAAAATGATGGCCAGAGTGCATCCACCTACACACACACACACACGCACGCACGCACGCACGCACACACGCACACACGCACACACGCACACACGCACACGCACACGCACACGCACACGCACACGCACACGCACACACACACACACACACACACACACACACACACACACACACACACAGTATGAGGAGGAGAGAGCACCAGGCGTTGGCTTTAGACACCAGGATACCGTGCCCCCTGCTGACCTCTGTGATGTGGGAGCCGGAGAGCAGAGAGCCGGAGAGCCGCAGCCCAAATTGCAGCACTGCCACAGCCGCCAGCGGTAATGATGGGAGCAGAGGCGGACTTTACGTTAGGCAAACCTAGGCAATTGCCTAGGGCCCCGACCAAATCTGCCCTCCATAGGGGCCACCAATTGTCACATCAGTCGCGATAAACACACAAAAAGGGAGGTAATAAAATCAAAGTTATCAAAGGTTCATACAAGACCCTCGCTCTTACAATGCCAATTGGTGACGTTTTTAAAAAATGACTTTTGAGGGCCTCATGTTTATATTTTGCCAAGGGCCCCAAAATGGGTTGATCTGCGCCTGGATGGGAGTCACGCGGTGCTACCATAATGATGATGAAGCTACTGGTGGTAGTGGTGGTGTCAGGGAATTTGACAGGGGGGGCAAAGGGGTCAGTTGTCCAAGGCCCAGGGAGAGGAGGGTCACATAATTGGGTTCTCATTACATTGTATATATTGGGTAGGGGTGGTGCCTTCCTAATGACTTTGTCCTGGGCCCAGTGAAAGCGGTCAGCGGCCCTGGGTTTAGTATTGATGATGGTGATGGTGATGTTTGGAGCATCTTCAGTAATGATAGTGAGGATAATGAGGAGAAGAAGAAAATGTCATTCCAAATGGCATCAAACAAACAATGTTGGATTAATTGACAGTACCAATTTAGATACTATTTCTGGCCATGGTATTTGATAAGGTGTGTGTATTGGGTTGTGTAGTACCTTGGTTTGGTTAATCAGCAGGCCAGATATGGCATGTGATATATATTGACCACCGCCTGGGACTCTTTATCTGTGCTGCAAAAAGGATGTCTTTTATCAAACCTATTGTACTCCTGATAAACTTCATGTGTCCTGGAATGTGTTGGTGCTATGCTATATTTGCATATATGCCATATTTGGACCAGTAGAGTAAAAAAAAAAACCTTCCATAAACAACCTCAGAGAACACTGTATGTATGTAGCCTACATGCAGGGCCGGTGACAGCTTTGACTGGGCCCAGGGAAAAGACCGCCCCCCACATACAATGCAATGAGAACCTTATTCCACACAGTAAATTCTGCAGTGATCATTTAACACTTAGAGAGTTGATTTGGCATCATTTGGACTCAAATGAACTCTCTAAGTGTTGAAGTAACACAGCAACATTTACTGTGCAGGTCCTCCTTCTCTCTGGGCCCAGGACAACTGACCCCTTTGTGCGTCCCGTTCACTTCCCAGTGTGTGTGTGTGTGTGTGTGTGTGTGTGTGTGTGTGTGTGTGTGTAATTCAGTGCGCTTTATGATGCTGCAGCACCGTATACTATACAGTACTTATGAAATGAGTTTAGAGGGGGAGCCTCCTCCTTTCCCTCCTAATTTATGAGTCCTTCAGATTCCGGGCGCATTTTATAATAAGTTGTGCGCCAGCGCCGTAAATAACTCGGGTGCACTCCCTAAATTTATCATTAAACACGCCGGATCTATTTTTAAGCTGTTAAAATTCGGAGAGATTTCAAGGTGAACCATAAGGCCAGGCCTGGTGGTTTATTGCAGGGGTCCTGTAGGCGGATAGATGAGGGGTAGAGTAGAGACGGGGGATAGAGATAGTGTGTGTGTGTGTGTGTGTGTGTGTGTGTGTGTGTGTGTGTGTGTGTGTGTGTGTGTGTGTGTGTGTGTGTGTGCGTGCGTGCGTGCGTGCGTGCTTGCGTTCGTGTGTGCGTGCGTGTGGTGCAGGCTTTAGCTTTGGGCATAGCTGGAGTTTAGCTGTGTGTGTGTGTGTGTGTGTGTGTGTGTGTGTGTGTGTGTGTGTGTGTGTGTGTGTGTGTGTGTGTGTGTGTGTGTGTGTGTGTGTGTGTGTGTGTGTGTGTGTGTGTTGCAGGCTCTATCTCTGGGCATAGCTGAGTTCAGCTGTGTGTGTGCGTGTGAGTGTGTGTGTGTGTGTGCGCGTGTGTTTGCATTTGTGCATGCATGTGTGAGCATGTGTGGAGTTTAGTTGTGTGTGTGTGTGCGTGCGCGTGTGTGTGCATAAGCGAGAGAGAGAGAGAGAGAGAGAGAGAGAGAGAGAGAGAGAGAGAGAGAGAGAGAGAGAGAGAGAGAAAGAGACAGAAAGACAGAGAAAGAGAGAGAGAGAGAGAGAGAGAGAGAGAGAGAGAGAGAGAGAGAGAGAGAGAGAGAGAGAGAGAGAGAGAGCATAGCTGGAGCTTAGCTGTGGTGGTACACACTAATGGCGCCAGTATCAGCTTGGCAACCGCTAATATTATATACAGGAGGACTAGCTGATGAGCTGTGCCCACTATGCCTCGATTCCTCATGTATTAAACAACTTGTAATTACTGTAGGATGGCGAAACCACATTAGCAATCTGCAGAAATGAGATTATAAAGAAATTTGAAGATAGTTTTTATCAGCTTGTAAACCTTGTGTAACCCATGTTTAGAGGTAATCTCTTGCAAATGGGTCTTGGTTTTATGAGGTTTGTATTTTTCAGTGTGGCAAGCAGTGCAGCACATGCTGCAACTATACTCTGTTAAAAATGGTTACAAAAACAGGTGAAAGCGTGAATTGGCAAAATTCCACAAAAGCCTACAACCAATATTGTGAAATCAAGGTCAAACTGAACACTACACTGACAGAATACATAAGCATTTGGTGTAACGCAAGGAGCAATTTAGATTTTTCCAACACAATGCTAATTGCTACACTACATGTTTTGATCTTTTGTAAAATGATTTAGATGACGCAGATATGCCTTTTCACTAGTTTGTGTTTGCTGCCAGTGTTACTTTCAATGATTTACTATTTTGTATTCTGCCTTTATCCAAAGCAACATCAGTGTTGCACGCGCAAATGTGATCTAAGAGAAGGCTTCTTTCATCTACCACCATCTTCTCAGAGCTTCGCCTTACTCATTTGATTTGCAAAAAGCCTTTTTCGGTTTTCCGCTAAGTCAAACAAAATACATAAATACACATTTCAAAGCAAACACATAATTGAAAAGCAGCAATGACTTACAGAACTTACTTTGGAGAACGTTCTTGTCTTATTCACAAAGCAAAAGGTATGCAAACTGACTGCTACTGCCACAATGGCTGGCACATCTCGGTCTGCTGAATAAAATGCAGCCCTTCAAGCTTAGTAACAACTACAGGACCAATGCAGGCAACGTTAGAAACCCACAACAACTGACGTCCCCATGGGGAAGTTTCACACAAACGTGCCCTCTCCATCACTCCATTTCCAGATTCACCAGTCCTGACAAAACATTCTGAATAATCATTCCATTAAGCCACTACTGCCTGCATGGTACCAAATCCCAATGCATTTCCAAACAAGGAGATATTCTCTGCAACACAAACACCATGCCATTGTTCCTCTTCCACGATTCCATCGTCTCAGCACATTTCCTACCTCCAACCCTCCCACCACCCCCATCGCCTGCCTCTCAGTCATGCATCTGGCTGCCATATTAGCCAGTGTAGGCTATATATCGCATTCTAAAGATCCCATCCGCATTTAAAATTTGTTTCAATCCCATTCGGCTAGCTTAGCCATAAGCTCATTTACTCATCTGAGAATATAGTTCAGTAAACCCAGAGTAAAACCGGCAGCAAATCTGGGGCACACGTGTGCACAGCAAAGCTGGCGGGAAGCCGTTGCGGATCCCCTAGCTAGCAGGTCTCTGCTGCCTGGTAAACAGGCCTCGGGTGAGTGAACTGAGCCCAGAAACCAGCAAACGACCAGAGTCACCGGATCTGAAATCCTGCGAAAAATAAGGATGTCTGTGACGAGGGAAGCCGAGAAGGGGGAACAAAGGGGACAGTTGTCCCTGGCCCAGGGACAGAGGGGGACCAGAAATGGGTTTTCATTACATTGTATATATTGGGTGGGGGGCTCTTTCGGGCTCTTTGGGCCGAGCCAAAGCAGTCAGCGGCCCTGTCTGACTACCATATACTGTTCACTACAGCAGAAACATGTGACCTCTAGTGGTGTGGATCGGCACTGCCCTCATGATCCGATTCGATCGCGATTCGGAAGGTAGCGATTCGATTCGATTCGATTCGATTCGATTCAATGCGATCCGATCCGATTCAATTCTACAATGCAATGCAATGCATTACATTTCTACTGAAAGCAAAGCAATATGTTTAATCAGTCATGATGAGGCAATACAAGTAGTCAGATACTGAGCAACAATTTATTGGCTGTTTTCTGTACCAGTCTGTATCAGTCTGTATCAGTCTTGCAATGTTTTG
>NC_085875.1:44052269-44069769 GCF_034702125.1 Engraulis encrasicolus | reverse complement strand
TTATGTATAGTATTTATTAATGTATTACTAATGTTTAAAATTCAGTATGGGGAACCTTATGGTGAAGTTGGTTGAGCTTTATTAATGTATAACTAATGTTTAAAATTCTGCATTGAGAACCTTATTGTGAAGTTGGTTGAGCTTTACTAATGTTTTACTAATGTTTAAAATCCAGTATGGGGAACCTTATGGTGAAGTTGGTTGAGTTGTATTAATGTATAACTAATGTTTAAAATTCTGCATTGAGAACCTTATTGTGAAGTTGGTTGAGCTTTACTAATGTTTTACTAATGTTTAAAATTCAGTATGGGGAACCTTATGGTGAAGTTGGTTGAGCTTAATTAATATATAACTAAAGTTTAAAGTTCAGTATGGGGAACCTTATGGTGAAGTTGGTTGAGCTTAATTAATATATAACTAATGTTTAAAATTCAGTATGGGGAACCTTATGGTGAAGTTGGTTGAGCTTAATTAATATATAACTAATATTTAACATTCAGAATGGGGAACCTTATGGTGAAGTTGGTTGAGATTAGTTAATATGTAACATTAAAGTGATACTGTCCCATTTTTGGACATAAGCTCATATTACACCTCCCCTTGAGTCAAGTTATTGAGTTTTACCTTTCCCTTATTTTTTGTTTTACCTGTACTTCTTGTCGTTCTCTGAGTACGGCAGTGCAAATTTTATCTCCAAGCTAGCAGTTAACATTGAGTTCTGAGACCAGCTAGCCGCCAGCTGGTCTCATAGGACTCAATGTTAACTGCTAGCATGGAGGTAAAATTTGCACTGCCATACTAGAACGGTTGAACATACAGGAGGAGAAAGGTAAAACTCAATAATTTAACTCAAGGGGATGTGTAATATGAGCCTATTTCCAGAAATTGGACAGTATCACTAGAAATGATCACAGTACAAATGATTTTCACTTGGTCTCAAGAAATACATTTTCACACTGTTAGAAAGAGAGAAAAGAATTATCAATGATGTTAAACTGTTGTTACCCACTACTGAGTATGGTACACGTCAATGGTAGGCCAGGATCAATGGGCTACAGAATGTGACACTAGGCTTTGGGTAGAGTGAAAAAGATACCAATTAAAAGACAACATACAATATGTTTCTACAACATTTGCACCATTTATATTAGAGCATGTCAAATCAAAAACCCCAGCACGCTACAAAACAGAGAACTTGCCAGGGTCACAACACACATTTCCCAGATCAAATTCCCTTACAATACAAAAATAATTTCTAACATAAAAATGTAGCCTTAACACAAAACATTAAGTTTCTGTCCTTTTATGTCCTTATTAGATCCACAGAGGCGAGCGCAAGCCGACAAGAGCAGTAATTCAAGAGAGTTGGCCGCTTCACTCCAAAAATGTCCTTTGGAGGATTAAAGTGACGTCCCGTGAATTGAAACAGTCCAAAACAAAAAGGAAAGGATATCGAAAGCAAAATGAACGGGGAAAACCATAATGTTCGTGTCAAATGTCCATCTTGCATAAATAATAATAATAATTATTATTTATTTATCATTATAAATAATCATGTATCCATAGAAAATATTGTATGCAACCCTAATGAAGAATGACATTCTTAAATACAAACATAGGATATAGGGAAAAATAATAAAATGGGCATTAACAAAATGAAATAAAAACATCACAAGTAAGAGATTGAAAAGTTTAAATATTTACAATTACACCCCCCCCCCGCCCCCCAAAAAGGTTTGAACATTTAAAGAAAAAAATAAAATTGAATTGTCCTTCAAAAATTGGAAATAGTCCTTTAAATCCTCAAAAGAGACGATGTAGAGAGTTCCTTTAAGTTGTTCAAAAAGAAATATAGCTCCTTTCAAGCAGTTCAGTTCAAGGCGTTGAAGTCAGTCATAGTCAGTGATGTGACACGAGCAGGCCACAATCCTACCAAATATGCCATGCGCAATGTAGAACAGGATCACATTCGAATGAGTGGGTGGCTCGCCATCTAGTAGTCGACGAATCCTCAGCAGAATCCAGATCCAGCTCAAAAACTTCACCTATGTGAACATGTCATCAGTTAAGTTTGGTTTATTTGATAGGGACAGACACATCATGTAGCCTAGGCTGTAGAGCAGCATAACAGAAAAGCATCATAGCAGTTACAGCCGTAAGCTACACACCCAGGACAATGTTGAATTCCTATCAAATATCATCAGTTTAAACTTAAAGTTGTGCAACATTTAAAATCAATCTTCTCAAAAGAAAAGCTATGCAAACTGCAAACCTGCAAACACTTTGTTCCTACTGCATTGCATACCATTCAGTTAAATAACCATTATCAAGTAAACAGGGTGAATACTATGAAATAACAACATAGTGTACTGAAATTGAGGTAACCTTGCAATTATACATGGGCCCGTACAGTGTTCAACACAATGTTATGAGGAGGGGCAAGACACTGGCAGCCAAACATGTGAGATAAGTTTTTGACCGTCAGCGGTTTCCAACAATCAGAGGTGGAGTTGTGCACAGCTAGGTTCGCGCAGTCAGGTTATAAACAACATTTAGAACCCATGTATAGGCCTAGAGAATTACACCTTGCACGCAAAGGGTGCGTGATCACAGCATGTGAAATACAGTCTGCTTACTCCGAACTCATTTCAACCAGCCAACATCAAACTTAAGTATTAACAAAAAAAAAATACAAATTGCAGGTTTCACCTGAAGTATTTGGCAGTGATAGACAATATAAGACTAAGGTTACAACAGTATGGGGAAAAATAGACAAGTTGCCTTACCAAGACGATTGAAACAGAAGAAATACTCGATGGAATACTCCATGGAATCCATACTGAAAAAGAAACACAAAGGACAGGAGAGTCATAACATACACAGGGCAGCCATGGCCTAGTGGTGAGGCAGCCGTGGCCTAGTGATAAGAGAGTTGGTCTTTCAATCTGGGTGTTGCAGGTTCGAATCAATCTGACCTCTCCCTACATCTCCATGGCTGAAGTGCCCTTGAAAAGGCACCTAAACCCACATTACTCCAGGGACTGTAAACAATACCCTGACATATAATAACTAAGTCGCTTTGAATAAAATGAAAGTATCAGCTAAGTGAAATGTAATGCAATGTAATGACATCACAGTTTGAAATCATTGGCTCATGACTCAGGAGTACATGATCAATGCAAACAAATATATCTCCAGCACAAGCATTAAGTTTTTTGTCTAAAGTAAAATGTATTCCATGGCAAACTATTATCAGTTTTTTTTTTTTTTTTTGTAAAGAGGCTTGGTTAACACATGCCAGTTGAATTATGACTGAACAAACTAACCACGGTATGCGAATGATGATTCTCCTCTTTGGCTTCTCTGAAGTCCAGACGAACAAAGTTGGCAGGCACAGCATCCTTTATTAGCGTTGTCATACCACGGGTGACCTTAACAAAGCATTGCTTCTCAACGTGCTCAGATCAAACCTCGGTCTCAGCGTTGATCTGTAACCATAAATACCAGCATGTATTTTAGTTCGTTAGCAAAACAACTTCATTTTGGCACAAGTATGCTACTGGTTCTGGTAACACATCTGGTAAGCCATCGGATCGCTTAACACAAAATTGAAAGCATAATTTTGAAATAGCGATCTGGAAATACCATATAAATGTAGCGTTGTGTAATTACACATTCATATTTTTTTTTAATTAGGCTTCATTAGGCTACATGAGTCATGACAAGTTTGGCGAGCTAGCTTATTTGTGCTAGCTAATGCGTATGATTGGACATAATTATGCATCTTACCTTGAAATATGGACCAGGATCCCTCTTGATGTGATTAATTCATTCACGCCGAAGTGCCTGCTCTTTGGCGAAACGGTGGGAAGTCTGTCCACGGTAGGATTTGTTTCTCTTTGAGGACGTAGGACTACATTTGGGCACACAGCAGTGAGGCGCCAAACAGCTGGTGTGCAGCCGGGTGTACCCCTGAAGTGTACCCCTCAACGTCTTTAGAAAGTTCCGGGTGAATAAGGCGAATTGAAACAAAACAAATACTCGATGAAAGGAAGCCTCTAGTCTTCAAAACTTACATCATTCACAGAGCTGGACGCTCCGTACTCCAAAAGGAAACTTAAACTTCATAAAAAACGAAATATTTTCTTTTGATTGTTTCTAGCTCCAAAGAAAATTCGACTGGCTCGGCAGACGACAGACCGAAGTGAACGGCTCCAAGGGAAGCCACAGCCGGTTTCAAAATAAAAGTACCAAATCGTAATTGTCACAGTAAAGGTTCTGCTATTTCAAATTCATTTAAGTCATGTTTTTAACAATAACAACCCATCATTAATTCATTGTTTCACCAGAATTACCTCTATTTATTACCCATTTTACTGTGTATGCTTTTTATAAACTATTTATTTTACATTTTCAATAGGCATTTGTCGACTGGGTTGCAGATGAAATAGGCTATCAGGGTGATAGAGTGCCATTTGTGTCCCCAGCAAATAAAATGTATAAAATCAATGAATAAAGTAAAATAAATTACATTCCATTATTAAGCAAACTTTTCTACACATGATCCATTGAAAAGTTTGTAAATATATTATTTTTAAATATGATAAAAATGTATCCAAAACCCTATTTTATACTCTTTCTCGTGTGTCCCCAGAGTGAAGTGCAACACTTTACCACAAAATATTGATAAAGAAATCCTTCCGAAACCTGTTTTTTTTTGCTTTATATGTGACTATATAATCCATCTATACTTTTAATTGTATTTTTAAAAGAATAAATTAATTATATTTTGGTTAAAAATCACATTTTAGTCGTGTCCCCAGGTTTTGACTCAGTGCTGTTACCCATGTGTATCCCGCCCCCTAAAAAATTGGGACCCTCCCACTAGTGACATTTTCACCTGGAAGTGACATCATTTAGATCTCCTGAATCCAATGGGAAGATCAAAAGTATGTTCTCTCGTGTATTTTTCTTCATATTTGATGATATTGCAGTTGAGTCAGGGGGGGGCAATCTAAAAACTCTTTCATGTTACCTTAATTATCTTTAGATAGTGTTTGATGACAACAAAAGTAAAATGTTCACTTAAATGTGAAGTATGTGCTCTGTGCAAAAAAAGTATTAGCATGGATGCCATGTGGTCAGATTTCCCACAATTGCTAATTTCTTGCTAATTCCTCATTGCTGTTACCCTAATTGCTGTTACTCAAAATAACAATGTGTTATGGTAAAAACTGTTATAAATTAAATTAATTATCCTGAGATTGCCCAGTGCTCTTTTTGAAAGCTTAAATGTGTACATTAACAAATTCTATGTTGAAATTGAACGAAATTTGAAGTTTATTTTTAAGGTTTTTCAACCAGCAAATGGCACTCTTTTGGCGGAATCACCCAAACAGAGGAAAGATATCAACCTAATCAGCTGATTTATTTTATTTATTTCAATGACTTGAAACTAGAAGACAGTTCAGTGCAATAGAAACTTTAACTTAAAGGTGCAATTATATTTACCAATATAAAACGTAAGATTGTTTATGACTGAAAACTCAAAATTGGGAAGGTCCACTTTTTTGTGTATTAATGTAATAAACATTAAAACCACTGCTAAAACAAAATATTTGGCCACCAGCCTTGAACCACAAGAGTACAACAGTAGGTGCCATCCCATTGCCAACTAGGCCCTCATAGGCCTATTTACACAAGAGGAGAAGAGAAAATAGAGAGGGAAAGAGGAGAATGATAATAGAATGGAGGAAGAAAGGAGAGATGGGTGAGGAGGAGTGAATGGCAGAGAGGAGTTGTTCTCTTTCTCTTGCGCACACAGTCTTCTCTCTGTCCACCCTCTTTCTGTCTGTCCCCTCCCCTCTCCTCTTCTCTCCTCTCTCTTCTCTCCTCTCCTCTTCTCCTCTCTACTCCCCTCTCCTCTCTTCCCTTCTCCTCTCCTCTCCTCTCCTCTCCCCCCTCCCATCTCCTCTCCCCTACTCTCCACCTCCTCTCCTCTCCACTCTCGTCTTCTCTCCTCCCTCTACTCTACCCTCTCCTCTCCTCTCCTCTCCTCTCCTCTCCAATCCTATCCTCTCCCCCTCTCCTCTCCTCCCCNCTCCTCTCCTCCCTCTCCTCCTCTCCTCCCCTTTCCTCTCCTCTCCTCTCCTCTCCTCTCCTCTCCCCTCCCCTCCCCTCTCCTCTCCCATCCCCTCTCCTCTCCTCTCCTCTCCTCTCCCCCCCTCTCCTCTCTTCTCCTGTCCTCTCCTCTTTTTTCCTCTTCCCTGTTCTCCTCTCATCTCCTCTCCTCTCCTCTCCTCTCCTCCTTTATAATTTGTAAACTACAACTAATAATTATAATATATTAAGTAATAATTAGTTAATAGTTTATAAGTCACTTGTTATGCTTAAGTTACTGTTGATATGTTAATTAATTAATCATAAAAGTATTTTTAATAATATATTAAGTAACTTATTATTATGTTCTATTAAGTGTTACGGAAGGACTAATAGGCCTAAATATATTTTAAATGATTTATAAGTAATTAACAATAGTTTAGTTAATATTAACACTTAAAAATTATTTCATTACAATGTATTAATGATTAAATAATAAGTACTTAGTTAATATTGAACTATAAATTGTAAACTACAACTAATAATTATAATATATTAAGTAATAGTTAGTTAACAGTTTATAAGTCACTTGTTATGCTTAAGTTACTGTTGATATGCTAATTAATTAATCATAAAAGTAGTTTTAATAATATATTAAGTAACTTATTATTATGTTCTATTAAGTGTTACGGAAGGACTAATAAATATATTTTTAAAACTTTGTAAGTGTTTAGTATACACCTATAAATGTATAGTAAACCTTTAGTTAACTAATAGTTAACTGTTTGCTAACTGTTTGCTAACTGTTTATTAACTGTTTATAGCGGAAGGTTATTGTAAAGTGCTACCTTTTTTTTTACTGTGTACAAAGCAAGGTCATGTTCAGGGCACTTCGTCTAAGCCTGAGACATTGAGATAGTGTTGAAATGTGGGGCGAATAGGGGGGATGGGAGGGGGGATGGGAGATGGTGAATTATTACTGACCATACATCACGAGTCTCTGCTCTGCATCCAGACGACATCCGTCCTCAAGACGTTAATGCCGGCGGGGGTCACCGCAACGACGGCGAGTGAGCGAACTAGCGAGTCCGCCCCCTCAGTTCAGCGTCACCTGGTTTCCTCCGACATGACAGCTCGCCGAGGACACAGGCGGCCCCTTCTCATGTTGCCTCCTATCGTCAGAGAGTGCGGCCGTCCGTGCCTCTGTGTGTCTGTGCGTCCATGTGTCTGCCCTTGCGACCGGCTCTCTAATGTCAGGGCCGCCGGAAATGTGGGTCAGGGTTTCCAAGTGCCGCCACGATGACTACCGGTATGCCCTGTCCTCATCCGTCAGGTGAGAGGTAGGGGAGTGGGGAGGGGTAAGATGGAGGGCAGGCCAGGTGACTGGGTGATGTGTGTTGGGAGAGGGGTGGGGAGGAGGAGGGAGAGGAGGCTGGGTGGCTGGGTGACGTTGGTTGGGAGAGAGGAGGCCGGGCGGCTGGGTGATACGTGATGGGAGAGCTCTCTCTGTGTGTGTGTGTGTGTGTGTGTGTGTGTGTGTGTGTGTGTGTGTGTGTGTGTGTGTGTGTGTGTGTGTGACACAGGCGGCAGTGGGCCACGGGATGTGTCATGGGAGTGGCGGAGGGACATGCCAGCTATGCTCGGACTCAGTGGCTGCTGATGCATAGTGGCGGAGCACCCATGAAACATGCGTGTGTGTGTGTGTGTGTGTGTGTGTGTGTGTGTGTGTGTGTGTGTGTGTGTGTGTGTGTGTGTGTGTGTGTGTGTGTGTGTGTGTGTGTGTGTACTACACTTGATTCACAGTGACGGGGCACCCATGACACATGCATGTTTTTCTGTGTGTGTGTGTGTGTGTGTGTGACTGTGTGTGTGAGCGAATGTTTCAGTGTGTGTGTGTGTGTGTGTGTGTGTGTGTGTGTATGTGCATGTTTCTGTGATGTGTGTGTGAATGTTTGAGTGTGTGTGTATGTCACGTTTCTGTGTATGTGTGTGTGTGACTGTGTGCGTGCGTGCGCGCATGCACACGTGTGTGTGTGTGTGACTGTTTGAGTTTGTGTGTATATGCGTGTGTTTCTCTCTGTGGTTCCTTAAGCTAAGCCAGTCACGCAAAGAGAACAAGTAGGGGAACAATGATGGAACGAAGCTTATTTCACCAGATTCATAACATGCAAAGCAAAGAGAAAAATGGCATTGCAATATTTCGAACATAGCAATGCAAGAGGAAAGAAAAAACACATCTGGTTATGCGGAGAAGAAGGGATTACTCAGATCCTTGTTTGCTTGGGGATGAAAGAACCTCATTTATGGCCGATAATTCACGTGATGGATGGATTTCCAGCGAAATTAGAGGTCTGCCTCGATGGCTTCCCGGCGTATGCTGTCGTGTCGGCCCCCTATTCAGTCACAAAGCCCCCTGCATGCAAATTGGCCTTGATTAGAAGACAAAGGCGGATGATTTTCTTCGGCGACCCGCACTCATATCGCACACGAGCCACACACAAGCACCTGGACCCTAAATCCATAATTAAATTCTTAAGAGTTTAATCAGAGAGGGCTTGCGTTTTCCTCCACTCTTCATTTCTGCGGCCGACTCTCTCTCTCGCTCTCGCTCTCTCTCTCTCGCACTCTCGTCTCTCCCTCTCAATCTCCCTCTTGTACTTGCGTGGCATGTCAACGGACATTTCACGGAGACCGTGAGAAATGAAAGCAATTACAGCCTTAGAGAGGCAATTATGTGTTTCACATGTAGGCCAAGGCAATAAATAATAGCAAATTCTCTCGCTTTACTTGTTTAGTAATTGAAGAACAATTGGACTCGAATGGGGAAAGAACGAAAAAAGAAAGGCACGTGCCGTGCATTGATACTGGGGCTATTGTAGGCTATGGGGCCATTCTGGGCTATGTAGCCATGACCTCACCTCACACAGAGAGACAGTGAGAATGCTTAAAGCTCTCACAAAGCTCAGAGGGGAAAAAATAATATGCAAACCAGTAAAACCCCTCTTACTGTGGACGTCTCCCCTTCTCCCACTCTGACACTGAGCCATGGAGCAGAAGTGAGCATGTTAAGAGACAGCAGAGTAGAAGAAAAGGCAGAAATGTAAAAAAAAAACAAAAAAAAAAACAGCGAAGCCATCCTTTGTAGGCATTTGTTAAATATCTAAGGCAACAGCACACAAAAACCTGGGAGCAGTGGAGTGTACAGTGTTTAAGTGCTTGTAGAGTGGTGGAGATAGAGCGGGCGGCACAAATTTAAACCAGCAGCTTCGGAAATGTGTGAATGTCTGCATGTACTGTGTGTGTGTGTGTGTGTGTGTGTCTGTGTGTGTGTGTGTGTGTGTGTGTGTGTGTGTCTGTGTGTGTTAGAAGGAATATGTGTGAGACAGGATGTGTGTGTACTGTATGTGTGTGTGTGTATGTGTGTGTGTGTGTGTGTGTGTGTGTGTGTGTGTATGTATGTGTGAGGCAGGAGCTGTAACGGAGATCTGCTAAACGCAGAATGTGCTGCCACATTTTCCTCGTTCCTCTTTCCCCCCCATGCACCGTGTGCTTGATGGGCTCGTTTGCAAGCTCCAAAGCACTTTATCTCGGGCGCGGCGATGCTAAGTAAGCTGCTTATGACAACGGGGCCCGGCTCGGTGCGGTGGGGTGTTTGTCACTCTAAGTAGCTATCCATGTTAGCGGCAAAGGGAAACATCAAAGGCCTCCGACCAAGACCCAGTGTGTGTGTGTGTGTGTGTGTGTGTGTGTGTGTGTGTGTGTGAGAGAGAGAGAGAGAGAGAGAGAGAGAGAGAGAAAGAGAGAGAGAGAGAGAGAGAGAGAGAGAGAGAGAGAAAGACAGAGAGAGCGAGAGAGAGGGAGAGAGAGGGAGAGAGCGGGAGAGAGCGAGAGAGAGAACAGCAGCACTACTTCCACCAGCAAACATTCAGAGATTCCATTTATAACAAGAACCTAAAAAAAACCTCCAGCAGCATGAGAGGAGGATGTGAGGAGAAGTGAGTTGAAGTGAACGTGCCTTTAGGGGCACATCGTCACTGTCTGGCTGTCTGGCCTGGGCTGGTACCACGGGACCAAGATGACACCACCATATGCCACAAAAACAAATAAGAGCGATGAGACCAGAGCCTATGGGTAGGGTGCTGGGCCTGACACCCCCATGTCAGACCTCAGCCAAGCAGTCTCATGGTAGTCCAGACGCCAAGGCCCATCAGGGGTAAAGGGAAGGTGGACCGGGAACGAGGCGTCCGGCCTGGGCTGCCCCTGCTTGTCTTCCCTTCCCAATGTTCTGTCGATACGGGCTGCTTTGTCGAAATGAGCTGCCGGTAGCCTGTTAACACAGCCTTGGCTATAACCCAAACACAAACCCAAACCTTAACCACTGATCCAGGAACAGTTTGAAGCTCAGCTCGATGGGTAGGCCAAATTGGCAGGACATCAGTACAAAATCTCACACAGCTCTAAACGAAACACAAACCCTAACCACTGATCAAGTTGTCTATACTAAGAAGTTGGTTCAGGAGTAAACCAGGTTAGGCTAGTCAAGTTATAGAAAATGAGGACTCCAGGCTCTTCTACTAGGCCCCAGGAAGTGTTTGAAGCCCAGCTCGACGGGTAAGCCAAATTGGCAGGACACCAGTACAAAATCTCATCGCTGTAGTAGCAGAGTTTGTGTTGTTTGTTTCTGCCTCGATTGGGGCTCATCAGGTCCCACTAGGACACAGGGCAGGCTGAGGCTTGTCTTTTCTTCAGTGCTCAGCTCTGAACCAGGACCCAGGCCAAACTTTTTGAATCACAGTCTTTTTTTTTTCAACGCTCCAAAATCCCAGCTTAGATATAAAAAGAACAAGAAAGGAGAAAACTGGTCAGAATTACTGCTTGTGGGATTCTGGGGCCATTTTGCTTTAGAATGTCACGGGGAGGTCTTCCTCACTATGCCTTGGCCCTCTTCAGAGTCACATCCGTAATCGGCGCAGCAGCAGCGAGCAGCTAGCAGCGAGCAGCGAGCGGCGTATTCAAGTACATGACACTACTGGATTACATTCTCATCACATAAATGGCAGATGGGGGTCAATAATGGGGGGCACTCCAGCTTGGTCTGCTACTTCATGCCTAAGTGCCCCCTTGCTGGCCTGCATTACAGCCCGGCCCCACTCTACGCACACAGACACAGGGGTGAACGACACGGGCGCTTGTTTCACACCACTTACAACACGCTCCACCAAGGCAAGATGGAGATGTGAGGTCATGGTTTTCTGAAAGTCAAGTTAAGAATAAAACATCCTGCCGCAACACATTTGATACATTTTAAAAACAATGACTGATCCTAATCAGCTTGCAAATTGTTAGAGAGAACAACATTCATTTTTTTAGTTAAGTGTTAAATGCAAAGGCAACATGTCGGGAAAGGTTTGTTTTTCTGAAGCCGGGGTGGATCTCTACCATTGCCAATTACTATATGCCCATGCAAGATACCGACTTGGGTGGCTCATAGGAACCATTTGTTCATTTTCTCTTCCCTTCTCCTCCTCCTCCTCCTCTTCGCACTGTTTGTGCATCGCTCTCTCTTGCAGGGGCGGTGGGTGTGCGGTCTCATTTCTGAATGTTAATGAGCGTCTCTGTGTAGGTAATAATCACCTGCCTTCCCTGAAGGTTGCCGCTCCCGTGCAGAGTCGAGAAGTGGAGGACATGAATAAATTATTCAATGAAATCTAATTTCATATATTTTCATTTGCCAGAGCAGATGAAACCAATTCCTTGTGCCTCCTCTCTCAACGGATGGCACACTCGCCTGACCCCCTAAGGTTTTATATGTATTTTTTTTCTTTAAGTATTCAAATTCAACAGACGAGAAAGAAAATAAAAATAATATGTTACACACCCATGGAAACCCATGGAAAATGGAAGCGAGGCAAAAACTAGAGTAAAATGTGATGGTGTTGCTTCACTGAACATGGAAATGTGGTAAGCAAATTCCAAAATTAAAATTTTAGCACAGAAACGCAACATAAATTTAGTTTGTATACCGCCCCTGAAAAGTCTGTCCATACTCATATGAAACTGAGGCGCTCTCAAGAGTTCAATGAGTGGCCTGACTAAAAGATTTTGGACCATCAATTACTGATTTTTTTTTTGGTCAGTGTTGGTCAGTAGGCTAGACATTTAAGTGCTCGGCTATCACCACATGACCTTTCCACGATGATGAGAGGAGGTGACCCTCTCCCTGACCCCAACCTCTTCCCCAGCTGAGCGCAACTTTGGGTGCAGATGCTAATGCATCGTACCATGAACGGGTACAACTTGCCCATGGGGACACAGGTTCAAATCTGGTAAGGGTCACTTTCAAAACCTTGAAAGAAAATGTCTCTCTCTCTCTCACTTGCTTCCTGTCACCACCTCTCCAAATAAAGAGAGAGAGAGAGAGAGAGAGACAGAGAGGGAGAGAGAGTGTGAGGGGTAGTGCCAGCTAGAGAAAGCTGATAGTGGATGGATGTGACTGTGAGGGAGCATCAGCCATGCATACCCGCACTGGTGTGTCATCAGCATGGTCAGCTGGCTTGGAGCTGGGCATAGAGATATTTAAAGCAGCCTGCCTGGAGCTCCACCTTCAGCCCAATGCTGTGATCCCAAACAGACCATTTCAGACTGAAGGGCCATTTCACAGTGGCAGCAGTAGCAGCCACATCTCAAAGTCTTCACACACACAATGCATCTTTCTTTACATATCTGTATTTGTATGCGTGAGTGTACATGTCTGTTTTACACGCGTCAGCAATATCGCTGCCTCTCCGAGCTGCAGCACAGCAATACCGAATACTGAACAACGCTCCTTCCGTCAGCTTTACTTGCAGACATTGTTCTCCTCCAGGCTCCCCATCTCTGCAGTACCAGCTACTGTACATCCATCTACTACAACGCAAAACGGCGGAGAGCCAACACAGTTGCAGCTTTTTTTTGAGTACTGCTGCTGCCACATACCACCTGGAAGGATAAAGAATAGAAGAAAACAGATATCCCAAGTGTCTAATTCATGGGTTTCAAACTCATTTTGGTTCAGGGGCCGGGCCACATACTATAGCCAATTTGATCAGAAGTGGGCCAGCAAGTAGCCGGGGCGTGTAGATTTCTAGGCTACCATACCAGCACAGTTATCTTGAAATATTGCTAATTTCTTCTTCATTTCAGAATTGTATTACTAGTCAATCTTACTGAGGTGGACTCCTCTACTTGTCTGTCCCAGTTTCTCTGTGAACTGTCTAGTGTTGCACATGTGCCGTTTTGTTTATTGTGTCTTAATTGTCATATTGTTTTGCCCCCAGTGATTCAATTGAGCTAAAAAAAAAACCTAAATTATGACAGGAAAAAGCCGTAAATTTGCTTTCTAAAATATTATTAGATTTCTTTTCCACCTACAAGTCTAGGGCTGGATTAAGCCATCTTGCGAGTTGCATCTGATCCGCGGGCCTTATGTTAGAAACCCCTGGTCAGATCAATACCGCCAAAGCCAGTTTTTAAAGTGCATGACCACAGGCATATGCTTGAATAAATAAAAACTCAAACAAAAATATACAGTTGTGTGCATAAAAATAGCAGTGCCTTCACAAAGATGAGTAAATGTCGAAATTCTTCAAATAAATTGCACTTTAATGTCCCAAAATGCTTGAGGACACTGTGCATCCACTGCACATTGTATTTCAAAGAAGAAAATTGGGAGAAGTAATTCAATTTCAAAGTACGTATTTCATAGAAAGTGGAGAAATGTCATGTTAAAAAAAAAAATCAGTGTTGACATTTGTCTTAAGATACTAAGAAACTAAGAGACTAAGATATTCCGTACAAACCAACAACTTCTTGTCAATTCACCTTTGCCGAGTATCCTAAACTAATATTTGGTTGCATAACCATGGTTTGGGACAACTGTTTCACATCTGTGGTGCATGGAATCAACCAAAGTCTGGCAATGGTCAATGAGTAGTGCAGCCCAGGTTAATTGTACTACTATACATTCCACAATTCCTCTAGCCTGGGAACTCCCATACTGCCTTTAGTTCTACACAATCGTTTCGATCTGAAAGAATCTCACTTGTGATTAGGTCTGGTGTTAACCAGGAAACAATTCCTCTGCATTTCTTAGTTTTTCCTCATGAACAGCATTTTTTTTATGTCCACGCACAAGTTTTCGATGGGATTAAGGTCCGGGAATTGTGCTGGCCTCTCAATTAGTTGGATGCGGTTGGTCTGGAACCATGATTCTGCTCACTTGTTGGTGTGTTTGGGGTCATTGTCTTGTTGAAACATCCACGTCAAAGGCAAGACCTCTTCAGTATACTTATTCCAGTATCCCAATGTACTCCAACTGATCCATGATCCCTGGTATGCAGTAAATAGGACCAACATCATAGTACAAATGTAGTGCAAAAACATACCCATCCTGATGCTTGCACCACCATTAGATAAGATTAGATAAGATTGTTCTTTTGGGGTCTAAGGGTCACAGACAGTTTGCCGGACATCCTGCAAACAAAGAATTCAAGCCATAATACACAGTGAAGACGGTTAGGCATGATGGTGCAAGCATCATGATATGTGGATGTTTTCGCACTACGGTGTTGGTCTGATTTTCTACATGACGGGGATCATGGATCAGTTTGAGTACATCAGGACATTGGAAGGAGTCATGTTGCCCTATTCTGAAGAGAAAATGCCTTTAAGTGGATGTTTCAACAAGGCAATGACCCCAAACACTACAGCAAGCAAGCAAAATCATGGTTCCAGACAAACAGCATGTAACTAATTGAGTGGCCAGCACAATTCCCGGACCTTAATCCCACAGAAAATGTGTGGGCTGACATGAAAAAGGCTGTTAATGAGGAAAAACCAAGAAAGACAAAGGAAATGTGGAATGTAGTACAATTAACCTGGGCTGCAATACCTGTTGACCGTTGCCGGACTTTGGTCGACTCCATGCACCACAGATGCAAAGCTGTTATTAAAAACCATGGTTGAGCAACCAAATATTAGTTTAGGATGCTCAGCAAAGGTGAATTGACAAGAATTTGTTAGTTTGTACAGAACATCTTTGAGTTTCCAAAGACAGATGTCAACACCGTTTTTTTTTAACATGACATTTCTCCACTTTCTATGAAAAACATTGAAATTGAATTACTTCACCCAATTTTCTTCTTTGAAATACAATGTGCAGTGGATGCACAGTGTCCTCAAGCATTATGGGGCATTAAAGTGCAATTTATTTGAAGAATTTTGACATTTACTCATCTTTCTGAAGGCACTGCTATTTTTATGCACACAACTGTATGGCATGAATTTATAGAGCTGCGTATATGGGGAATAGCAGAACATGGGTGGAAGTGTTGCATGACCTCCACAACCTAATACCGTTCCACAACCCCAGCCTTGGTGACCCTGGTGGAAATCCATGTATTTTTTTCCACTCTGTTTTTTTTGTGCCAGTGGATGGATATCTGGGTCTGTCTATTCGTCACCTCCTCTCCCCTCCCCTCCTCTCCCCTCCCCTCCTCCCCTCTCTTCTCTTCTCATCTCCTGCTCCGGGTCTAAGCACAGTGTCTCCCCTGGGCTTCAGGCTGCTGCCTTGCCTTGCCTTGCCTTGCCTGTGAAGCGTGCCGAGTGAGCTGAGCGCTCACAGCAAAAGCAGCCCAAGCAAGCAAGCAAGCGGGGCCAGGCGCCCCAGCAGACAGCCAGGCCACTGGAGGAGGGGAGACCAGGAACTCATGCCACACACACACACACACACACACACACACACACACACACACACACACACACACACACACACACACACACACACACACACACACACACACACACACACACACACACACACACACACACACGCGCACACACACACACACACACACACACACCATCCATGGCACATCATGGCTGACTGGCCATAGAGACAAAGAAAGACAAACACACGCATGCACGCACACACACACACGGCACAGCTGACAGGCCATGGAGACAAAGAAAGAAACACACGCATGCACGCACGGGTCGGTGGCACGAGTGAAATATGGAATATGTTCCACTGTATCACTGCAGCATACATGCTCACATTCCATCACACACACACGTCGCAACCACACGCGCACACACACACACACACACACACACACACACACACACACACACACACACACACACACACACACAGCAACATGCCTGGACATGTTCCATGATAACGATGACACACACACACACACACACACACACACACACACACACACACACACACACACACACACACACACACACACACACACACACACACACACAATGTGTAAATGCACACGCATGCACACAATCTGCTGGAGTGCAGCAAAGGAGGGAAAGGGCTCGCACAGAGAGCAGCACTCCATCTTGGGCAGGGGACAGGGGGTCGCAGAAGGTCCCGTCCCAGGGCAGCCAACCCTGCTGAACTCCCCTCCCATCCCCTCCCCACATCAATAAGAGCCATGCAGCAGCACTAGAGACGGATGCCTGAGGATGGAGCTGACAGAGAAGGCAGGCAGGCAAGAAGGGCGAGGAGAGAGGAGGAGGGTGTTTTGCATTCAGCAGGGCAGAACAGAGCCACTCGGCTATGTGGCAGATTCCTCAGGTGGCAAGGGGGAGGGGAAAGGGGAAGGGGGAAGAGGGAGGGGGGAGTGCCAGACCTCTGGTCCTCATTTGCCGCGGTGGCCTGCTGGGGGTCAAGCTGCAATTATACCTCCCAGTCACCGGGGGATGCTCTAATGAACACTCCATAGGCACTCTCCTAGGCTCTCTGAGTGACGAATACGAGATGGAGAGGCTGAGGCTCTAGAACCCCTCTGGGTTGTAGAGGTTGTTCTTGATTACCAGAGTGCATGAATGATAATGCCTGAGTAGGAGCAATGCAGACACTACAATGGTGTCAACCCCCCCCCCCCCCCCCCCCCCCCCCCCCCCCCCCCCCCCCCCCCCCCCCAGGTCAACCATTTTCACAGGTGGAAAGGCAACTGGCTATTGGATGCCACATCTTTATTCTTCACCATGTTTCACACTACCTGGGTTCTCACCAGACTGTGTGTGTGTGTGTGTGTGTGTGTGTGTGTGTGTGTGTGTGTGTGTGTGTGTGTGTGTGTGTGTACGTGTGTGTGTGTGTGTATGTGTAGCGCTGAATCAACCTGGAGGAGATAAGCGGAGCTACACCACACAGTATTCCAGGTCTGGAATACTGCCGGAATTCTCCATGTGTCGAGCCAGAAAATTGTTGAGGCATTTATTCTTTCAATATCAATGGCGGCTCGCACCGAGGAGCCACAGGACAGATTATATTGACAGGACAGACTATATTGATTCTTTAGAGATTAATAGAAAATGTTTTGAAGGGATTTGTTGGTGT